>NW_025335941.1:10830873-10979606 GCF_004798865.1 Varanus komodoensis | reverse complement strand
TTCCCACAGTGATGCACTTGGGGTTCTATTTAATGCATGTCAGAAGAAATTCTGGTGGCTTATTGAACTTGTTTTGGAATAATTTTACAACCCCTGTTTTCAGTGTGTTGTCAGTGAAAATGTGTTTCATTTCTGAGACATCAGTAATGAAGCTAATCCAGAAAAAAGCTAAATACAGTTGTGATGTTCTAGACTAAAGTTTTTTCTACATGAGGCTTTAAAACCATTTTTGATCTCTTTGTGGTACTGAGATCCAGGCTCTACATGAAAAGGTTTTCCTCTCCTGCTTTTCAACTGCATTCTCTCTAGACGAAGCTGTGCTATAGCAAAATTGCTCAAACATACAAGGGGAAACAGTGCCAGTTTCCACATTCTATAATAATACCCCATTTCCCCCATTCTTAAAAAAGGGAGATAAAAATGGAAATATGAGCAAATGGGCTGAAAACGAGCAAAAATGGAAGGCCATGACATTGTTTAAAGAGCCCATAAACACCCCTCAATAAGAAATCATTCGCACAATTCATCATGCAGGAAAAAAGTTGGAAAATATCAATAGCTTGTTGCACACTTATTGCCAGAGTTAGTTTTAGCATTTAGGAACACAGACGCTACCCTTTCAGTAGCTTTTGGAAAATTGTGAAAACCTACCTATCCCACAAAAACTTTAGGAATGTTTAGTGGTATCAGCTGTTTTTTAAAAAAATGGTTTTTGTCTTGTTTTGTTTTGATATTTAAGGTTATGGCTGGTTTTGTTGTATGTCTTAATGTTCTAAGCACTTGGTTAGTGAATGAAGTGGCTGATCTGGCAATTGTAAAGAAGTTGAGTCAGGGGCAGATGAACAGGGAGGAGATAGCCTTTCACAGCTCTGTCCACCAGGGTAATTGATACAGCGTCAGGGGAGACCGAATGGCCAAGGTGGTTCCACAGGACATCTGTCCTGTTCCTCTCAGTGTTTGCACCTTGTGTTGGGCCAGAAGGATGGACTGGAGATTCTGCTAGTGTTTTGTTTGTCCACCCCAGCTTGAGCTACAGAGGCTGTTTCAGTTACAATGTTGAGGTCCATTAGGCTGCTGGACCTAGGAGACATTAACATCCATGTGGTGGGGCTGCTCAGGATTTCATTGACTCCCTTAACGTGCCGTAACAGTTAAGTCTTCTTAGTTCAGCTCAAGAGGTTGACATGGTCTTTAGACAGGTGCCCACCACCAAGTCTGTACTGGATCCTTGCTCTTCTTAGTTAGTAAAATCTATCAGGGAGCGAACAGTCACCTTGTTCAGGGAGGTGATCAGTGTCTCCTTACGGAAGAAATTGGCCTTATACAGTGATGAGGTCACTCCTGAGGAAACCTTCTCTGAACTGGTGGTAAACATGCCCTAGGCAAGGCTCTTGAATAGGTGGCCAATCAACTGCAGATAATTGATGAGACCAATTATCTGGATCCATTTCAATCAAGGTTCAGCCCTCGTTTTGGAACAGAAACAGCCTTGTCCAACCTGTATGATGAGCTGTGCTAGGAGAGAGCCAGGGGGAATGTGACCCTGTAGTCCTGGATTGCTCAGCAGCTTGTGATACAGCTATCCATGGTACCTTTCTGCGGCAGCTGGCTGAGCTGGAAATCCTCCTACTGAAGAATGGCCAGCCCCAGAAGGTGGTGCTTGAGCTATAATTCTTGGCAGCTTGGGATCTCCAGAATGGGGTTCACCAGGGTCTGGTCTTATGCCCCATGCAACTTGACATCTCCATGAAACCACTGAGTGGGGCCATCTGGATTTGGACTGCATTGTCATCAGGATGCTGGTGACACCCAGTTTATTTATTTAGAACATGTTTATGCTGCCCCAGTCGCAAAAAGCCTCGGGGTGGCTTACAGTTCTATTTCTCCTTTCCTCCTTCAGCAGGTGAGGCTGCAGATGCGCTAAACCAGTGCCTGGCTGTGACAATGGACTAAGTGAGGGCTAAGAAGTTGAAGCTCAGACCAGTCAAGGCTGAGATGTTGTTAGTGGTGGCCTGATCAGATGGAGGGTGTCCTGGATGGGGTCACACAAGGCGCAGGTTTATGGCTTGAGGATGCTCCTTGAGTCATGCTTGTCACTTGAACTCAGATGGTCTTACTGGCAGTAAGTGCCTTCTGGTAGCTCAGGTATATGGCTATCTGAACAGGGATACCCTGGTTTCAGTAATCTGTGCGTATGCTCTGGTAGTCTCTTAACTGGATTTCTGCAGTGCATTCTACATGGGGCTTCCCTTGAAGTTGCTGCAGCTTGTGCAAAATGCAGAAGCCAGATTAATAACAGGGACCCTAAGATCACAACATATAACACCACTTGCATTGGCTGCCTCTATGCTTCTGAGCCCAATTCAAGGTCCTGGTTTTAACCTATAATGCCCTACATGTCTTGAAACTACAATACCTGATGGATTGCCTCATCCAACCAAAATCTACCCATATACTACTATCAATGTCTGGGGCCTGCCTCTGGTTGCTGCCTCTTGGTTGGTGGTAACAAAGAGAAGGGTCTTCTCAGTGGTAGCCCCTCAGTTATGACACAAAGTCTCCACTGAGGTTCACCCAGTACCAGCTTTAATATATCTTCAGCACCAGGTTAAGCACCTGCTCTATGATAGGGCATTTGATTAATGTTATATTAATTAACATTAATCAACATTAATTGACGATGGGGCACCGTCAACTGCTTAACAGGTCATGATTTAGTTGATGTGAGATATGGTAGCTTTTAAAAATTTGGCCTTAAAATTGACTTTCAACTTGTGTATCATATTTTTAGGATGTTTTATTGATATTTTGTATTGTAATTTTATTATTTCATTTGCTTTCTGAACTACCAAAGCTCTTGACCTATTCAGTGGCACAGAAATATAATGAATAATAGTAATAATAATAATACTCTCTAGAAAACCACTTCTGACCCGGAGGGGTGAATTTCTGAAGCTTCAACCCCCATCCTGGCTCCTCCAGGTCACTGTAGAGGTTCCCATAGTGACGTCTTCTGCTTGGGCATCCTGTGGCAATGGGAGGATTCGGGGTGTTCTGATGAGCAGGAATGTATTGGCTGATGGTCTATGGGATCCTATGCCCTCCCAGCCTCTAGCCACACCCCCAGCACAGGAGGAAAGCTATGGGACCTCAGCGACCCGTTTATCAGAAATTCCCAGTGAAATAGTGCCTGCAGTGTTCATTCTACCCTGCCAAACCTCCAAGAATGGAGTGTCTTTAATGAGTCTCACCCTTAAAACTGCTCTGTTGTTAATGGGTAGCAGTGTGATCAGAAGGGCCATCTCTCACCCCACCCCCAGAATATGTTCTACCCGTGTGAATTTCAGAGCGACATCCTCATAATGTATTGTGTTTCTTCACCCCACGTGTTAAATATATCCTGCCAAGAAAAGTCTCTATTCATAAGCAAATATAAGATCTCCTTTAAAAAAAAACCTTGCTGCTTTCTAAAAGCAATAGCAATCTTATAAAACAATAAAAGCCTTATATAAACATAAAATATATTCAAGCCATTCAATGATTTGAAAAAAAAATGTTCAGAGATTCTGAGAAAAGATTAAACCTGTGAATCAGGCAACGTGATTTCATTTCAGTTCCCATTATTTGGTGAGGAACAGATCGTTTTGTCCCCCAGCAAAATACATCATGATTTCTAATTCCTCAAATGTGTAGGCATGAGGTTTGCCTTGTGCAGTGCATCACTGAATCACTAGCAAGAAGACTAGTGGGAACTGCAGGGTTATTATCGTTCATTGACCCATTTAAAAGGCTGTCTGTGCTGCAGGATGGCAGGCGTGTGGCTCTACCTACTGATTGCTGCTGGTGGTGTCCTTCTCACCCAGTGTCTGCCCTGAGGAACACGTCCTCCAAGGTGCCTTCGTGAACGTTTTAACTCTTTAGAGACAATTGAATGTTGAATTATACCTGCATGGAAGAATGCATTTATTTTTAAAAGCAGGCTCATACTCCTCTCTGAATTCTAAGTGCCATGGCCGTTCCTCCAACGAGCTTGCTTCTCCCACCACGCCAGTGCAAAGCTGCTTTCTCCCTGGCTTTCTTCTGCTACACTGGTGTTAAAGAAAGAGGCTGATATTTCTTGACTTGTTCAATGGCAAGGGTTGGTGCTCTGTGTTTGTGCGTGTGTGTGCGTGTGCGAGCATGTGTGTATGAGAGAGAGAGAGAATCTACAGGTGATGAGCCAGTGGAGGAGCATGTATGGCCACATGCAGGACAAACACAATTTCCTGCATGTGATGCAGAAGTGCAGTATTTGCACATTGCTTGATTACTGGCAAGCGCCACATGAATGCTCAGTGTGCTTGCCAGAAATTCAGACTCATGGCTGCAGCAAAGCAGAGCTAGGTCCAGAGAGTCCAGGGAATCCAACAGATTCCCACCTCCAAATGGGTCACATCCGTGAGTCCAACATGGATGTTCATCCATAAGTACCTTTCTGCTGCATGTGGCAGAGAAGAAGGTTGCTGGCTGCACAGCCTTCCTTCTGCAGGTATTTGTGGACTTCCTTTCAGCTCAGCTTGCTTTGTAAGGCAGGGCTGAGCATGAGAAGTCTTTGAATGCCAGAGGAACACATTTCATGGAGCTTTGTTGCAACCATAATCCAGAGTGGATCAAACAAAGAGGAGGGGGGTTGGTGTGTGTTTGCTGGTGAGGAAAACTTCACTTTCTCTGAAATAGGCTTCTGTGAGTTTAGAAGAATTACTTTGTGTGTTGGAGCTCAAGCTTCACCTTCTTCTTGTACTCAGGTTACTGATCAGATTACTTATCCTTTGTGAATAGTCTCCTGCCCAGAGCAACCATTCCATGATGGCACCCACCCGACTATCTCAAATTGCTAGATGTGCCTGGAGCCATATGAAAAAGGCTATTCAGCCTGAGAGGGGTGTGCTTCATGGGAGCAACTGAGGGCAACATCCACTGCTTATGGCCAGAGGGGGGAGAGCAACCATACCTGAAAGAGCTCCATGGAAAGGCTTAATTTCAATGCAATGTAGTTGGAAGGCCATGGGCTGGCGGAGGGTGGGGGTTGCAGTACACCTGAGCCCTAAAAGGTTGCCTGCCCTGGCCTACAGGAAACGAAGCATCTGTGGTATCAGGGCCTGCTTACACGTTACAGTTAGATGCACTGCACCAGAGTGCAAGAGGCCCACACTTCAAATGGGACATTTCTGCAGCACACACAGAGTGTGTGTGTCACCCAGGAGCCATTGTTGTAGCTCATGAATGCACTGCCCAGGCTTCAGTGGTAGACCTTTCCATGTATAATCCAATCACAAATATCTTCCAGGGGTAATTTATTTATTTTATTTATTAAAACATTTTTATGCCGCCCCATTCGCCGAAGCCTCGGGGCGGCTTACAACAATAAATAAAAGTAATTATAATATAAATTACAATAAATATAAACATTAAAAATCCAAAAAATACAATATAAAGCGTTTCTACCAGAAGCGCTAGGGAGCTACTGCCCATCCGTGTAGTGCAGGCTTGCAGAACATCCAGTGCAGCAGCCTAATCTGGCTCTCCAAGGCCGCCTCGGATGACAGTGTCCTTCCCATGGCCACATGCCCTTTCCTCCCGACTACCACTCCCTCAGCAGTTCCTGCTTCTTTGCAGTTCTTTCCCCATTCTACGAGCTGCAAAACTGGGGGAAGGAGGTGTTTCTGGGCTCATCCCCTTCTGTATTCAGTGTCACTCACCACTGGAATGCCCCCCACCCCAGCCCACCCCATGAGCTTCTCTGAAAGTGAGTTCAGCCCAGGGCTGAAAGAGGCTTCCCATCCCTGATACACTGTAGACTGTGCTGAGCTAGATAGATCCATGGTCTGACTTGATATTTGGCATCTCCCCATGGTATCCTGAACTCTACACTTGGACATAGGTATTAAAAGCACTGCCATATGCCCACTTATTTGGATATCCACAGAAATGATGCTAACAATACCATTTAGTAGAAAGGGTTTTTTTTTTTAGACTGAATGTCTCCTCTATTTAGTAATGCTTTTTATTTATTTATTGGAGATCAGGCAAATGCAAAAGAAATAAAAATAAAAATGGAACTAAGCATCAGTTTAGGAAAAGATGCTATTTTGAGCAGCTCTTGCTTTTGTGTGTGTGTGGGGGGGGATGTTCAACCAGTTCCAGTAGGATTTTAAGGGTGAAGGTGTTCATTTCTACCCATCAGCACTAGACAAGATCTGACTGCCTCCTGAGTCTTTTAGTCAAATATAGTGATACCTAGAGGTGCTGTCTTTGGTTTGTTTGTTTCTGGGTGAAAGTTTTACTTCTCAGTAGTTTGGATGAAATAATGCATTGCTTATCAGACAGTCCTCTTTGAAGTAATACTGTTTCAGCTATTATATGGCAAGATTGAGAGAAATCCTTGGGGTTACATGCTTTATAAATCAGCAAGTAACAAGTGCACTATATATGCCTTCCAAGAGACTCAACCTGCATTCCTGTTCTCCATGTCCAGCATGGAAACACAGGCTATTACACCTCGAGGAGGAGGAGGAGAACATGTCTCTCAAGTGTACTGGCAAAGGAGGGACAGATCACCCTGCCCCTCCTTCACCAGTCCTTTGTGATTTCCTGCTGGTTGTGGTAGAAAATAACCACCAGGCAAGGGGAAATGGAATGGAACGATTTATCCTTCCTTCTGCCACCAGGCCAGCCTGCTCAGCCTCCCATATGGCATTCCCAGAACTGTCTGTATGGAGTCCCTGGTTTCCTGTGGGTAGCAGACAAATTTAAAATTAACCTGTGAACTGGTTTCTTGAATACGGGATCCCCCTCATCTTGGCTATAGCATCCAGGTAACCACAGGAAGATCCCACTATCAAGTCAGCAAGGAATTTACAAGTTCAGACTGGACTTTACATGGTAGGAGAATGAGGGAACAATGTGACCCACTATAGTTATTTCATTCATTCAATGATTTATTTCATTTTGATACCATCCAATAGCCCAAGCTCTTTGGGTGGTTAACAACGTTGAAAACACACAGTAAAAGAGACGTAAAACAATAAGACAATACAATGAAAATGGTTGCAACTGAATCAGCACAGAGGTAAACCAGCAGCACAAGATAAAATAGAATATAAAAACTAAAATTAAAAAAGTGCTGTTAAAATACTGGGGAAATAAAAAAGGTTTTCACCTGGCACCAAAAAGAATAAAAGAATCGTTACCCATGACCAAGACTCCAAACCACTGCATAACTCCAGTTTATAAACTGAGTATAATGTATGTCCCTCGTAGTTTGTATGAGCTGACAGCACATGGATTGCCACTAATTAGAAGCAGAAATTTCTAATCTTTTTGCCTCGAGTGGGAGGAGAGTGCATGTGTGAACACAAGCCTAGGCTGGACTGTGTGAGTGAGAAGGAAGAGCTCAAAGAAACACTAAGGTGAAAGGACATGGGCTCTTCCATCTCGTATCCAGAGGCATTCCTACCCTGGAGGAACGTGGAATTGGAAATAGATAAAACATTCGCTATCCAATTATCTATCTACTTGTAGATCCCTTAAGAAATATTTTGAATAAAGTCATGGCTTGTTAAGCAAACACTATGCTTGCTTTCTTTTTATTTGAGAGTTTGGCCTCAAAATCTGTGTCTTTATTACCTTGGTGATTTTTAATAATTTAAACAAGATTAAATTATATAGAGGAAGCTTTTCAATATATTCTAGAATTTTGAAGGGCATGATATTTCCTAAGATACATGTTAAAGGGGATATTAAAATCATAGTATGACAGTCAACAATGGATTTGTAGGAAAGGACGTTTAGTTAGGCAGGCAGAATGAGGTCATGCCATCTGCTAAACTTTGTGGCCACAAATGCTATAGTGTCGGGAGTCCATCTGCCCATTGGACTGTCACTTCACATTAGTTTCTCAGAAGAAAAGCATTATCCAGTTATTAAATGTATACAATGAACAGACTGCAAGGGGAGGGAACCGTGGCATGAATAGTTTTATAAAGAGCAAATAAACTTCAGTCAAGACTTTGTTCAGTAACAGCACAATACTATCAGGTCTAATGCCTAGCTGAAATTTAATCCATGCCTCTAAGAGATCAATAAAGTTAAGGGGATCCAGCAGGATTTCTGGAATTAAATTCCATGTGAATAAACAGTTTGAACTTTTTTTCAATCCAAACCATATTTTCTTACCTGTCTGATACCTGCACGAGACAAAGGTACATACTGTATAGTACGTGATTCCAAATTTCCATGTCATGGAGGTAAATACTCATGTTCCCTCAGTGGAAGATGTTGGTTGGACACATTTTTATATTATGGTTTACGGCACTGGTAATCATTTATAAACCATTATGAGGGCAATGTGCTGAGGGAATGGTGTGTGTGTGTATAATAAATAATGAAATTGCTTCCTAACCGTTTATGGGTTAACATCCCAGAAAGCCTTTGTTAATTTCTCAGAGAGCCTCAGCTATTGGGCAGTATAAAAATGAAATAAGGAGACCTTTTGCCAAAAGCCACTCCTTCATTTTATATTTATAGACTCTGTAACCATTTTACACAGGGTTCATCCACATACAAAACATCTGCCTGGGCTTTGAATCCTTAACAGGTGAAGGCCTTTTTAAAAGATACTGTTGCTAATAAACATTGAGGAGGACAGCAAGTAAACTCTCACTGTTTTTCAGACCGTGGAAGGCAAATTGACCTCAACATTTACCCATTCTGTTCTGCAAAGACTTGTTTTTAGCACTGAATTGTTGCAGACTGTTTCACCCACAAAACGTTTCTTACTCAATGAGGATGGAAGCCAGCTGTTGTTTCCTCCAATCTGCTCCTGATTCTTGTGATTCCACTTGAGACTCTTATCCATCTGGAGACAGACCATCTCACTTTAGAAGACTGTGAGTTAAAGAATGCCTTGCAACGCATCCGGTCAAGTACTTTTGTTGCTGTTGCTTATTTGGTTCCAGCATGTTTATGTACACATGTGCCACTTCGCAAGGCTTGCAATCTCAGTAGTTGTGAAGAATAACACCATTTTAATGGCAATGTTTTATATCATGATAGCTTGCAGTGAAACATGTGAAGTGCAGCAGCAAAGCTCCATCTGATCTCTCACACATTCCCTTGACTGTTTCTATTGTCCTCACGAGTATACAAGTTACGGACAGTGGGAGAAATCTCACATTGCAAGACTGGACTTCTAGCCCTACCATGGAATTTTCTCTTCATTCACTCCTCCCTGTGGTCCTTAACACCTCTGAAAATCTGGTTTCCCATCCCTCCTGGGCAGATCCTTTGGGGGATGATGCAGACGGTTGTAAGAAAGAGCAGTAAGTCCATCCAAATCCCTGTTCTGCAGCCAGAAGTCTTCAGTCAACAGGGATGCTAGTTGGGTTCTGTCCCCTTTTTGTATGCATACAGAGACCATGGGGATGGAGTAGGTGAATGTCCATGTTTCAGAGCATGAAGCAGGGCTTGCTGCTTTCCATCCATGCCTCCAGAACATATTAATTGTGCTAATATCTGGCAAGAGAGACACATGCTGTAAGCAATGTCGTTTTCATGCCTCTGCAGAGAGCTTGGAAGATGCTGCTCCAATTCATTCCAGTGCCAAAGTTAGTTCTTGCCTATTTAAAATAATCTAATATTGGATCTCCTCAAAAAAAAAAGTCTCAAAACATGATTTCTTGAGGAATAAGGATTTTTATTTGGCAACCTTTTAGAATGTCTTGGGTTGCTTGGTGCTTTTAAAAATAATCAATATCCATAGATGAAATGATATTTTCACTAGAACCTTACTTGTAATGTATCTATAGCCATTTTGTACAGATGTTATTCTTTTATGTGGCACAAAATCTAGTGTGAACAAAAGTTGCTCTGTTACTATATTTATTGTTATGGCTGCTGCTGGTGGTAGTAATTCTAGACACCCTACAGTGACATGGCACTACACAGCCATACAAAAGGGGATATAGAAGCAAACCAGTGTACGCAGTGACCTCGCAGGCATTAATTTTACTTCATTTTAATAGACTTGAGGCATTCAGTACATGCCCAGATTTCAAAATGTGCACTGATTTGGTGTAGTGGAAGTGACAAGCAATGGCTTTCTTCATTGTAATGATGCCATGGCCAGAAAAGCATTTCCAGCAAGTGGGGGTGCCATCCAGTGGGCCCTGTGGCAGATGCTTGTAAGCCTCCGAGCCCAAAGGCTCAGCAGATGCAGTGCCATGCAGTGATGGTGCTGATCGCTGCTGTTGCTGCACCTCACCCCCTGCACTTTATCTAGATGGCCCTTTCCAGAGATCTAGATTCAGGGTCCACAAAGGGGCAGGGAAGGTGATTAGGGCCCAGTGAGACATGGCACAACTCTGCAGTCCTGCCCTCCCGCCCCTCCACATCGCTCCCCCGACCCCCAAGGCCCAGTGGAGACCTCTGGGGCAGGCAGCCAGCACTACTCTTTCAGCACTGGCTGTGAGGACCTTGGCGGTGAGTCTCCGAAAAGCCCATGGTTTCTCAGCTGATGTTGGGAGCTGTAGGGTTGTGCTCTGGGTTTGGCATTTGGAAGACCACAAGTATACAACGCTTAGAAGCAAGGGCCAACTAAGCTATTTAGCAAGTGGGAACAAATGTACTTTTGTGTTGTTTTATAGAGTTATGCCCCTTTTCCAACAAGAGTTCAAAGTGACTGGAAAAAAGAAAACAACAGTAATAATCATGTCAAACAAGCACTCAAATAGCCCCAGCACTAATGGAACAGCTACAAACATGTTTCCAAGACAGAGGCAGTGCTGCAAGCAAAATATCATGAGCTGGAGGAAATTTGATTGTAATCTCTTGTTGCTGTCCAGGCCAGTGCAGTCCTGTCCAGTCCTGAAGGAATCCATTGCCTTCCCTGGTATTATTGCACATTGGCTAGTGAGATAAAAATCAGGGTGGGTCATTAATATATAATTAATTGAAGGCTAATTGGGTGGGCTAAAAAGTCAATTTAGAAAAAATAAGTAGGAGAAAACACAACATACTGCTTGATTGGTGATGGTAATATCTATGTACTAAGACCTCATGCTAAGGAAATGTTTGGTTTGGTTTTTTCCTCTTTGAAAGAATAGAGGGCAATCCTATGCAAGTTCAGACAGAAAAATTAACAGAACAGCCTGCAACTTCCATCATGCCCTAGCCAGCAATGCTGGGAGATGTGGGCCTTTTCTGCCTAAATTTAACAGGATTGCACCTTGAGATGATTTACTTATGATTAAGTCCAACATATTCCAATGGACATTCATTTTGTTGTGAAAATATGACTGTAAGGAATCCTTACCAGTCGTTACAAACTTGCCACCGAGCAGATGCTCAGGATGTTCGGTTTATCATGTGAAATGGCTGAGCAGCTCTCCTCTTCCGCCTGTGCAGTTGATTTAGCATTTGGTACACAGTCAGACAGAGAAGGAATTCCCCTTGCTTTGACAGAGGAAGTCGGAGAGAAAGCTGAGCAGCTTCTAGTGTTCCAGGAAGCCCCTCTCATCAGCTGTATGGGGACTAGCAAAACGACAGCAGGCAGATCTCTAATCTGGGGGGCGGGAGGAACCACTGGCCCAGGTGCCAAATCTGGCCATTCTGAGGTCTGCATCCTGCCTTCTGTGGTTCTTCAGATAGCCTTACCTCTTGCTCTGGCCCCACTCACTTCCTCCAACTCCCCATCATTTGATGGTTTTCTAGCTTTTGTGCCATTTTCATCCTCCTCCTACATGGCTGCAATGCCTCTCCGAAGGTTTAATTACAGTAGTTTAAGTGCTTTAAGCTAAAATATAGTGGTAATAGATGCACCAAAAATACAGTCTTCCAAAAGAGCGATTCCAGAATGGCATTCAGCCCTCAGGGTTAAAGGATGCTCTAATCCATTCACTATCCAGAAAAAACTTGTGCATGCAGTGGGGATAGCAGTGGTAGAGAAAAGGCTTTGTTTGCTTCCATCATCACTGTGTAACCTTTAGGCAGGATCTTTGCCATGTTGGTTCTGCTGAATCAACATGGCAAAGATGGGAATCCTACCCAAAGTTGGGAGTCCTACCCATTTGAACCTCAGCAGTTTTCTGTACTGTCTCAGTCCTCTCTGATCCTCGGTAGATCAAGAAACAGTCCTTGCCAATGCAGGGGGTAAAATGCTTAGGAGGTAAGGCAGTGGCCATGATAAATGGTTTATTCCTGAGCTCAGCCAATTTGTTACCCAGAAATTAATTCAGAAGTGCGTGAGTTTCCAAATGTATAGTCGCAGAAAGGATGAGGTGCTAATATAGAATGAATCGGTCAACAGTTCTAAGCAAGATTAGCCTCAATGTTCTGTAACAGAAAGACTTTATTTATGTCCCTGAATATCGTTAATCCTTGATTTGGGATTTTAAAGGGCACAATGCTGGTATTACATAGTAAATTCATCTCTGCTTGGTTGACTTTCATAAGCAAAAAGACCTTTCACCCATTTTCAGAAAACGTAACACATGTGATTGTGTTCCGTAATATTAGTAGCCTGAAACTGTAACTCACAAATTCCAGCTGTATAATTGATTCTGTTTCCTTCCCTCTTAAAAAGAAAAATAATGCAGCTAACTGGTGCTATGTATGATGGGCATGATTTGTGGAGATTTAGCAACATGCTCATTAAAGTGGCAGTGCAGAACATGTGCAGGGTGCAATCCTTTTGCCCTTTCACCAGTGCACATCAGGCTCTGAACTCATAAACTTACATTCATCTTTTGCCCTGAAGAAGGTGTTGTGGGGGCAGCACCCTGATTTTAATTTAGATAGCTGTTATTTTGCCATCTAGAGGAAGCCCCAGGGAGGGAGAGTGAAGATTAAGACTCCTGTGGGAATCGGCATGTTCTCAGCCCCACATCCTGCTCCGCTTCATGGCCCCTTTTTCCTTCTCCAACATGCGTTTGCAGCCTTGGGGAGCAGCGGGTGCAGATCTTTCCCTACAGGCTGCAATAGGGGAGGGGTGGGGACGGGCCTTGAGCTTCAGAATATCAGCACATTGCAACTCGGGTTCAGAATATTCAGTGGTCTTTGGCACAGAAAATGGTTCTGTTGGTTTTACAAAGCTTTCAAATATATTAGCTCTTGGATCCAAATTTCATGGGTGTGTGGGGGGCGGGGGGTTGGGTCTGTGACTGCATCATAAAGATTGATTTTTTTTTCTGCCCATAAATTCACTTCTGCCAAACCAAGGAAGTTGTCTGAACAATAGCTCCATGTTATAGTCTAACAAATATTCTTCTTGCTTAGAGAAAGATATCTCTGTCAGCGTTCAAATTAAATGCTCGTTCATAGTGGCAGTTATGCCTAGTCTTTAAAATACATTTCAGGACAAAACTGGGAAAATGCTTTACTGTTAGGTCTTAGCAGTATACAAGTGGGTATTTTTGCAAATGGTGTGGATAGGAAATGACTCTGTGTTGTGATTCTAGATTCTAGATAAAAGACCATGAAAGCAGTTGCCCCTCAATAGCTAGCGCAAGGGCAACAGGCTGGACTGTCAGGCACATGGGTCACCTTGCCATAGTCTTCCACACTATGGTCAGATGTACTGCATTTCTACTTAAATTATAATAATTATTTCCAAACTTTCACCTATGCATATGAATTAGCATATGCAAATATTATGCAAATTCATGTCATCTTTTGTCCTCTTTTAGTTGCATGATCCTTCTTTTCTTATGATTCATAAGGAGCCACCCTGTCTCATATCTTTCATCAAGACTGGATAGGAAGACTTTTCTTCTGTCAAGCAGCCAGTCAATTTTCTTGAATTTCTGCTTTGGAATGAAGTTTGAGACTGGAATAGCTTCTGCCATTTAATGAAAAGGTTACAAGTACATAGTCAAGCCATGCTCAATGCATGTTGACATTTAACATAAGCAAAGGGATGTGTACAAGATACAAGGTTTTATGTATGTTCCGACCAGTTCAAGGGCATGGGGGAATCCACCAAAAACCCTTTTCTAATTGCTAAGTAGCAGTTGTAAATCAAACAATTTATAGTGGAAATCTTGTTAGCCTAGAGTGTGCCCCTGTTAACAGTTTCCATGGCAATTCGGCTTCAGCTTGATACAGATATTTTCATTTCTCGGATCTCTCTAGGGTACAGTTGTGTTTTTGTTTTTTGCTTTTTAAAAATAGCCTTCTTTATTTAAGTTTCAGTTACGAATTTTAAGGTTTAGATTTGTTTGTACAAATAAGCATGCTTTACGGCCAATTGGAGGTTCCAATGAGTTAGAACCCCAGCACAAGTAAGCACTGCTTAATTTCTCGAAGAGATTGCATATTTGGGTACATGAAGAAGCGTAGAAAATCCATCAAGGAGGAAAAGATAGATGCATTTTGCTTGGTAGTGCAATGTTCTTCCACCCAGAAGCTCCCGGTAACAACAAGTATTTAAACTGAAACCTACCAGAACCTTTCCTGATTGCTTGATCAGGTATAGCTTGTGGAACAAGAGTGAAAGCAAGAACTTAAAGGTGCAATTCTTTGCACATTTAGACTGAGAAAATCCCTAAACAGCCAGCATTCCCCAGCCCTAAGTAAAACCAGGGTTGGAGCTATTCCAAATTCTAGTATGTTTGAACTTCTAGGAAACATGGAATTTCTGAATATTAAACTTTCCCCTGTTTTTTTCAGGATTCAAGACCCTGTTGAAAGGAATTTCAGGAAAGTTCAGCAGTGGAGAACTTGTGGCAATTATGGGTCCATCTGGAGCTGGGAAGTCAACACTCATGAACCTTCTAGCAGGTTATAGGTTAGTGATCAAAAAGGCCAATTAACAATGGGTGTGTTTTGTTCATACCTAATGTTTTGATCTGTACAACTCAAATCAGAGTACCAGGATAGGCTTCTGTACTGACCTTGCATATCATAACATAGATTAATGCATGGCTTGATCTTTCCCCAACAACCTAGAATTCTTGGTACAGATATCACAATAAACAACACAGAGTTGGAGCTCATGATGTGTGATGAATCCAGTCTGGGGGTGGGAATCCATCAGTCTTTCCCAGCTCGGTTCCCCAGACTCTATTCAGCACCAATATCACTCAAGCCAGTTGCTGGAGATGATTCTTACTGAATTCCCTGGTTAAAATTCTACATTAAGTACAATTTAGTTTTAGGGGCTTAAAGATTTTCAATCAAGGTGCTGTATTACTGAGAGAACTCCAGAGATGCTAGAATAAATACACTGCCACCATTATGAGGGCTGGTTTGCAAATTGCATTGTTGTGGACAAAGGACTCATCTATGATCTTGTGATTTTCCAAACAACCTGGCAATGGTTTGGTTAGATGCATTGGTAATAATAATTTTGTACATCATGCATACTTTTGTACATCATTCTGTACATACAGAAACGATTAACTCACATACCTGTAGGACATGAAAAAGGCTGGAAATGGGGAAAACCGCTAAGCAAGCCTTGGTTCTGTCTAGCCTAAAGGCTGTAAAGGGAAATTCTAGCCTATTTCTTTTCTTGACTAATTTCAGAGAGACTGGGATGAAGGGAGAGATTCTCATAAATGGACAACCACGTGACCTGCGCTCTTTCCGCAAAGTGTCCTGTTACATTATGCAAGATGACATGCTGCTTCCGCACCTTACTGTCCAAGAAGCCATGATGGTAAATTAAAAATAAATACATAGATACATATCTGCCTGAATTGAGCTGCTATTCTTCATTGATTATAATTTCTTAGGAGTGCTTTGCATTGTACAAAGCAATCGTGTGCTGTTTTACATTGATATACCCATGAAAAGGATTAATTGCGGTAAAGACTGTGAAATGGTCTGTAGAGCTGACCCATCTGGTCTTGCTTTGGTGCATTGGTGGAGAGGTTTGCCATATATATCAAAGTGAGGCAGGGTCCCGTTCATGCAGAGGATCCAGAGGAGTATGTGCAGAAGCAATAATGTATAGTTCCTGGGGTTTCATTTAATATTGTGAAGGGCCTGATCCCTCCACGATTCACTTCTGTGCCAGGGAATTACTTGCAACATGGCACGCAAGAGTCAAAACTACAATGTGTCAAATGAATACATGAGAATCTTAACAATCAAATGTATGTGCAATATGTGGTTATTTAATATTTTATTTATTCGTTGGATTTGTATACCCCTCCAACTGGCCAATCCCCGTGGGGTGGCTTGCAAGCACACAACAAGGAAGCAAAAACAATACAACAACAACAACAATAGTAAAATGGTGATTCAACATTGAATATTGCAAAATTTAAAACTGAGCAGTAAATTAATAATTGAAGCTGTAGGTTTCCTTTTAAATGCCTACTGAAAAAAGAAGCCTGCAGGCTGACCTTGCATGGACTTCACATATGTGGGGCAACTAAAAAGAAGGTGTTTGTCAGTGGCAAAGGGTTGCAGTAAAGGAAGGCCCTTCCTGGCCCCGTGGTTCTGCAGTTTGGCTGTGGGTCTCTGTTAATGATATTCGGTTTGGATCTGTGTTGTCCGTTGTCCCCTTCTGGCATTTCTGTCCTGGGGACCCACTAAAATAAAACTTCCTCTGCCTTCCTTTATTTCCTGATAGAAAGGCTGCATGTTTTTCAAAAGCAAGCACTGGACGTGAAGGCAAAGTCAACTCTTTTCTGGCATGGCACCGAAGCAGCGCAACTGAACAGGCGCAGCTAGATTTGCTTGTTGTCCAAGCTGTCTGGGAAGTCATCCTGCCAATTCTGTTTAGACCTGCCAAGCCTTTGGCTACAAGGGTCAGCATCTCTGGAATGTCTTGCTTTGCTGTGGGCAGCAGGCTCAAAAGAAAGCTGCTCATGTTGTTGTCATACATATCCCTTATGATAATCACAAGGGTGATCAGTTATAGCTGTCTAAAGGAAGCATTTGCTTGACTTTGGAGGATTAATGTAGAGATAAAAATGTCCTCTTGAATATTTCAAGATGTGTTCAATTCCATTACTTCTCAGTATTTATTTATTTAATGTAGGCTTATGGCAAGATCCTAGAGGGGTGCTGGGGGAAGAGGAGCAAGTGAGATGCCTGCTGATCTGTTGAGATGAAGCATTAACTTGCGAGTCACTGGCAGCCTAGTAGCCCTGCTGTGCTATGTTCATGCCACCCAGTCAGTTGCCTAGAGGGCAATGCCACTCATGCCTTCTGAACATGCCAGTCAGGTACACTTGGGAACAAGTGCTTAGAGCTCCGGAAGAGAGATTTTAGTGTTCATCCATTAAACTATGTTTTCAAAATGCAGTGTGCTATGCAACTTGGTACTATTCTTTAGAAAATTTGGTCAGTATCCACCCAGGGCCTTAAAACGCTCTCTGTATATAGAAATAAATCAACATATTAATATTTGTCAGTTAGTTGCAACCTAGGTGGCCACTAATGAATTGCAAAGAGGAGGAGATGCAGGACCAGAAAGAGGACAGATGAGGATAAACATTTGGATAGCCTCATTTATGCATATAGATGCAAATTTAGAAATAATTATTACAGTTTGGAGAGAAACACAGGCCCTCTCACCACAGTGTGTCCAGGTGACCTGTGGGGCTTGCTCAAGCAAAAACTCTTGCTTAGTTTTTCGTTGGAAAGCTTCTTATATCTTTAGACTGGAATTGCACTTCAGCCCTTCAAATAGAGGACATTTTCAAAGTAAAGCACTGCCCTCCATAAAAGAGGACACATGACTATAGCTGTGTGTTTCCCCACAACTGGAGAAAAGTGGAACATCCTTGAGACATTTGACTAGTCATACTGATTTCAGTATTTCTCAAAAGCTTGAGCTGATGAACAACCCTCATATATGCTTCAAAGTTCACTTAACTGAAACCGGGTAACATCCTAGGAATATGTGGACTGCCCTGACTAATTTTTCAGTTTTGGTACTATAGAAACCCTTTTGACTTCCTTCCAAAATTTGTCACTGTCTTACGTAAGAAGAGATTTCAATGTAGCTTTGTACCAACAACTTTAGTTTCTATCGATTAAGTTACTCCAGTAGATATTCAGCCTAGCCTCCACTATACCTTGTTGCTATGAATTCATCTGCTAAAAATGCTGTTCTCTGCAGAATAATGCCTCATTTTATATCTGTTATAGTGATCAGCCATATTCACTGCAATAATCGTATATCGTGTGAATAAAATGTAGATTCATAGCATGACGCAATCTCCAAAGACGACTGCTCCTAACAAGGATCATATGTATGCTAATATTGCAGGTTTCTGCTCACCTGAAACTGCAAGAAAAGGATGAAGGCAGGAGAGAAATGGTATGTATATGTTTTTACTCAGGGATAAATTTGGCGTAGGTTGAGGCTTTTCTATGTAATTGTAAAGAACAAGCTGAAACTTGGCACCTTTTTATTGTAAGGGAGGAAACATGTATCTAACATGTTTATAACTGAAACTAATGTATTTAGAAACATTTGTGGGACATTTGTGCTGTGCACAGATTTGAAACTTGCACTTCAAAGAGAGGACTGTCCTCTACAGAAGAGGATGCATGATCACCCTTGGCTGCCTACCCTGATTATTTCCAGACCATCCACTCACAGAATACATAGAACTGGGGGAAAAGTAGACTCCCAATGCTTGTTTCCATGCTATTTATAGTATTGGCAGTCAGCAGGTTAAAGTCACTTAACAGAAGAATAGGGATGGGGAAGGGCAAATATGGTTAATTAAAGCATTCACAGAAGTGCTCAGACAATGACGAAGATGCTTTATTAAACAATTGGATATTGTATTCTTAACTAGATTTGCAATTTGGGTTTTGACCTTGAGTGGGTGGCATCATAAATGTTTGTCGGAGTTAAAATGTAGAATGTACAGTAGTGCATGGGAGAATTAAGAGTACAATCCTAAATGTATGCATGGAGAAGAAAGTCCTATTGGGCCAAATGGGGCTTACTTCCGGGAAAGTGGGAATCAAATTGAGTTACAGCATTGGGTGATTTTAAAGCATAGGTCTCCCTGGGAAAAGAAGGCATTGAGGAAAAACTTTATTGAACATTTATGTCCAATTTTATCACAACATTGCTAGTTAAAAATAACTCCTTAAAACTTGAGGTATCAATTTTTTCTCTACCAGCTAGACAGGAAGTATGTTTTCTCTCTGTGGTAGATCAAAGCACTCTGGGAAGTGAGCCTTACTGTGAAACTGTTTGCATGGCCAAAAGAATAGATTGCCAGCCTTCTTTAAAGAGAACTGGTTAGTCATGTCCTCTCGCAAGAAAATCAAAAGCATAAATGTGCACTGAAAGAACACTAAAACAGTTTGTGAATACGGCTTAAAAGCATTAGAAGGGTGTCCTGGACTTGTGTGAGCGAAAGAAGCTCCTGCAAATATTCTTCCCTAATAGCAAAAATACCATTTCAGAGTCTTTTCTGTAGAAGTGAGCAGCTTCTGGGGATCAGAAGGCATGTTGCACACTGGGAACCCATGAAGAGCTACTCCACTGAATTTGCTGCTGTCCCTCTGCAACCACCATGGCAAAAGCACAGTGATTTGCTGCTAAACAAGACATGCCTCGTAGACCATTCTAATGAGAATTTCGATTTTTTGTAGGCAGCTGGGAGTGCAATTCTGTTAGCAGACAAGGGATGTGTTCTCTGCACATCTTGGTTCCCTGGAAAATCACCACAATTTTTGCCACCACAACAGCAAATTTGGTAGCTGTGTAGAGGGTGTAACTCCTGCCCACCTATTCACCAGTTTTTCTTCATGGCTAATATTAATATTGAGAAGCTGAACATCTCAGGACAGAGCCAAATATGCCTCAAACATCACATTTGTATTGTAGTGAACGAAATATGAGCAGTGCTTTTAGGAATAGCACGTGATCTTTATTTATTTATTTATTTATTTATTTATTTATTTATTTATTTATAATATTTCTACCCTGTTCTACACAAATAAAAATGTCCCAGGACAGCTTACAATGATATGCCTGTTATGTTGTTCCAGGTAAAAGAGATCTTGACAGCTCTAGGCTTGCTGCCCTGTGCCAATACCCGAACTGGAAGTCTTTCGGGAGGGCAGAGGAAGCGTCTTGCTATTGCTTTGGAGCTGGTGAACAACCCTCCAGTTATGTTTTTTGATGAGCCTACCAGGTAATTTGTGATCCAAATAAAGATGGCTGATTGTACTGATATGCACCATGAGATGTACTATTCTTTGTTAGGACCAAAAATACCAGAGAACAGGAGCTGCTGTTGAAAGTCATTGACTTTGAAGTGTGAAGGAGGCACTCCTGGGAAAGTGCAGGCACCTCCCGCCATCTTACACTGGGGCTGTGTGGGCGCACGTGTGTGTGTGTGGCAATCTTCTAGAGAGATAATCTGTGCCTTGTCTCCACCTTTCAGCTTGGTGTGCACAGCTGTAGCCTGTAAAACATATTTTACAGACAAATAACTGTACAGTGAGACACAGTGGGAAAGGGAAGGAGGAAGGGAGAGAGAAGAGTACTTTAAGGAATAGAATGCATTTTGGCATAATGGAGCAGAAGAATAACCTTACCTAATGACTGATTAAAAAGTGAATAAGCTGGACTAGCTGGTGGTGATGCTATGCAAAGCCCACTGGGAATGTCCATGCAAGTCTCAGTGGAATTGCAGAGTTCCTGCTCGGTTTATTCCAAAACCCATTTTAAACATGAGTCTGTGGGAAAACATACCTGATGAACTACTCTCACTCTCTTTCAGTGGCCTGGACAGTGCATCTTGCTTTCAAGTTGTATCTCTGATGAAAGCTTTAGCACAGGGTGGCCGGTCCATCATCTGTACAATACATCAGCCCAGTGCCAAACTCTTTGAGCTCTTTGACCAGGTACTGCTTGGATTTGTATGGGTGTGTGTTGGGGGGGGGGGTGCATACCTGGATGTATAATACCCACCCCCCAAATTGGCTCAAGCATCCTTGAGCAAAGCGCTGTATCTGAAATTTCATTTTCATTAATTCATTTCATTAATCTATTAATTAACAAAATTGTTAGCTTTAGAAGGTCATAGTGAAAGTATATTTTGGTCCTCTTTCCCTTCCTGCATTAAACTTCTCCATGTATTTTCAGTGATGTTCTTCTTAGATGTTGGCTGGCTTCCATCATGGATATATCTTGGGGAGGAGTGAATGAATAAAGGCACAGGCATTGAAATGTATTTTCAGAAAGCTTTGCAAAATTAGAACATTTACACATTGCCAACATGGAGTACTTTGAATCTTCAGAGGAAGGAAAATCAAAAGTTTAGGAGTAACTGCAGAAATGTTTCTATCAGAAGTCTTAAGGCTGGTTCAAGCTCTGAAGGGCACTCAGATTCTTCTCACAGGGCTTTGATACCCAAAGATGCATGCTGGGGAGATGGAATAGTTAAAAAATGTCACTATGTGCTAATCTTACATATCAGGGAGAAGGCTGTAGGGTCTTTCTTTCGCATAGACCTTTTTCTGTGATGCATCCTGACTAATTCTAGCCATGCATTCACATGGCACACCTAATGTGGCAGCTGACCCACCCAAAGGTAATTTTTTGTGATCGTGGTTGTGCCTTCTTCAGTCACCACAATCACTCAAAGAATGCTTCCAAGCAGTGCAACTGGGGATGGCTCATAAAGTCCCCGTTAAACAGAATCGGCAGATGGGTGTGACTAAACCACAAAATAATCGAACTCCTTAGAGAAGGCAGGGCTGGTGTAGAGCAGAACACCAGGAGGGGGAAGGTTAACCCATCTTCTGCTTGCTGCTTATCCTCTCCAAATCATTAGCATGTTGTAGTGAAAACACTGAAAACATGAAAGAAAAGCAGCACAGGGCTCCTGGGATGGTGAAGTGCCTCCCCCTCCCCCACAGACAAGCACAGACTTCCTAAATTAATCCCCCCAAGATGCCTTTTCATCTTGACATATCCTTCTCCTTTGTGTTTCCTTCAGGTGTTGGAGTTCAGTTGCAGACATTCTCCTTATATTTAGTTAATTCCTGAGCAAATATGCTCCAGGGATAAGACACTTTTAACATTAAATATTTTAGATCTCTGAACTAGTCCAGGTATACATTTTCTCTAATGAAATACAAAATCCAGGCAGTTTCAGACGAGCCTGATTCAACATATGTAAATTGAGTTGGCAATAAAAAATACCTATAGTAAACAGGAGATGCCAAGCATTATAGATATGAAGTTGTGGAAGGATTGGAAGCATTAGCAAGAGTCCAAATATGATGCGAGTTCAAGATGATATGAATAATGGAATCAGTGTCAGGTATGCTAGGAGAGGTATAGTAGTGCATACCAAGCAATATGTTCATGTTTAGAATCGTTTACATTTTCTTTACATTATGTATCAGAGAATAGGTCTTCAGAGAATATATGTAAGGCTGATATAAGGCTCTTTTCCATGGTGTTTGAAGAGGTGGTTTAGTAGATACAAACCCTTCAAGGGTTTTCCAGAATTTAAGGATACAGTCCAGGGTTCATTTATTCATGGTAAATCCTATTACTTACTGGTGTTTACTAACAAATCTTAGCAAGCAATCTTGCTACGTTGTCCAAGTCAGACCACAGTTTCCTGAATAGGGTTGTATGGCATAATTCTGTAGTTGATCGGGAGCGTTCCTCCTCTTTTTTCTTTGTTTCAGCTCTATGTCCTGAGCCAAGGGCAGTGCATTTATCGTGGCAAAGTGTTAAACTTGGTCCCCTACTTGAGAGATTTGGGTTTAAATTGTCCAACATACCACAATCCAGCAGATTTTGGTGAGTCAAATAGAAGAGATTCTCCTCTCAAAATCATCTCTTGGTCCTACCATCCCGCCCCACTCCTAAGCTCATCAGATCAAAATTTAAATTTATTCTTTTCATATATGTCAGCCATGAAATGATATCCTTTTGTTGCTAACACATACCCTCTAGTGGTAGATATGGTTACTGAATTCAAGAAAGGATAAAGGTGTTTTGCTTGATTAATAATAAGCATTTGGACAAGTGAAACTTCCCCCTAAAAGAAGCTGTGTTTTCTCAAATTCCCCTTTCTGTGTCACTCCTGAGGACCAAAAAGTTTAGTCACACTTGAATCTCACAACCTAGTGGCTGATCTTGTTAATAAACTTGATTATTAAGAATTTCTATCTGGAGAGCAAACTAGCTTGTATGTGTGCATAATTTTTTGTTTTTGTTATTGAAATGAAAATTCTGTGTTACAAATTCTGCCTTAAGAAGGCTTACAGGTGGAATAAAAACATACAACCATAATCTAGTAATCTGTGCCCATCTGCTCATTTAAATTTTAGCTGTTTTTACTATGGTGGGAAGTAGTGATTGAGACTGCACTGATGGTTGTGAAATGGGATTGTACATCTTGAGATATTACTGAGTTCTTATGAAAATAATTTTATTTTTAGCTCTAGTAATTGTAGAACTGCAAGTTTAAACAGAATGAGTGTACTCTCTTACTTCCATTCTGGAAATGTTTTATTATTTTAAACCTCTTAAAATTGGTGGCTATGAAATTGTATTGTACATTAGGAAATTCCAATTATATACAATTAAAAACAATTGCATACAAAAATTGGAGAAGTGTAACACATTCTAGAAGGAAAATTGCTAGCAAAATATGTACATTAGACAGAGACACATACAGAATGTATGTATCGGGGAAAATGTGCATAAAATGCTTCTGAATTTTCTTGTGAATTTAAAAGGAATTTATCAACATTCAGGATTAACAGAATTTGGGACTGGGAAAATGCAAAATGGAGAGACATCAAAACTGAGAGTATCTTATATCCTTACTAGTTATTGCTATCCTTTGCACTTCTAGACAATTTGGCACTGTACCAAATCCCCCACCCTGTATATATTTCCACACCAACCAACTTTGAACAATGTTTCATGCATCTGACCTTTGCTTCTCCTGTGAATTGTTTGCATGGAGACAGGTTACATAGTTTTCTTCTGTCTCTTTAGTGATGGAGGTGGCCTCTGGTGAATACGGAGACCAGAACAGTCGGCTAGTGAGAGCAGTCCAAGAAGGAATGTGTGATGCAAGTTACAAGAGAGACTCTGGAGGAGAAAGTGAACCTAACCCTTTCCTATGGCACAAACCATCTGAGGAGGTAATTCAGCCGAAAACCATTTCTGAAATGAGAAGGAGGCTGAGAAAGGGCAAACAAGCTAATTGCTGTAGTCCTCTGAACAACTTATTTAAGGGAAAGTCCCTTACATGAACCAGAAACATTGCTCAGAGATGCAATTTCCCATCAGTGTTGCCACCATTGAAACAAGCAGGTTTAACAAGCATTCTGGAAGCTTGAGGATTAAAGCCCACCTAGAAATATGATTTTTTTAGAATTCTACACAGAGCCAAGACTCTTAGGAAAACTCTTAACTTGCATTTGCTTGAAAACATTTAAAATGACATTCTGCTAATTTGATTGCTTCAGTAAGCAAATTTAGGAGTTTTAGGCAGTACATTAGGGTATAAAAGAATTAAATTTGGCATATGTGGTTTTTCAGATTTTGGAGAACCACCCAGCCCTGGCCAGCCTAGCTGGGATTGCGGAGTGTTGCACTAAAGCATCAGGAAGGCAACATGGCCCCTTCTCTGGTTTAGCATTTGCTTCATACAATGAGTAAACAAGAATTAATACTTATGTGGTTTTTAAAGCACCTATAAGTTCATAAGTGCCCGACAGCACTGGATTTTAAAAGCTAAATGTTAAATCTAAAATTCAGCTGTGTTCTGAGATCATAAGAAATATTTATTCAGAGTGCTTTAAATTACTTCTCAAAAGGGAAATTAAGGGTTCAGATAGACTAAGAATGCACTTCTCCACACAGTGATGTCCATCTTTGGAATGCATCCACACCATCCATTAATGGACACAGCCTTGTGTGGTTTTAAAGCAAGGCCAGGCTGAACATAGCCATGGATTTATGTTGGAGGCTGTTAATGCTGGTTGCTAAATGGGACCTCCAGGTCCAGAGACAAACTATTTCTAAATGCTAGTTGCTAGGCAGGGATTAAATGCAAGAAACAGCTATTGCCTCTTGCTATGGCTTGTGGTCATCCCAGTTGCAAGTGTCTGGCTACTGTTGGAAAGATGATGCTGGGCTTGATGGACCATTTGCTTGATTCAGAAGGATTCTTAAGTTCTTAGATCAGTCCTCCCCAACATGATGCCCTTCAGACATGTTGGGCTGCAACCCCCATAATTCTAAGCTACTAGCTAGGGCACCAGATTGGAGAAGGCTATCTTGGATCTGCATCCTTTTAACTGAACTTAGATCTTGTTAGAATCAAAGAACATAGCCCTGGCTTTTCTCATGGATTTCAGTGGGAATTAATCGCAATTCACTTGAATCCAATCAAGCTGTGTCAAATCCACTTGCTCTCTGAGTGGTGAATTTGTGAGCTCACCTAGAATGTAGGTTCTGTATTCAGAGATTCACAACCATATCTGTGTTTATTGGTGCTTCTGCTACAATGTTAAGGAAAGAAGGCATAGTGTTTCTTTTTTCTTTTTGGTATTTCTTCAGGATTCTTCTTCCATGGAAGGCTGTCATAGTTTCTCAGCCAGCTGCGTTACTCAGTTTTGCATTCTGTTTAAAAGAACTTTTCTCACCATAATGAGGGATTCGGTAAGGCTCATTTGAATACTTTTTAAGATGAAAAACAAAACCAAAGAGGCATTATGGATTATCACTTCTGGAGCACAAAGCCCCATCATCCCTACAATATGCATAAATCAGGGTGAAATTGATACAATCTACTCTTCTCTGTCCAGCTGGTTTCCTGGATCTTTTCTCTCCATCTTCATTTGGACTACATTTCTCTTGATTGTCTCATTTGAACCTTCATAACCACAAATGTATGCATCTTTCTCCTTGTTTTCTTATTTTATTTTCAACCCTTAACTAGCCCTCCCATACTCCCTCACGAAATGAGCAATCATGGAACAAGAAAACATGATTGCATCAGATTAATTAATTTAAGGAGAAAAAAACCAAATGAAATAAAAACAACAAGCCACACTTGCTGGTTCAGATTGCATTAGAAGCATGACCAACAAGGGTGATTTTATAAACTGGGCAAGCATGCAACCTGTATACATGGGGTGGTAGTTTATTAACCATCCTTGTATTGTGTGAACAGACCCATAGTTTGCTATTCAGTAAAAAGATGGCGTATCTGCTACCACATACAAGCATGTCAAAGCACGCGCTAACCCAACATGTCCTTTAATATTTGCCTGGGACTCAGAAGTCACAGGGAGACAGAACTGGGTGGCATCAGCCTAGTGGCTGCTCCAGAAGCTTCACAAAGATGTTCAACAACACTGGGGCAAGATGGCACCTGGCCCTTGCGTATTAATAATGCAAACATGGTTTTGCTTTCCTACCAGGTCCTCACACATCTACGGATCACATCACATATTGGAATTGGTCTACTCATAGGATTGCTGTACTTGGGGATTGGAAATGAAGCAAAGAAGGTCCTGAGCAACTCTGGCTTCCTCTTCTTTTCCATGTTGTTTCTCATGTTTGCTGCTCTCATGCCAACAGTTCTCACATGTGAGTAATGATGGTGCTATTTTAATAATCTAGGAAAAAGGTATTTTAAATGACACCAATATTTGTGGGAGACAATAACTCACAGGCTGAGATGCTGTCAAAATATGTGAGATTTTTTCCTGGAATTGCACTCAACTTGGCTTCCTTACAATATTTATTTGGTTCTAATTAAAGTTGGGGAAGCAACATTAATGATTGCTACCTGCCACAGTGTGCAGTAGAGATGTAAACCACCGTTTTACCATTTGCAATTCCCTGTTTTTAACTCCTATGGGTTCTTATTTGACAGGGTTCTTGAGACCACATAACAGAACCCCCTGCAGCCATTGGAAGTCCCATATATCTTACTTTTCCTAAAAATGGAATACAGGCATATCCTGAGGACCAGCACATGCATGCATGCATGCCAATCATCCTCCAACAAAGCACATTCTTTATGGGTAAAGCAGCACCTGGATGCAGCAAGAAAGGGATAGCAGAGGTACAAGGGGGCATCTAAAAGGTGCTGTGGCACAATTGGGCTTCATACAAATGTTTTACGTAAATAAATAAGTCAGGGTGTTGAACCAGACAGAAAAGCCTATGAAGGTCTAGGCAGGACTGTGACTCTCCTGGGTCTGTATTCAAACATCGACAGCAACTTAGACACAGGAACAATGGGTATGACCAATCATACCCAGTAACTGAGTGAGCACAGTGAGCAGCCATGGGGTTTCCAACCATCCCATCAATTTCCAAGAGCATGTCCAGACACTGTTCACAATGCATGCCCAGACACAACCCTTGAACTTTTTCTGTTTGGTGAGAGAAATCTGAGAAGCTGTTCTTTTCACACACACTTTCCTGCCCATTGTATGGAAGAGTCAGCACCTCCTCTATGGTGCACTGCCACATATGTGGGCTTCCACTTATGTTGTAATCTATGCAATCTGTTTTTATCTATTTCAAATTTGATTGTTTGTTTGTTTATCCTAGTTCCTCTGGAAATGGGTGTATTTCTTAGAGAGCATCTGAATTACTGGTACAGTCTGAAGGCCTACTACTTGGCCAAAACGATGGCTGATGTCCCTTTTCAGGTGAATACCTTTATGCATCTCTCTGTTGTATGCCTGAAATCCACAGTTCTACTGCTGAAATTATGCCTAGAATCAGAACTTAGCACTGGGATATTATGTCTTTACCCTGCCTTTTTCTCTAAGGAGCCCAAAGCAACATATATGATCCTTGTCCTGCCCTTGTATATTTTATCATCACAACAATCCTTTGAATTAGGTTAGGCTGAGAAGCAGTCACCCAGTGAGTTTCGTGGCCAATAGAACCTTTTATTATCGAATAAAAAGTTAGTGTAATATGCAATGAAGGAGATAAACAAGATCATCAAATGTAAGGACATTTCAGTGTAGACCAAGGCCAAGATCATTCTAATATTCCCAGTCACTACATGTAGGTGTGAAAGCTGGACAGTGAAGATAGCTTGACAGGAAGAAAATCGATGCATTCAAAACATGGTGCTGGAAGAGCGCTTTATGAATACCACAGACTTATCCCAGAAAGGCAAGCAAGTGGGTCCTAGCCAGAACACTCTCTGGAAGCAGAAACGGCAAAACGGAAGCTGTCATAGTATAGACACACCATGAGAAGGAAAGACTCACGGAAGAAGACAAACAGGCTAAGGAAAGCAGAAGTAGGGGAAGACCAACTATGAAATGGATGGAGATGTGACAGCCTTGAGCTCACAAGAACTGAGCACAGCTGTGACGGATGGGGCATTTTGAAAGGCGGTCATTCATAGGGTTGTCATGAGTCAGGGACAACTCTCTTACTTCAGAGAGTATAACGTCTTCCGATTTTGACATAAATTTATGACGTCAAAAAGAAATGTATAAACAACATCCAAACTTGTTTCTTTCTTGCAGATCATGTTTCCTGTGGCTTACTGCAGCATTGTATACTGGATGACCGCACAACCCTCTGACGCACTACGATTTGTCCTGTTTGCGGCTCTGGGAACGATGACCTCACTTGTGGCTCAGTCACTGGGACTTCTGATCGGGGCAGCATCCACCTCGCTCCAGGTCTTTGCTTTGGCTTGTTGTGATAGCACCCATCTTTTCTGACATTTTTCATCATGCTAGCTGTTGTCCAACAAATACCCCTGGCACCGAGAAATCTTTCAGCAAAAATGTTTCAGAAAGAAGTCTGACCCCTGTTTCCGCTTTTGTTTTTTAATATTTTTTCCTTGACTTTTTTTAAAGGTGGCAACGTTTGTAGGTCCTGTTACGGCCATACCAGTTCTCCTCTTCTCAGGATTCTTTGTCAGCTTTGATACCATTCCAACGTACCTCCAGTGGATGTCCTACATCTCTTATGTCAGGTAAACTGGAAAGATGTTTCTTGGTCTTTCACATATAACTGTGCAAAGACTTTGCTATTTATAAATTGTGAAGTTTATTTATTTATTTTATTTTACTTCTATGCCACTCCATAACCTGAGGGTTCTTTGGGCAGCTTACAAAATGCTAAAGCAGCTAATAAAAGTACAATCAGTAAAATAGATAAAAGCAATCAAATTAATAAAATGTTATACAAGGTGATAAAAGATAATACAGAATCATACCCACAACATAGACCAAATACAACCAAACAATTAAAACACCATCAATCAGTTAAATGAAGTCAACAGTGAAACACAAATTAAATTAGCCAAATGCCTGTCAGAACAGGAAAAAGAGTTACCTGATGCCTGAGGTTGGTGCCAACCAAATGTCCCTGGAGAAAACAAAGATGTGATTTAGAGGAACTCCGGGAGGTTCTCTTCAAATAGTTAGAATGGGCATCAAAATGGTAAATGTGTTTCAGTATAAGCAAATTTAAAGTAATACACATTAGAGCAAACAACTCCAGCTTCAAGTGTATACTGATGGGACCTGAGCTGGGATGACTGACCAAGAGCAGTATCTTTGGGTTGCAGGGGATAGTTCAATGAAAATGTTGACCCAATGTGTGGTTTCTGTGAAAGCAGGCAAACTCCCATGGTAGGCACAATTAGGAAAGGCATAGAAAATCAAACTGTCAATATCATTCTGTCTTTATACAAAACTATAGCGTGGCTTTACTTAGAATGTTGTGTACAGTTCAGGTTACTCATCTAAGAATAGATATTGTGGAGTTGGGAAAAGTGGAGAAAAGGACAACTAAAATCACCAAGGGTCAGGAGAACTTTCTCTAAGGAAAGTTATAATAACTGGTACTGTTTAACTTATTAAAAAGACAAGCAAGCAGAGACATGATTGAGGTGCATAGAGGTACATGGAGAAAGTGGGTAAGGAGGCAGTTTCCCCTCTCTCATAATGCTACAAGCTACAGCCATCATATGAAGCTGATTGGCATGAGACTGAGAGCAGATAAAAGAAAATGCTCTTTCAGAATGCACATAGGTTAAATTATGGGATTCACTTCCATGAATAATACTGATGGCCACCAATTTGGGTGGCTTTAAAGGATGACTGGGCATATTCCTGCTGCATCAGAGGCAGCATGTCTGTGTATACTTGGGCAGGAGGGTGCTGATGCAGTTATTCTTCATTCTGCTTTCACTTTGACCTTGCAAATTATTCTTCCCTATAGATATGGATTTGAAGGAGTTATTCTTTCCATCTATGGTTTGGATCGAGAAGATCTTCACTGCGACAAAGATGATACTTGCCATTTTCAAAAATCAGAAGCTATCCTCAAAGAGTTGGATGTAGAAAATGCTAAACTTTACTTAGATTTTATTGTGCTTGGAATTTTCTTCATCTCCTTACGCCTCGTTGCCTACTTTGTTCTTAGATACAAAATTCGAGCAGAGAGGTAGAGAGATACCAAATGCAAGAACAAGTGGTTGTGGACTGTCACTATTTTCCGGATTGTGGCAGACAAGTTTCCAGTGTCCAGTTGCAAATGATGTTGTGATCTAACCCCTAGAGAACCATGTCATGCTGGATTAGTGGATGCATACTTACAGTAACAAGTCCAGTTGGGTTTGGTCATATTTCTGTTATACTTCCTAGCTTATCTAGGAAGGAAAACATGAAGGAAATCTTGTGCAAGATCTGGAGGAAAACGATACTAATCTTGAGAAACATTTTCTCATAGAAAGTGTGTTTCTTGTAAGGAGAATTCTAGTCCTGGCAACAAGATAGACAATGGCTGGTGATCTTTCATCTGCATTCTGTCCTCTACCACGTGGAAATGTGAGGAACGTAGGCTGATCTTTCCTGTTCCATCTTATCCATCACTCACAAGAAATTCCCTGTGAAAGCTGATGTCTACAAATTCTTCATACCTTCAGAAAATATCTCTCTTTAAAATGAATGGAAACATTTTTATAGGATATAAGTAATATGATATGATGTTCTCCTTTACATACAGGGTTTTAGATCTTCATTCTCCTGAGCTGGTCTCATATGCCAAAATCATGGTTTTAGAGTAACATGAAAAATTCTAAGTGAATGTTTTAGAAATATTCTTGAGTGCAACGACCTGTAACCTGGCCACAGAGTACTCTTTTTTAGCATTTACTTTTGTAATATCCTTTCAATCCAATTTTCTCACTGTATTTGAAATATCCATTCTTCATATTAACTACCTCCCATGGTAATGGAAACTAAGAATTCTACTGCTGGTGATTTGTGCAGTCATAATGAAATAGAATCAAGAGTTTCTTTGGATGTTTTAAAATATTTTAATAAGGTACAACAGGACAGAAGTCAGGACTGGCACTGCCAGTGGTTCAGGTTCATGAATGCTTAGATTATAGTAAAAAGTTTCTGTGATGCATATATGGATCTCCTAGTTATAAGTTCAGCATGCAGAACTCAAACTATCAGCTCTGTTTTCCACCAGCCCTAACATATATTTCATAAAACTGGTTTGATCCATACTCCCATCGTAGTTGGGTGCTGAACTAGGTGGCAAACTTGCCTAGTTTCACAATTTTCAACCACTATGCAAGCCAAAACTGAAGATATCCTTCAAATTTGCATATCTCCCAAATTTTCCAATGTAGTTCTACAGTCAAAAGTGTATAAAAGAATGTGCATATCAGGGAAATAGTACTAAATAAGGTAATGCTAAATAATTTCCTAAATTATTTTTGCAAAATTGCCAGCAAAAATGTGTGTGTTAGATAAAAATGCATGTGCTTAGAGAAATGTACACAAAATGCTTATGAATGTTCCTGCAGCCTTTTAAAAAACAACAGCTCAACATGCAGGAAAACTGGATTTAAGATTGGGGAAAATAGGAAATGTGGAGAACCTGAAATGGTCCGATTTGGCCATACTCCCTCTGTGCTGGACTGTACAAATTGGTCTATGGCCATTTTTGTCACCAGTTTATCATTGTATTTTCCCTCCATGTTAAGCTGGAATCTTAAAAACTATGTTGGATGACTGGAAACATAATTTAAGCAAAAGCAAACTATTTCCATTATTATTGGCAGGATTATGTTTATGATTCGGGCTTTACAATAGGAACCCTATCTGGAAAACTAACATGGCAGGAAACAACTTCAGCACTCTAGGTCTAGAAGAGATGGAAAAGTCCTGTCTACCTCAGTCCAATTATTCAACTTGGGACACCAAATTATACCGGCTTTACAAAAGAATCAGATAAGGTTGCCTTCAGGCCTGGAATGCTTTTGTTTCAGCAGCCCAGAAACCCAGAGAATGGGTTATTCAAAGAAATTGGATCACCATGTGGTTGAAGCTGAAACACATGCCCTTTGGTGTAAGCAACCCAGCATTGAACAGACTATTTTAAGCAGAGAGATCTCTGCTCAACTCAAGCTGCTCCTTTTCTAAGTTCTAAGACTGAAGGTGAGTCACAGTCTCCCAGAGAGACCAATGTTATATTTAAATGTACTTTAAGTTTGGATGGCGCTGTGAAATCCTTCAGACTGCCAGAGATAATTAAATGTTACTTCCTTTTTTATGTATCACAGGACTCAAATCTACACCATGAACTAGCAACCCATAGGCTGGTCCTTAAGACCTAAATCTAAAATTAATGGTGGTTTGCTGTGACAGTGACTGCTTTGTGTCGATGTGTTCTGGGCACAGTTTAAATTACTGAACATTTTCTTATCAAGTTGAGGTCAATGTCTCTGATGCATTCTCATAAGTAAGGATAAGTAATACGTTACAATTTTAGAGGCTCATTAAATTAAGTGGAATCCTAGCAATTGCTGGGCATTTAATCATAATGCAGTGTATTGATCATTATGCATATACTTCCCATTCGTTTACAGCATCTCATAAATGTACCAGATTATTAATGGAGCTAGAAGAGCTGTTTGCATTATATATAAGCAAATATAATGTTTAACCCAAAATAACAATCCATAGTGTTTTATTTTGGTGCCTTCTTGTACCAGGAAGCTTATACCTTTTGGCATAATTCAGTGCTGGTTTTGAACACAGTGATCATGCTAAATTGGAAAGCTATGTGTGAAATTCTTATCCCGCCCTTAGAAATTGGTCTGGTGAGAAACAGAGTTGGTACAAAACAGTGTGTTGGTGGAAGGCAAAATAGAAATGTAGATTCCCTTCCAGAATGTGTTTACACTTTAGGAAACAATCATATGTGCGATTAGACTGAAACAAAGTCCTACAACTCCCAGCATTCCCTGGACAGGCATGCTAACTGGAGGAGGCTGGGAGTTGTGGGACTTTTTTTCTTGTCTAAACTTTCATGGGATTGCATCCTTACTGTTCAAAGCTGGCAACAGGATGTTCTAGTCCCTCTTTATGTCATTCTTTTTAATTATGCTCATATGGGACCATGGATCATTTCTCAGTGGAGGAAGGTGCCAGGGAGTTGTCTGTATATTTAAGTAGATACCATTTATCATAATATCTCAAATCTTCTCATGGATAACACCTTCTGTGTATTGCCATGAAGAAGCAAAGGGCTAAAGATGAATCACACGGGAGATAATTTTAAAGTAGTATCTTGAGTATTGGAATAGTTATAATTTTTTCAAGCATGTAAATAAAAAGGATATATAAGGCATAATGCCACTGATACTGCTGCTCCATTTCTTCCATTGATTTCAATGGAATTGTGTAGGATTCCATCCAAATTAGAAAGATAGGAGAACGTGCAGTAGCAATGCATAACAGTTTATGTCCCTGCTTTGGAAACATTGTGATGTTCTACAGTGACAAAGCATGCATTCAACTTGCAATTCAATGGTATTAACAAAAGGAGAATGGCATTAGTTTTTTTGTCCTGCTTGATCAGCTTTAGGAATGTTTCACCTCAGCCTGGAATTGCTATACTGTCACTTGTGCCTCTATATTTGTGTTCATCAATCAATTTTGTCCCATTTGTTTCTCTAATAGCATAATCTCATGTACAGTATAGTATTGTTCTATTTTAGAATTCCCAAGATACTGTCTAACATGGCATACTCGTCATCACTTCAAGGCTATTGGTGGAACCCTATAGCTAAGCATTTACTGTAGAATTATGCTAACAATCGTAAAGAATATTTTTGGACAATAGTATCCCCATAAAAAGAACCCACGGGTTCAACAAAGGTTTTTTGTTTGTTTTTTGTAAAGGCAAAATGTAATGACTTCCTATTAAGGTTGTCTCTCCTGAGTTCTTTTTAGGTTCACATAAAATAGTGCATCCAATCTTTTCAGGGTTTGTAGCTACAAAAATTAATAAAAAGGAAAGCATTGCCTTGTTCTATTATACCATGTATGGTTTAAATGTATTCTGTGTGTGCATCCATCACTGTTATCTCTTGAAAACATTTATGCATCCCTTTTATGGTACAACCTTCCAAACATTCATTTTGCATTATTCTCAAAGAGAGAAAGATGTTACTTTTCATTTAAATCGTACAAGTATTTTTCAATCTTCATTGGAATGCCATATGCAGGGGAAACAACAGTTTCATTATAGAGCATAAGAGCATTTTTTGAGATTCAGTGTAAACACATATAAAAAGTACTTTTTGCCCTATGTGTCTTCTGTTGAAAAGATGCTTTGTCAACTGCATAACTTCATTAAGCAACAATAGAATGAATGTAGATCTGTATTTCTCTGGTTTGTAACACAGGTGCTGATATCTATTAACCATTAGGTCCAAACAATGCCTTTTATTTTGCCCTCCAGAAGCAAATTAGAAAGTCAGCTGAAATAATATGATAGTGGCTTACCATAAACATTGTTTTGCTCTGCAGCCATTATACCTATAAGCCACGAGAAAGTATGTGGGAAGCAAGTTTAGTCATAACCACTTGATGTTTGCTGATATGACATGTTTTTGAATCTCCCCTCCTCCCCTCCCCACACACACACACAAAAGAGGTGATAATAAATACGGACCTCTATTCATCTCAAAAACACATTTAACTCATCCATGCAAAAAATTAGCAGCTCTTTGCCTGCCCAAAGTAATACCAGTCCTCATCTAATAGTAACAAACAAGGAATTTCCACCCTTGCTAAGGTTGAATGAGATGTTATCAGTTCCCTTAGAATGAAATAGGCTTGTTCTTGGTTAGACGAGAATAATTTCTCTCAGCTATGGTCTACAGCAACTTTGCCAGTTCAATTTTTGGAACTGATGCTACATGTTTAAAATCACAGTAATTTTAAATACTTTTATTCCACCCGCACTCCCAATAACTGCAATATATTTCTGTATTGATTTATTTCCTGCCTAAAACTGCTGTTTACCAAGCTGCACCTAAGTAAAACAGTTTACCTGACAGGGTGGATTATCATGGGTTAATTAACTCACAATTAGCCTTGGCATGCGCAGGCACTATTCTGAATATGCAGCTACTAGTTGAGGGTTGCAGTTTTCCATGCAAACCCAGCCATTGTGGGTTAATGAAACAAGCCATGCAAGTGTGGTTGTGTTAACTCCTGATAGCCAGAGTTGCATAACATGCTGGAACCTCTGTTCCGAAAGGCATAGTTAAATGGCAGCTGTACACACCTCACATGTGCTCCAGCTAAACTTTGGTGCATTAACTCATCCTAAGCCAATAACTGTAGGTTAATTAACCCATGAGAGTTGAACTCTGCCTAGATCTGGATTCCACAGCACTGTTTAAAAAAGAAGGGGAATCTCCATCACCTTAGGCAAATGAACATGAACCTTAACCCTGCCATCATAATACATTTAAGTGTCCACTGGTCTCAATGTTAGTAGGGACAGTAACTGTGATTTCCATTTCTTTGGGGAGTGACATAGTCTGCTAGTTATGAAATCCCTGTGCCATTTTCATAGATATACCAAATCTGTTGTAGCTTGGCATCCTTATACAGCATGAAGAGTCCAGGCCTTTGATTAAATCCGCTAGATTCATGCAACCAAGACTATATGTGCATTATAGAGCATGTATAGGCTCAGAGCACATCAGCTCTGTATGCACCGACGGGCTTGAGTGGTGGCTTTGCATGGCTCTTCTGTGTCCTATTGATTTTAACAGGCTGTGTAACTGAATCTTTAATATGTGGATCATGCACAGAATAAGAACTTCCTGGGCACCTAGTGGGTTGGAATAATACTGTTTTCATTGGTGCGGCTGCAACTTGAAAGCTTGGAAAAATGCATATAGGAAATGAAAAATGACTGCTTGTGCAAGAATTGTACCTGTAGCTTGTTCTTTCTGATCAGTATTGATATATTTTAATAGTTTATAATAGTTTTATAATAATATCTATAATAGTTTTCTGCTCCCTTTGCTGAAAATTATTAATAGTCATAATACTTAACAAATTTCCTTTGGTTGTAGAAATACCTTCCAGTGTTAGCATTTGCTAAGGTATATGAGCCATCTGTTAACATAGGTATGGTTTCCTTTCCCATAAAAATCACCATGGACTGGATTATGCTCAAACCAGTGCTATTTTTAAACACACCCTAGTGGGGTTTCTCAGAAGACAAAGATGATGCTGTGTTATGGCTATGAGTCACCTGGTGCAATGGAGACTAGCATAGACTTAAGGAGATGGCCATCTGTCACCCAAACTCAATGCATGACTGAGATGTCTCACATATGAAATGAAATAGGCTGTGCAAAGCTAGTCCTGGTAATGGAACACCTCCTGGTATTAATTCCCACCAACACATGGCTTTCAATTGAGATTTGTTCAAGATCCCCTTCAATGCTTTCTCAAGGAGACTGGGGCAGGCAACTTGTGACCTACAACTCCCATGGCACCTCAACCAGTTAGACTGATGGGAGTTGCAGGAGGAAACATCCAGAGGGCTGCAGTTTGCCTGTCTGCAACAGGAGTACCAGAGTGACCCTTATTTCATCTGTTCAGGGAATGTGTGGTGTGGCTCTCGTACGGCTGTACTTTCTCCAGATCTTGGCTTGTTCAGCCAAAGGTACAACTGGGGGCTGTGTCCATGTAGGCAAACTGCATACTGGGAGCCCCACAGAGGCAGGGTTCTGGACTGTGCTCTGCTCTGCTCAGAGCTTCAGCTGTTGGCAACAGAGAGTGCCCTTCTCTGTATATTTGGAGTACATGCAATGTTGATATGAGGACACCCAAAAGTTTTTGCTTTATTAAAAAAAGTCAAAATTATGACATCGTAAGTTAGATGGTCCTGGAGCTTGTGTGTTTCTCAGCACGTCCTCAGTTACAAGCACCGAAACGTTTGCCAATTGCATTAAGGGTGGAAGCTTATGCTGCAAGGTTGCAATCCCAGCGGCGCTTGGGAGTATCGGGACTTTTTCTGCCTGAACACGCCTAGAATTAGGCCCTTAATGAGAGCTGTATCCAAGCATTCTAAGAATGTATTTCTTATGAACTGAGACATGCTTAACCCTGCGATCATGTAGTAAACCCCATTGAGTTAAATAGAATATATAAGTACACTTCTATAGAATTGTGGTGTGTTTTCTAACCTCCACTTACCCACCTCATACAATATTTATACAAGTTGTACTTTTAGGACTCTGCCATTATTAAACAGTAGATTCAGCTTCTACTTTTCCACAGATTTATCAACCTGTTACTCAAAAACAAAACAACGAACAAGCAGCCTTCCCCATAACACATACAAAATCCTCATAGCTTCAAACACTGAATTATTTGAGACATCTTTAAAAAAAAAAGAAAGAAATGTAACTATCTTATGTCTGTGAGTTGCAGTGTGACAGTATTGCTGACATACTTTTAAAATGATTTCAAGCTGTTTGTGCAATACTGGCTGTTATTTATGGTAAGCAGTTGTCCTTAAATCTTATTTAAGGCACAATCCTATGCAAGTGTACACAGAAAAAACAACTACAATTCCCAGCAAGGTCCAGCCACATGCATAGGATTGCGCAGCTAGCTATTTAAGGTGTGTGTGTGTGCGCGTGCGTGCGTGCGTGTGTGCACATGCAACTGTGCACACATTTAATTTTAAACAAAAAGCAAGAGTCAATGCAAGTAATTTGTCAAAAATTCAGCGTGCCGAAATGCATATACTGTATATTAAATAGGTTTTCTCTCTCAGATGTGTAATGCATACTGCATTACTTAAGATTCCTGTTGGTTTGTTGTTCTAGAGACTACTGCCGCTTGCACGCTGTGATAATTTGCACTGTTGTAGATAAGTGTAAACACTGTTCTTTTCTCCAGGTGGCTTGTTTCTCTTTTGTAGTTCAGATGATATATATAACTGATTGAATTACATGTATCTTATCTCATGAACCTAATGAAAAGATTTAGGATGTTGGGCATTCTAACTCTGTACTTTAAGTAAACTAACTTTAAAGGCTTTGTATATTTCTGTATAGTTGATTCCTGTAGGGTATTTGTATGTCCATTCTTTTGCAAATTAGAACCCCGGTTCTCTGGAAACAGAGAACACTTATATAATAAAGAAAGAACAAAATAAAGTATTGCTATTTTCTGATGGTTGTTTTTATCTCTCTTTATTCGGCGCAAAATAGCCAGATTTCAGCAAGCTGCTGCAGCTTTTCAGTCCTGCCTTTAGCTCTAACCTGAAATGTGGGATCCAATTTTTATTCTGTGTCATAGATGCCTTTCTCCTTTTATTGTCTCCCTCTTCTTTTCCTCTCTTTCTTTTAATTATTAACAAAAGTAGACTTAGCAAGCAAAATTTCCCTAACTGCTATTCTATTTCTAAGCTTATATATCTATTTAAAGCTTTTATACACTGTTCCCTTAGTAATATCTTGGGACAGTTTACAACAATTTCTTACCCCCTTCCACCTTTCAACTGTTTCCACCTCACTTCTCTTCCTTGAAATAGAGTCAATGACTGTACACTAGAGGGCATTACAAGATTTCGTACAGGGAGTGCCCAAATAATCCCCCTCCAATATGCACTCAAAAGACAGAATCCCATGGCATACAAACATTGCCCAAACCATGTTGTGTATCGTGTAATATGAGTTTCTTTCTGTATTTCAAATTGGTTTCTGGCTTATTTAGAAGACATTCAGTTTATAGCTGAGAGCGTAATTAGGAAATCCCAAGCTTGTGTACCAGAAGACAGTGTACCAATGCAATAGCAGCATTTCCTGATAAAGGAACTTCACAATTCTATGCATTTTTACAAGGATAAAAGGCCTATAATGGCCATCATGGTGGGAACTGTACGCATTTTGTCCATACAAATGAGCATCAGTTTGCATTTTAAACAACTTTAAGATGCAACTTAGAGCCTACAGCAGTGGTGCCTAAAGTATTGCACGAGTGCCACAGGGGGCATGCAGAACCCTCTCGTTGGCATGTGAGCCAAGTCAAGCCAGCATCGACCAGCAGCCGAGCATCAGATAACAGTGCACATAGGGCCTTGCACATGTTCAGAAAGGATTAGCAGCACCAGGCGAGGACAACACGAGCCGCAAATGAAGGAAGGCTTTTTCAAAATCGCATTATTTTAAATGGATATTTAGCCCTATATTAGTGTTAGGGGTGTGCACCACAGTAGGGTCAGGGTTACAAAAAGGAGGTGTCCTGGAATGTTTTGATGCTTGGAATGTGTTTAGCGTGGACAGAAATGATAAGATGCGCAGAACAAGCTACTCAAGAAAGGCTCCTTCAAAATCGCATAATTTTCAATGGAACTTTACCCTATATTAGGGATAAGGGAGTGGGACAGGGTAGGGTTAGGGCTAAAAAAACGAGGTGCACTGGCATGATTTTGATGGTTGGAATGTGTTTAGAATGGGCAGAAATGATGAGATGTGCGGGAAAAGCTAGTCAATGAAGTCTTTTTCAAAATTACACTATTTTCAATGGAACTGTACCTATATTAGCATTAGGGGTGTGATCCAGGGTAGGGTTTGGGTTACAATAACAAAGTGTCCTGACATGATTTTGATGGTTGGAATGTGTTTAGAATGGGCAGAAATGATGAGATGTGCAGGAAAAGCTACTCATGGAAGTCTTTTTCAAAATTGCACTATTTTCAATAGAACTGTACCTTCTAGTAGGGTTAGAGGTGAGATGAGGTGAGATGGATGTATGGGGTGATCAGGGAGGGGCAGCACCTCTGGTGTAGGGGCATGTTGTGTCCTCTTAGGGCAGCTCACCCACCATTGGTCCCCACTTGACACCCAGCTCTCACCTGTGGCTCCCAATAGCTGTAGCATGCGCAGCGGCCACACCCTGGGCAACAGCTTCGACAGGCTGGCCATACCAGGTAGAGGGTAGCCATTGGGTCAAGACCTTCAGTGAGATAGGGATTTGTCTGTCCCGAGCATGTGAAGACAGACTCGGCCGGATTGAGCGGATGAGACCTACTGGAATAGGACCAACGGTCATGAAGGTGGTTTCTGCGCGCGTTGTGGTACGCTAAGAGCACGGCAAGACACGAAGATGCCCTGGTCAGCCACTGTGCCCAGCCCATCTCCAACCGTCTCGACTCTTGTCCTGCCACTGGAGCAAGATGGATTCTGGGAAGTGAGAGTGAGGCTGACTATGCGCACCTCTCCCTCACTTTAATCCAATCCACGCGCAAGTCTTGACATCCTCAGTTCAACCTGAAAGTCCTGTGGCGATGGGCGAGCGATGAAGCAGCAGGTGTGGATACACTGGGAGCTGTAGCCACGGACCTGCACACAGGCGGCTCAGGTCTAATGGTCGTCTTCTTGCTGACCGAAGCAACAGCTGGATTCGGCATCTACCTGAGTGACTGAGCAGCCCTCTTTAGGACCACACTGCTCACCTCCGTAGCAAGAGGAAGGGGCTAGAAAAGGTGCCCTAAACATTGTTGCTTCACAGAACCCTGGCCAGGGTTCAGCTGGAGGGGATCCCATCTTATGTGGCCGAACAACAAAACTGCAAACAAAATGAAAACGCAAGGTAACACCACTGACTATTGGCACGTGGAATGTACGCACGCTTCAAAACATCCCCTCAGCAGATTGACCAGAAAGAAAAACAGTCCTGGTCACCAGAGAGCTCACAAGATTTAACATCGATATAGCGACCATGTGTGAAACTCTCCTAGCCAACAAAGGTCAGCTCACAGAAACAGGAGCTGGTTACACATTCTTCTGGTGTGGACGTAGCAGTGATGAACGTCATGAATCTGGAGTTGGCTTTGCGGTTAAGAATCATCTTGTCCCCATGCTTGCCAGTCTTCCCAAGGGTGTGAACAACTGACTCATGACAATGCATCTCCCACTACCAAGAGGAAAGCAAGCCACACTAATCAGTGCCTACGTACCCACAATGACGAATCTGGATGAAGTAAAGGACAAGTTTTATGAAGATCTCAGTGCCCTACTCTCATCCGTGAAGCTCACTGACAGGCTGATTCTACTTGGCTATTTCAACGCGAGAGTAAGATCCGATCACGCTGCCTGGGATGGCATCATTGGAAAAAATGGAATTGGCAAATGTAACAGCAATGGGCTACTACTACTGAAGACATGCGCGGCTCATGATCTGATCATCACTAATACCATCTTCTGCCTGCCCACTCGCAAAAAGACGCCCTGGATGCACCCACACTCCAAGCACTGGCATCTCATTGATTATGTCATTGTGCGAAGGAAAGACAGACAGGATGTAAGGGTGACCAAGGCCATGCCAAGTGCTGACAGTTGGACTGACCACAGACTCATAATCTCCAAATTAAGCCTTCACATCAAGCCTAAGAGACGTCCACAGGGAAACAAAGCTGTGATGAAAAAGATCAATGTCAGTAAACTGAGGAACCCCGACACAGCAGCTTCACTAGCAGATCTTGACAACCAACTCTCAGAGCTGCAATTAGAGGAAAATGCTGAGAAGGACTGGAAACGTTTCCGGGATATTGTGCACTCTTCTGCACTAAAGGTTCTTGGACCCTCACACAGGAAACAGCAGGACTGGTTTGATGAAAAAGATGAAGAGATTAAGGCCTTACTTGCTGAAAAGCACCACCTTCACTGTGCTCATCAGAATGACCCATTGTCAATAGCAAAGAAACGCCTTCAACAACGCTTGCAGGACTGTACAGAGCAAGCTTCGCAAGATGCAGGACTCCTGGCTGAGTGCTAAAGCAGATGAAATCCAGACGTTTGCTGATAGAAACGATGCCAAATGGTTCTACGAAGCCCTCAGATCCTTGTAGGGACCTCAGCCTTCAGGGAGCTCCCCTCTACTGGACTCAGATGGTGCAACTCTCATTACTGAGAAGACTCTGATTCTACAGCGTTGGGCTGAGCACTTCCAATCCATACTGAACCACCCATCCTCCATCAATAACGAGGCGATTGATAGAATGCCCCAGGCAGATATCAACCACAGCCTGGATGCCCCACCATCAAAGCCTGAAATCCTACAGGCCATCAGCCAGCTGTCCAGTGGCAAGGCCCCAGGATCTGATGCAATCCCAGCGGAAGTCTGTAAGGAAGGTGGTGCAGTGCTTGTCAACAAACTCACTCAGCTGTTCCAGTCCTTCTGGAATCAAGGATTCATTCCTCAGGAACTGAAAGATGCATCCATCGTACACCTCTGCAAGAGGAAAGGAAATCAACAAGTCTGTGATAATCATAGAGGAATATCACTGCTCTCCATCACAGGCAAGATCCTTGCACGTGAGTTGCTGAATCGCCTGACTGACCTCCTGGAACAGGGTCTACTACCCGAGACACAGTGTGGCTTCCGCAAAGAGCGTGGCACTGTGGACATGATCTTCACAGCCCGACAGCTCCAAGAGAAGTGTCAAGAGCAGAATCGTGAACTGTACACCATCTTTGTGGATCTCACCAAGGTTTTTGACACTGTGAGTCATGAAGGTCTGTGGCGCATCATGTCAAAATTTGGGTGCCCTGACAGATTCATCCTGATGGTACGTCAGTTCCATGACGGCATGACAGCTCGTGTTTTGGACGACGGAGAAGCTTCAGAGGTCTTTCCCGTCACAAATGGCATCAAGCAAGGGTGCGTGCTGGCACCAACCCTGTTCAGGATAATGTTTTTAGCCATGCTGACAGACACCTTTCAATACAACTCCTTGGGAGTCAGCCTGAAATACAGGACCGATGGGAAACTGTTCAACCTGCGAAGACTCCAGGCTGTCGCCAAGATAAAGGAGACTGTGCTATGAGACCTCCCTTTTGCTGACGACTGTGCCCTGAATGCTGGATCAGAGCAGGAAATGCAAGCCAGCATGGACAAATTTGCACTAGCATGCAACAACTTCAGCCTCCTCATCAACACAGAGAAAACCAAAGTGATGCATCAGCCAGCTTCGAAAGCCCAATACCAAGAGCCCACCATCACAGTGAAGAAACAAAAGCTGCAAGCAGTAGACCAATTTCAAACCTTGGCAGCACCATTTCCTGCGCAGTGACAATTGACATCGAGGTCAACTGCAGAATCACCAAGGCAAGCTCTGCATTTGGCAGACTGCAGACCAAAGTGTGGGACCGCCATGGAATAAGCCTTGCTACAAAGCGTAAAGTCTATCGAGCAGTAGTGCTAACTACCCTGATGTATGCCAGTGAAACTTGGACAGTATACAGGAGACATGATAGGCAACTGAACCACTTCCATACGGCATGCTTCCGTAGACTTTTGAGGATCCGGTGGCAGGACAAGGTGCCAGACACAGAGGTCCTCTCCAGAGCAGGCCTGCCATCAGTTCACACCCTGCTGATGAAAGCCCAGACACGCTGGGCAGGCCATGTTGCAAGGATGCCAGACCACCACATCCCCAAACAGCTCTTCTTGGTGAGGAAAACGATTGCACGGGGGACAAAAGAAGTGATACAAAGACACGCTGAAACCCTCTCTCAAGTGCCTGGTTATCAACACCACCTCCGGGAAGACCCTGGAACTAGACCGATCGAAATGGCACACGCTGATCCGCCCAGGCTACCAAACTTCTGAAGCCAGAAGGACAACAATAGCACAAGAGAAGCGAGCACTCCAAAAAACCAAAGTTGCAAACGTTGCAACAGTGGTGCCCACACATGTCTGCCTGACATGTGGCAGAACACTCCGTGACGGAATCGGACTTATCAGCCACCTGCGGACACACCGTGGACAACTCAAAATTCGCTAGATGTCAAGGTCCTCATCAAAAACGATGGACGAACATCATCACCAGAGGTGAGACCCAGGGTAGGGATGGTTACAAAAAAGAGGTCGTCTAGCATGGTTTTCATGCTTGGAATGTGTTTAGAATGTACAGAAATAATGAGATGTGCGGGCAAAACTACTCAAGGAAGTTTTTTCAAAATCACATTATTTTCAATGGTACTGTACGTATATTAGGGTTAGGGGTGTGATCCAGGGTTATGTTAGGTTTACAAAGACGAGTTTTCATGGCCTGACTTTGACATTTGGATGTTTTTACAATGGGTAGAAATGATGAGATGTGTGGTAAAGCTACTCAAGGAAGTCATTTTCAAAATCGCACTAGTTTCAATGGTACTTTTACTTATACTAGGGTTAAGGGAGTGATCTAGGCTAGGGTTAGGGTTACAAAAACCAGGTGTCCTGGCATGATTTTGATGCTTGGAATGTGTTCATAAGGGGCAGAAATTATGAGATGTTCCAGAAAAGATTCTCTAGGAAGTTTTTTCAAAATTCCCCTTTTTTCCATGGAACTGTACCTAATATTATGGTTAGAGGTGAGAGACAGTGTAGGGTTCGGGTTACAAAAACCAGGTTTCCTGGCATGGTTTTGATGTTTGGAATGTGTTTTGAATGAGGAGAAATAATGAGATGTGTGGGCAAATCTACTCAAGGAAGTCTTTTTCAAAAACACAATATTTTCAATGTAACTTTTCCTTTTATTAGGGTTGGGGGAGTGATCCAGGGTAGGGTTAGGATTACATGAACGAGTTGTCCTGGCATGGTTTTGATGTTGGGAATGTGTTTTGAATGAGGAGAAATAATGAGACGTGCGGGAAAATCTTCACAAAGAATTCTTTTTCAAAATCGCACTATTTTCAATGATAGTTTTACTTATATTAGGGTTAGGGGAGTGATCTAGGGTAGGGTTGCGGCTAAAAAAACTTAGTGTTCTGGCATGACTTTGATGCTTGGAATGTGGTTAGAATGGGCAATGATGATGAGATGTGCAGAAAAATCTGCTCAAGGAGGTCTTTTTCAAAATTGCACTATTTTCAGTGGAACTTTACCTTATATTAGGGTCAGGGGAGTGATCCAGGGTTGGGTTTGGGCTAAAAACACTAGGTGTCCTGGCATGATTTTGATGCTTGGAATTTGTTCAGAATTAGCAGAAATGATGAGATGTCCGGGAAAAGGTACTCTAGGAAGACTTTTTCAAAAACACACTATTTTCAAAGGAACTTTTCCTTATATTAGGGTTAGGGGAATGATCCAGGGTTGGGTTAGGGTTACAAAAATGGTGTCCTGGCATGGGTTTTTATTTTTTTTAAATTTTATTAAAAATTTTATTAAAATTTTAATGTTATACTAAAACATCAAACATCACATACATTGTATTTACTGGGTCAACCCCCTACTACATATTTTTAACATTCTATAGTCAGATTCAAATCAGTTTATAATAATTTGAAAACATCTCTTAGTTTACACCAAGTCCCATTTCTCCAGCCAGTTATAGAAAAAATCCCACGTTTGATAGAAGTCACTGTCCTCTTTCTCCTTCAATGATAAAGTCAATTTATCCATTTCTGCACAGTCCAAGATCTTTCTTACAGTCAATCCATCTGTGGGTAGCGCCTCACTTTTCCAATATTGAGCAAATGGAATCCTCGCTGCTGTGATTAGGTGTAACATCAGATACATTTCCTGTCTGTTAATGTCTTCCGGTATGATGCCTAACAAGAAAATTTCATGTTTAAAAGCAAAGGGTTTTTGTAGTATTGCCTCGATCCATTTATGTTTTTTAAGCCAATACTTTTTCGCATTATCACAAGTCCACCACATATGATAAAAAGTACCCACTTTATGTTTACATTTCCAACATCTATTTGACATATTTGGAAACATCTTAGCTAATCAACTTGGTGACAAATACCATCTATAGAATATTTTATATAATTTTTTTTTATACGAAGTTGCTAATGTTACCTTAATAGTTCTTTCCCATAGTTTTTGCCACTTTTCCAGTTCAACATTAAATCCGAAGTTTTGTGCCCATGTTATCATAGTTTCCTTAACCTGTTCCCCTTCCATTTTCCTGTCAAGTAAAAAAATCATATAATCTTTTAATAATTTTCTCATCTGTTTTAAGCATCACTTGATCAAACTCTGTTAGGTTTTTGTAGAACCCCCATGCTTTACAATCTTTAGTATATCTCAATTGCATCTGCACCTTATACCACCAGGAAATATTAAGTCCCTTTTCTTGTTTTTCTTGATCCAGTTTCAGGCCACCGTCCTTATCCAAAATATCGTCATATCTTATGATCCTTTCAAAGTTCAATACATTTGGATATACAAAAGCTTCCATAGGTGAAAGCCATCTTGGTAGTTTATTATAAACTTTTAACTTTAGTTTTTCCCACACTGACATTAAAGATCTTCTAATAAAATGACTCAGAAAAGACCCATGTGACTTAGCTTTCTCATACCACATATAAGCATGCCAACCCATCTGCAAGTCATGACCTTCAAGATACAAAATTCTCTTATTTCGCAAAGTTATCCATTCTTTTAGCCAAGTTAAAACAGACGCTTGATAATACAACATCCAATCGGGAAGACCAAAACCTCCATTCCTTTTAGCTTCCTGAAGCATTTTTTAATTTAATCCTTGGTTTCTTTTTTCTCCAGATAAATTTCAAAATTCAAAATTTCAAAATTCAAAAAGAATTTTTTAATCAAATTTTACGGGAATCCTTTGGAACAAAAAAAAAAAGTTTAGGTAATATATTCATTTTAACAAGTGCTATTCTTCGCATCAAAGATAATTGTATATTGGCCCATTTTTCCAAATCACCTTTAATATCCTTCAATAATGTATCATAATTATCTTCTTTCAGAGTAGTACATTTGGCTATAAGATAGATTCCCAAGTATTTAACCTTTTTAACAATCTGCAAATCTACTTGTCCCTGGAGTCTTTCTTTTGGTCTCACATAAAGTTTTTAACTAACAGTTTCATTTTTTCTCTATTTATTTTCATTCCCATAGAACCATATTCTTCAATCCGTTGTAAAAGTTTAGGCATTGTTACAAAAGGTTCCTCCATAATGAAGACCAAATAATCTGCGAACGCTTGCAATTTATAACTTTCATCCCTAATTCTAGTGCCTTTGATGTCCTTGTCATCCCTAACACTTCTATGCAGTTCCTCTAAGATCAAAATAAACAACAGGGGTGACAGCAGGCATCCTTGTCTTGTGCCCTTTTGGATCTCTATAGGGTTTGAAAGTTCTCCATTAATTAAGATCCTGGCCGACTGTTTTTGATAAATACTTGATATCGCGTTCATAAATTTTTCACCAAACTCCATTTGAATCATCTGTTGCTTCATAAATTGCCAATTGACATTATCAAAGGCTTTTTGAGGATCCATAAACATTAAAGCCATTGGTTTTTTGGTATGTGTCTCATAATATTCTAAGATATCCAAGATAGTTCTCAAGTTATTCTTCATTTGTCTTTTTGGCAAAAAGCCATTTTGGTCTGGATGAATAAAGTCTATTAGGAACTTCTTTAGTCTGTCTGCCAGTATAGAGGCAAAAATTTTGTAATCCACATTTAATAATGATATAGGTCTGTAGTTTTGAATCTGTGTTACATCCATATCTTCTTTCGGTATTAATATGATATTTGCCTCAGTCCAAGTAGTTGGTATTTTAGCATTTAACAATGCTTCATTGCATATATCTTTTAAGAATGTAGCAAAAATTGCTTCAAAGGATTTGAAAAACTCAGCTGGCAGTCCATCCGGGCCAGGAGTTTTGTCATTCTTTTGTTGCTTAATTGCTTCTATTACTACCATGATTGTTACTTCTTGATTCAGTAGTTCTTGATATTTTTCTGGTAGTTTTGGTAATTCTGCCTTTCGAATGTATTCTTTAACTTTCTCGATTGAAGTCTCCTCCTTCTGATATAACTTTGTGAAAAAGTCTTCCTCCATTTTCTTAATTTGTGCACCCTGTATATGTAATCGTCCTTCTCCATCTTTCAGTCTCACAATCAATCTCTTCTCTTTTTCTTTCTTAACTTTATATGCTAACCATCTCACTGGTTTATTAGCATTTTTGAAGAAATTCTGTTTGGTCAACTTCATTTGTTTAGTAAGTTCATTTGTGTCCAAGAGGTTTAACTTATGCTTTAAAATATTCATTTGAGACATAAGACTTTCTTTTGATGGGTCTTCCTGCAGCTCGTGTTCCTGTTTCAACAATGCCTCTACTAACACTGCTCGCACTTGTTTATTCTTTTTATTTATTTGTGCTGAGTATGTTATTATCACTCCCCTGGCATAGGCTTTAGCTGTATCCCAGAAATTCTGTAAAGAAGTTTCTTCTGGTTTGTCTATTTGAAAGAATACTTGCATACCCTTATTTATATTTTCCGTAAATTTTTTATGTTTTAGCAATGCTTTGTCTAAAGACTCCATCTGGGCATCCTGATGGTTCCTTTTAGTGATAAAAATACCAGATTATGATCTGCCCAGACATTTGCCTCTATTTCAGCTTCTATCAGATCTGGAACTAAGTCTGGAGATATCCAAACCATGTCAATTCTAGACCACGACCTATGCCTATTTGAATACAAAGAATATTTAGCAGAAGATGGGTTCTTGTGCCTCCAAGCATCTATCAATCTAAATTCTTCAATCATGTTAGAAAAAGACTTTGGGAGTAACCTCCTACCCATTTTTCCTTTACTAACATTCTTATAGTAAACTTCCTTACCCACAATCACGTTAAAATCTCCCATTACACACATAGTCTGGAAATCCACTTGTAGAAGTAACATGTGTAATTTTTGGTAAAAAGTGATCCAAGTGTTTTTCAAAAACACACTATTCCCAATGAAACTTTACATTATATAAGGGTTAGGGGAGTGATCCAGGGCTGCATTAAGGTTACGAAAACCAGGTGACCTGGTATGGCATTGATGGTTGGATGTGTTTACAATGGGCAGAAATGATGAGATGTGTGGGATACGCTACTCAAGGAAATATTTTTCAAAATACCTCTAGTTACAATGGAAAAAAAAAATGACATTAGGGATAGGGGTGTGATCCAGGGTAGGGTTAGGGTTACAAAAGGTACATCGGCCCATTCTAAACATAATCCAAGTGTCAAACCCATGCCCAAACAAATGATTTTGTAACCCTAACCCTACCCTGGATCTCACCTCTAACTGTAATATCAGGTAAAGTTCCATTGAAAATATTGGGAATTTGAAAATGCCTTCCTCGAGTACCTCATCCTGTGCATCTCATCATTTCTGCCAATTCTAAACACATTTCAACGGTCAAAATCATGCCAGGATACCTGGTTTTTGTAACCCTAACACTACCCTGGGTCACTCCCCTAACCCTAAGATAAGGAAAAGTTCCTTTGAAAATAGTGTGATTTTGAAAAAGACTTGCTTGAGTATATTTTCCCGCACATCTCATCATTTCTGCCAATTTTAAGACCATTCCAAGCATCAAAACCATGCCAGGAAAACTTGTTTTTGTAACCCTAACCATACCCTGGATGTCACCACTAACCCTAATATGGGCCTTTTTGTACCTTTGTAGTATGTTTTTATTTAAATAAAAAATTTCAACCTAAAAAAAAAATTTCAACCTAATATCAGGTAAAGTTCCAGTGAAAATAGTGGGATTTTGAAAAAAACTTCCCTGAATAGATTTTGACGCACATCTCATTATTTCTGACCATTCTAAAAAAATTCCAACCCTCAAAATCATGCCAGAACACCTGGTATTTGTAAACCTAACCCTACCCTGGGTCACTCCACTAACTCTAATATAAGGAAAATTTCAATTGAAAATAGTGCAATATTTAAAAAGGCTTCCTGCAGTAGCTTTTCCCCTCACATCTCATCTTTTATGCAAATTCTAAACACATTCCAAGTGTCAAAACCATGCCAGGACACCTCATTTTTGTAACCCAAACCCTAAACTGGATCTCACCTCTAACTCTAATATCAGGTAAAGTTCCATTGGGATTTTGAAAATACCTTCATTGGGTACATTTTCCTGCACATCTCATCATTTCTACCCATTGTAACCACATTCAAACCATCAAATTCATGCCAGGACACCGGGTTATTGTAACTCTAACCTTACCATGGGTCAATCCCCTAACACTAATATAAGGAAAAGTTCCATAGAAAAAAGTGAAATTTTGAAAAATCCTTGAGTAGATTTTTCAGCACATCTCATCATTTCGGCCCATTCAAAAGAAAGTCCAAGAGTCAAAGCCGTGACAGGAGAACTCATTTTTGCAACCATAACACGACACTGGGTCACTCCCCTAAACCAAATATAGGGATTAGTTCCTCAGAAAATAGTGCAATTGTGAAAAAGGCTTCCCTGAGTAGCTTGTGCTGCACATCTCATCATTTATGCCCATTCTAAATGCAGTCCAAGCATCAAAACCATGCCAGGAAAACTTGTTTTTTTAACCCTAACCCTACCCTGGGTCACTCCCCTAACCCTAAGATCTGTGCATCTGACCATGTTGTGGATTTGTTGCTTGGAATGTGTTTAGAAGGGGCAGCAATTATGAGATGCGCAAGGAAATCTACTCAAGGAAGTCTTGTTCAAAATTTCACTATTTTCAATGGAACTTTTCATATATTAGGGTTACGGGAAAGACCCAGGGTAGGGTTAGGTTTACAAAGACCAGGTGTCCTGGCATGGATTTGATGCTTGGAATGTGTTTAGAACAAGCAGAAATGATGAGATGCGCGAGGAAATCTACTCAAGGAAGACTTGTTGAAAATTGCACTATTTTAAATGGAACTTTTCATATATTAGGGTTATATGACTGACTCAGGGTAGGGTTAGGGTTCCAAAAACCAGGTGTCCTGGCATGGATTTTTTGCTTGGAATGTTTTGAGAATGGGCAAAAATGATGAAATGTGCGGGAAAAGCTGTTCTAGGAAGTCTTTTGTAAAGTCACACTATTTTCAATAGATCTTTCCCCTGTATTAGAGGTAGGTGAGTTACCCAGGTTAGAGTTTCAAAAACCAGGTGTCCTGGCATGGATTTGATGCTTGAAATGTGTTTAGAATGGGCAGCTATAATGAGATGCGCGAGGAAATCTATTCAAGGAAGTCTTGCTTAAAATTTCACGATTTTCAATGGAAATTTTCATAAATTAGGGTTAGGGGAAAGACCCAGGGTAGGGTTAGGGTTGCAAAGACCAGGTGTCCTGGCATGGATTTGACACTTGGAGTGTTTTTAGAATGGTCAGCAATGATAAGATGTGGCGAGGAAATCTACTTAAGGAAATCTTTTTGAAAATTGCACTATTTTCAATGAAAATTTTCATAAATTAGGGTTAGGGGAAAGACCCAGGGTAGGGTTAGGGTTGCAAAGACCAGGTGTCCTGGCATGGATTTGGCACTTGGAATTTATTTAGAACGGGCAGCAATGATGAGATGCGCGAGGAAATCTACTCATGGAAATCTTTTTGAAAATTGCACTATTTTCAATGGAAATTTTCATATATTATGGCTAGGGGAGAGACCCAGGGTAGGGTTAGGGTTCCAAAGACCCAGTGTCCTGGCATGGATTTTATGCTTGGAATGTTTTGAGAATGGGCAAAAATGATGAGATGTGCGGGAAAAGCTGTTCTAGGAAGTCTTTTGCAAAGTCACACTGTTTTCAATAGATCTTTTCCCTATATTACAGGTAGGTGAGTGACCCAGGGTAGGGTTAGGGTAACAAAAACCATGTGTCCTGGCATGGATTTGATGCTTGGAATGTGTTTAGAACAAGCAGAAATGAGGAGATGCGCGAGGAAATGTACTCAAGGAAGACTTGTTGAAAATTGCACTATTTTCAATGGAACTTTTCATATATTATGGTTAGGGGAGAGACCCAGGGTAAGGTTAGTGTTACAAAAACCAGGTGTCCTGGCATGAATTTGACAATTGGAATGTTTTTAGAAAGGGCAACAATGAAGAGATGCGCAAGGAAATCTACTCAAGGAAATCTTTTTGAAAATTGCACTATTTTCAATGGAAATTTTCATATATTATGGCTAGGGGAGAGACCCAGGGTAGGGTTAGGGTTCCAAAGACCCTGTGTCCTGGCATGGATTTTATGCTTGGAATGTTTTGAGAATGGGCAAAAATGATGAGATGTGTGGGAAAAGCTGTTCTAGGAAGTCTTTTGCAAAGTCACACTATTTTCAATAGATCTTTTCCCTATATTTGAGGTAGGTGAGTGACTCAGGGTATGGTTACGGTTACAAAAACCATGTGTCCTGGCATGGATTTGATACTTGGAAGGTCTTTAGAACGGGCAACAATGATGTGATGCGCGAGGAAATCTACTCAAGGAAATCTTTTTCAAAATCGCTCTATTTTCAATTAAACTGTACGTATATTAGTGTTAGCAGTTTTTTCATGGGTTAGTCTTACAAAACCGAAGTGTCCTGGCACAGTTTTGATGGTTGGAATGTGTTTAGCATTAGAAGAAATGATGAGATTTGCTGGAAAACCTACTCAAGCAAGTGTTCTTCGAAATCACACTATTTTCAATACTAACCTTATATTATTGTTAGGAGTTTGATCCTGGGTAGGGTTAGGGTTGCAAAAACGAGTAGTCCTGGCATGATTTTGATGGTTTGAATGTGTTTAGAATGGGCAAAATGATGAGATGTGTGGCAAAAGAAACTCAAGGAAGACTTTGTCAAAATCACTCTTTTCACAATGGATCTTTAGTCCTAAATTAGGATTGGGAAATACACCAGGGTAGGGTTAAGGATTACAAAAACGTGGTGTCCTGGCATGATTTGAATGGGTGGAATGGGTTTACAATGTGCAGAAATGAAGAGTTGTGCTGGAATAGGTCCTCAAGGACGGCTTTTTCAAATCACTTTATTTTCAGTGGAACTTTACCCTATATTATGGTTAGGGGTGTGTACCCGGAAACCTTTAGGGTTACATCAACGAGATGTCCTGGCATGGTTTTTAGGGGGGATTTTGTTTTGAATGGGCAGAAGTGCTGAGCTGTACAGGAAAACTTCTCAAGGAACTCTTTTTCATAATCGCACTATTTTCAATGGAACTTTGCCTTATATTAGGGTTAGGGGTGTGATCCAGGATAGAGTTAGTGTTACAAAAATTAAGTGACCTGGCATGATTTTGATGGTTGGAATGTTTTTTGAATGGGCAGAAATGATGAGATGTGCAGGAAAAACTACTCAGGGAAGGCTTTTTCAAAATCACATAATTTTCAGTGTAACTTTAGCTCTATATTAGGGTTTGGGATGTGCACCAGCTTAGGGTTAGTGTTACAATAACCAGGTGTCCTGGCATGATTTTGATGCTTGGAACGTGTTTAGAATGGGCTGAAATTATTACCTCTGCACACAAGCTCCTCAAGGAAGGTTTATTCATAATCGCCCCTTTCAATGGTATTTTACCTTTGCATTAAGTTTAGGGATGTTCACCCATGTATGGTTCCGACTGTGGTGTTGAACGTATGGCATTCATGCCACAGCAGCTACACAGAGCCTTCTCTTTCAGCTTGTGAGCCACCTCACTCCAGCATCGCCCCCGCATCCAAGTGTTGGATAGCAACGCACATAGTGGCCATGTGCATGCTTGGAAAGGAGTAGCGCCTTCAGGCAGTGACATCGCAAGCCACAACTCATTAGCCATGACTCGTCCAAGCTTTTGCTTGGCTGGTCAGTGCACTGCCAATGATATAAATATAATTGCTTGTTGTGACTATGAATTGTTTTTTCTCAACTAAAACCTCAGTTTTCAGGTTTTATTGTAGTGTTGGCATTTTGTGATAAATAATTGGGTTTTGGGTGTCAGTTTGGGCACTTCGGGCTCTAAAAGGCTTCCCATCACTGTCCTCAAAGTAGCATGGGAGGTGATGTTTGACCCTTTGAATGTCTGCCACTGTTTGACTCTTCGCATGTCCACCCCACCAACCCTTCACATGGGAATATGGAGCCCCAGATTCCATCCTTCTTTTACCTGAGTGTTGGAGAGGATTTTCTGGTCTTGCTTTGCTAGGCACAGGGGGACCATTTTAAGGGCTGCCATAGGATGGCTTTCTCTTTGTCCAAGTTGGATGTAAAGATAAAGAACCACCAGAAGAGCATGCGGCAGGAGTCTGTCAACACTTGAGCACTAGGACTGCAGGCTGAGCAGGTGCAGAGTTCACCTGGCTGCAGCCTTCCCCACTTTGCTTAAATTTATTGCATGTCTATCAGGATGATAGACATTACCTACATACAAACCCCTATACACGTACATCAGCATATGCACATTTTATGCAAAGCTGGGTCCCCTTTGTGGTGGGGAATGGGCCTTTTTCTCCTTTGACAGGGCTTAAGTGGTTTTCTCCTAGATTTTGGGTGCCTATTCTGGATTGAAGCATAGGGAAGCCAGTTCAAACCCCCAACTTATGAAGATTGGTTCAGAACGTTTGTTGCTACATATTCTCATGCAAGGTGATGGAGTTACAGTGGTAGTCAGTCAAAGGCTCACCTCCCCCAGCTAATTCTTTGCTCCAAATTCTCCCTTGTGCCAGTAGCTTATTTTTATTTTGCTCATTTTATTTCAGTTTAATGAACTGCCGTGGCTATTCTCCCCCACCCTGACACCCAACGTTGGTGCTGAGAATTGCCAGGGATTCTTAAACTCTCATGGATAAATCTCAAGCTTCCCCAGCTAAACTGTAAACTCTCAAGGTGCTGCTATGTGGCAACTGTGTAACTTTTGAACACTTTTTGAGAAAGTAGAGGAGCGAGAAACTTAATCAGCAAAGCTGTTCTTTCTTTAGGGGAGGGCGTTATTCCTTTGGTTTGCAGCCAATTAAAAGTACAAAATTATAAAACAGTGATTAGAAAATCTGGTACCTGCCACCTGGATCCAGAAGTATTACTATTTTTATAGAAGTATTAGAAAAGGTCCCATTGTTTCCATACTGTTTTGGCCAAAGATCAGAGACTGTAGAAACAGCAATAAAGTTTCTGTGCATTCTTTATTTTTTTAGGATGTGGAAGAGTGTTGCCATCATACACTGTTGGAGGCAAATTTCAAACTTCAATTTTAGGAGCAGGAGGGCAAATGTGGGTGCAAGTTTAAAAATTACTGTGCATTCTGAAGAACCTTAGAATTGAGGGATGACATCCATTTTAGAAGAGGCATTCTGAAAACCAAATAGGACAAAAAGAATTTAGTTGAAAAACTTGAATACAGCAGCGTCTGATAAACCTCAGCGGGACTTTCTTCTGAATAAGCCTGTCGTACAGACGTGGCCAACCTGCAGCTCCAAGATGGCACTGTTTTCTGTGCAGCCTGCTAACCCAGGACCTCCCTCTTCCTCACAGCCCAGCTGCACAGCAGGGTGAAGGGAAAAGACTGCTGCTCCAGTGCTACTATTATCAATGTATTGATTTCTTTCTCCTTCTTTCCTCTGGCCTTAATTTGTCTTTCTGAAGGTTCTCAAATAACCAGGACTCTGGAGAACGTTAAGGGAGAGAGATACAATGCTCTACGTTCTCAGTGAAAGTGCTCAGAAGGGTCAGATGCTAAGATGTACATAATGCATGAAGCTGTAGCCAAGTTATACCCAGCGCTGGCTCTGTGTCATGGCTGGGTGCCTCTTCCCCATTAGGTACTCCAGGGACAATAATGGGTAGCTTACATTACAGAAAGGCAGGCTGAACTTGCTAAGAGCCAGAGCAGTTAGACAATGAAGCCAACTGCCTAGGACATGCATTTCACCTTTGTTCAATTGTTAATTAGTGACAAGAGGTATAACAGCTATTGAAAATGCTTAGCAAAAAGTTTTTCATATACTAAATTGCACCAAAGCTGCAAATGTAACTGCTAAATAAATCCATCTACATCTTTTCCTTCAAAATTCTGCAAACTAGATAAACTACCATTCCAACATTCTCTCTCACAAATTTTTCGGCTGCCTGCAGGCCTGGTGAGGATTTTTTGCTTCCCCTTTTAGGGTAGATCTGCTGTAAGCATGAGGAGGGTTTAAGGTCTGATCCCCCTGCCCCCCAAGTGGAATCTTGAACTCTGTTTGCTACCACATACAAGTCAATTTTTAGGGAACAGCCAGTGCTCTTAGCAGACAGTATGTATCATGTATTAGTTCACTGACTAAGAAACATGGTATAAACCTAATGCATAAATATAAAGACTTGCAATGCTGAATCTTTCACAGGCTGTCCCAGTGCTGGCGGTGGCTTCCAAAATGACTGGGTCCTCACTGTGGCAAACAAGCCAGGTCTGTTTGTCCAGGGGCAATAGGAAATGATTGGGACTGATGTGTTAGGGCCCCCTGCATGAGGTCAATATATAGACATCCTTAACAGTTCATTCTGAAATGTTATCCAACCATTTGCCTGTGGGGTTGGAAGCCATCAGATTCCCCAGACGAGTCTCCCCAGACTCCAGTCCCCTTGATGCCACAGGAGTCCAAGCTCCTGCCAAGTGCACTTCGCGTCTGTGTGGCATCAAGAGCTGCACGAACCCCCTGCAAGCAGCATCCCTCTTCCATGCCACATGCAGCCACCTTTGTGTTGCCTCATGTAACGCCAAGGAAGGTTGCCAGCTGCACAGCCTTGGTTCCATGAGCTGCCACGGACTTCCTTGTGGCTCGCTTTCCAAGACAGGGCCAAGAACTAGTGGAGATCCTCAAATGCTAGCGGACAGATTGTGTGGCACTTCAACACATCCCTACACTACGCCACCCCATAACCGAAACTTTGCGGGTGGTTTGCGGCAGTGCCTAAGCAAGACTGCGATACAATAAAAGTAGCCATTGAAATGTTCAGTAGTACAAAATTTTAGAAAGAGTTTAGCATCTTTAAAACAATGTAATGATTAAAACTGCAGTTAATGTATACTTGTTAAAAACACAGGCATGAGTGCCTCTACTGGCCATTAGATGACCTGAGACATCTCTAAATGCCTCATACCAGAGGGCTGTCTTAACCCTGCACCAGACGATGAGTTGGCACCCAGCTGGCCTCTGTGGGGAGATCATTCCACAGTCAGGAAGCTGCCACCGAAAAGGCCCTCCCTTGTGTTGCTGCTCTCTGAGCCTTCCTTGGAGGTGGCTCTTGGAGGAAGGCCTCAGATCACGGTGCATGGGCAGAAGTTAAGAAATATGCCTAGAGGAGATTTCTCTATGCTGGATAGCCAATTGATACAAGTGTGTCTGATACTGTTCTGCAACTTGGGCATATAGGCAAAGGGATACTTGGTATTTGCACTACAATATTATTGCTACCTGTATTTTTAATTGGCAATGAATGTGTGTGTGTGTGTTTAACAAGTAGCCTAAGCGGTGACCTAAATATGTGTATGCACACTACCTTGTCCCTGTGCATCTCCACTTCCAGGAAAAAAGCACCAGATGGTCCCAGCAATACTTGAATCAAAACAGCATCCTTTGTTGTAGCATTCTTGAGCACTGATGTATGGGTAGCCACAATTTATTCTTTGCTTTAGCTGCACGTCACATTGTCCTGGGTCTGTGAAATACAAAGCCCATGTGCATAATATGATTGTGTTGGCAAGTCTTTGTTAACAACATAGATGCTTTCATTTTCACCTGCTGAACTTTCCAGACTGTTTTCAAAGGCAACCCCATGTAGAACACTTTGCAGTAATCCAGTTCAGTGATTAGCAGAGCACAAACAGCAGCGGTTAAGCTACTCTGTCCAGATAAGGACATACTTAGTATATAAACCTAAGCTGGCAAAAGGTGCTCCATGCCACCAAGTTCTCTTGTGCATCAAGTGACAATTTTGGTTCCAAGAATATTCCCATGAACTATAAATCTGCTCTTTGCAGGGACTGAAACCTCCCTCTAGAACCAGTTGAATATCACTCATCCAAACCAAGTAAACTGCGCACTGTCTGGACTGATTCTCAGTTTAGTGGCCAACTTTCTGCCCATTACTGTGCCCAGGCACCCAGTAAAGCTGGGTGTTATCCACAGCCTCAGTTCACACCCTATGGACAACCTCTTCTGTTGGTTTCATGCAGGTAGTGAACAGCATGGTGGACAGAATAGATTCCTGTGGAATCCCATCACAAAGCTGTCAAGGAACAGAGCAGAAATCCCCCAGCAAGAGCTGTTGGAATTGATGTCCGCATAGGAATGGAGCCTCTGTAGTACAGGGCCTTTAAATTCCAACCTAGACAACCTACTTGGCAGGACATCATGGTGGATGGTACTGAAAGCCACTAAGAGGTCTGAAAGGTTCAACAAGGTGGCACTCTCTCAATGTATCTCCCAGAAAAGTTTGTCCAACAGAGACGACTTATGAAAGAGCGCTCATACCAAGGACTGATTTTTCAGTGGCAGGCAGATTGTTTTGATTTCAATATTGTGAAGGTGTTGCATTGATCAATTTCTTGCCTTGTCACGATCAATGGTCAGTAAAGCATCAGGTGACAGTCCAAAAGTATGTATTTTGGATTTAATATCTTTCATCCACTTACTCTCATGAGAGTCCTCCATACCAAAGAAAGGCAGACTGCAAGGAGCTAAATTCAGGCATAGCCAAAAACGAAATGCCCTGAGTCAGGCCTGTGTAGACACTGAAGGAAGACCACTTTCCAGCCTCAGAGAAGCATTTGGAATGCAGCCTGGTACGTACAGCAATTATTGCCTAAGAAATTTAGACTGCACAATTTCTACTGATTTTAAATTTGTATTGGCCCAGATTGTAATCCCATGTAGCAACTGAACTAATAGCTTAGCTCTATGAACCTCCAGCACTGCAGGCATAAAATTATGTCCTTTTTATTGATAAATGCATTAAGGTGGATCAGGCTGGTTTTATAGTAGGGAGAAGGGATGTCAGACTTGACTAGAAGAGTACTAAATGGAATAGCATTCATATCAAAGAAAAGGTTAAATATCATGAGATTTTTTTAAGCTTTTGATTGTAAGGAATGAGCCGTGATAAAGATGTTGATAAGGATATTAGAATTTGGTTCACAATTTAAAAGTGCAATAAGTCAATTATAGTCATAAAACTTTGCCACAGTGACAGTTAATGATGCTTTAACAGAAAGAATATCCTTAGGCCGAGACACTAGGCAGGAATGCCTTCTTTCAGCAATACTGTGTCATTTAGTTATAGAATTATTAGCAAACAGTATCAGAAATTATGATATTAGAGAAGGTATTGGATTAAGAATAAAATTAAGATTAATTTGTTTGCTGATGATACATCATTATCAATTGAGGACCCATTAAAAGTTATGGATCAGATTAAAATTCATTTGGTGGAATTTGGTGAGATAACAGGTATACAGGTTAATTGGGATAAACCTGAGATGATGTCGTTTAATTGCAATAGTGAAGAAAAGCAGGGAATTAAGAATACATTTCAAATTAGAATATGTAATATTATTAAATATTTAGGTATCAATATCTCAAAATATACTCAATGTCTAAAAAAGAATAATTTTGATATATTAAAATATGAAATAAATAAGATACTACAACAATTCAGGAAAATAGGATTATCTTGGTTTGGGAGGATAGCAGTTTGCAAAATGAAAAATTTAGCTAAAATTAACTTCATATTTGGGATGTTGCTAATTAGGATATTAGGAAAAGAGAAGATTGACAAACTATGATTAATAAATTTGTAATGGAGATGAGAAAGCAATGATTAGTAAGAAAGGATTATAAATCACAAAAAGAGGAAGGACTAGGTATTCCAAATATTAAACTATATTATGAAGCTAATCAATCAAGATTTATACCAAATATTATATTGCAGCATGATGAGATAATATGGGCAGAAATAGAACAGGAAATTGAGGAATATTTCTTAAATCTGGTTCTTAGACAGGATGATAAGATTGTAAAAAAGGTAGAAAATCCCCTTTTTTTGAAATTAATGAAAAAAATTCCCAGGCCTTATTTTTTGAACTGCTGCTAAATGAAATATTTAAAGCTGCATTTTAAAATTAGATTTTCTCATATTTAAAATGTTTTGAAATTATCTCTCCTTTAAAAGTGTGTTGCATTGTTGTTGTTGCTTTAAAATGATTGTATGCAGCCCACTGGATTTCAGTCCATTGATCCCAAAGCCCCTCCCGACTGCAGGGTAAAAGATCCTAGACATACGACTACCCAGTCTCTGCTTGAATACCTTCAGCTACAAAGAGCCCACCAATGCCCTAGACAGCTGGTCCCAATGCCTGACTGCCTTGATAGAAACCTGAAATCTGCTTTTCTGTAACTTAATCCTGATATTTTGTGCCCGGCAGTCTTGCATGACAGAGACCATGTTTGGAGTCCTCTTCTGTGTGACAAACTTTTAGATACTTGGAATAGTATCATATCATATCATATCCTCTGCCTATCATCTTTTCTCTTCACAGCCAAATATACCACACAGTTCATTTCCAGTCTCCTAATTATTTTTGTTGCCCTTCTCTGAACTGCTTTATCTCAACCTGTCTTAAACTAGGATGATGAGAGCAGAATGAAGTGTTCAAGGTGCGGTCTGCCCAGGACTGAGCAGAGTAGAATTATTACTCCCCTTGATTTTGAAACCACATTTCTATTAATACAACTCACAATTGCATTTGCCTTTTCTGCAACCAGATCACTCCACTAACTCATACTCAGCAAATTATGTTTCAACACATTTTCTCATTTGCCTTATTGTCCTTGTTCTCATTATCTATGCTGCCCCGAGAGCTTCAGTTATAGAGCAACTCAGAAATGGAATAGACAAGCAGACACATGGCTTCCCCCTCCAAATGGTACAGTTCTACTCACATAATTTAGGATACATTGCATTAGTCAGGCTGCTGAGTCCTACTATAAGGACAATGACCACTGGCAAGAATCTCTTGGATTCCATGGCAGCTTACGGTGCTCTTTTTTGTCCTGAATCTTCAAGTCTCCATAAGAAACCAGTCCAAATTGTTTAAAAACCCCAATAGCACAAAGACTAGGCAAATGATTCACAGAAATATTTTCTATCAACCTGTTTGTTCATCTTTTTCTGATAATTTTTATCTTGGGTGGCCTATTACTATGTCACCATTACTCCACCTATGTTTATATTGATTAGAATTAGCATGTATACAGCAGATACATTATCAAGCAGAAAGAAATGATGGCTTGATTGTCAGTCTTAGCAGCAAAAGGAGATCTGCCCTGAATTCTTTCCTCCTGAATCATTCCTAAATTCACCCTTACATTAATTCATGTTCTCTCAGTGCCAGTTCAGTCAATCACAGTAACTACCCATTGATTGAGGAAATACCCAGTAGTGTCAGGACAAGGACGTACAGGCTCATTCTGCTGTCTACAGAGAGCCCCAGTGCCATGCGCCAGCTATATATACCAAATAAAGTTGTTCTCTTATGGCTTTGAAATATACTCTCTCTGTGTGGGCATTTGGAACTGTTGTGCCCTCTCCAGTGGCCTTCTCATTGAAGGGTGCCATGGAGCTCCCAGAGACATGGAAGAGGCTCCATGAACTAACTCTTGGACAATTGTACCTTCCTTTTTACACACATTGAGCCCTCCAATATTCAGGAGGCACATGCTGGCCTGCCAGCTGGTCCTAGGGCGTGCTGGTGCTGAAAGTGGAGGCTCAACTGGCCACCAGACTCCTGCTGGAAAAATAGGAACTCTTCATGTGTAATCGTCTCATCATCAAGCCATGGGTGAGGGTCTGTCATAAGGAGATCATTCCTCGGGTGGAAGTCCTGGCCTGCAGCTGTGTTCCAGATGGAGCTTTGAAGGCTCAGAATGGAAAGCCTTTGGTGTTGAAAAAATGCCTGCCTTATTTTTCCTCTAGTAAGGTTTCTGCAATCCTGATTGTCCTGTGTGTGGAATATCTATGAACTGTTTTCTTACAATGATGGAAGCTAAGTATTTTTCCCTCTTCCAAGGAAATTATTGCCATGCTGCTTGTTCTGAGTTGAAATGTTCAATAGAGGATTATAGTGGCTCATAAGACAACATACTTGGTAACCATGGGCAATAAAGGGGTTGGGTATTGATGGGCTTCCATAGGTTCCTTCCCTAGGCAAGCAACTTATTCTGCCCCTCTGATAGCACCCTACATTCTTATATTTGTATGTGACATGCTGCAGTGTTTCTGAAAATGTCTGCTCTTCTCATCAGAGTACCCCAGGTGATCAGATATGTATTGTGATAGATGAGGTCTAGATGATCTTCATTCTCTCCATTTTATCTTCACTACAACACATTGAGTTGGTAATTGGCCCAAAGTCACTCCATTATCTACGTGACTAGACCTGAATCTTCGGGGACCCAGTCCAACAATCTAACTGTTATACTGTACTAGTTTTTCTACTTGTTGGGAAATATCTTGTTAGGAAGCATCTCCCACAGTTTAGAGATGTAATATGTATGTTTTCAAGTTAAGTCTGCCAGCTCCCAACCTCTGACTAAACAACTCCCCCATACTATCTCTTAAAAATTAGCTGGATTAGCAAAAATATTTACATGGTATCAGATAAGCTTAGAGGAGTCTTAACATTGGTGGGAGGTTTAGGACAGATAAAAGGAACTGTTTCTTCACAACGCATATAGCTAAACTATGGAATTTGCTGCCACAGGAAATGCTGATGGCCGCCAATCTGGACTACTTTAAAAAGGGATTGGACAAGATTGATAAAGGAGGAGGATATCAGTGGCTACTAGCCTTGCTGGCTCTGTGCTACCTCCTTTACCAGAGGTGGCATGCCTGGATACACCAGTTGCTGAGGAAATGGGCAGGAAGAGGGCACCTATCCTGGGCAGTTGCTCTCATCCTGCTTGACGGACCTTGTTTGCCATCGGGTGTTCAGAGTGCTGGACTAGAAGGGCCGTTGATCAGATTCAGCATGGCTTTTCTTATGTTCTTAACATACATAAGGAACATAAAGAACAAAGAAGCAAACCCCCCCCAAATATTAATCCTAGATTAATACATCCTCTACAGGACATGGTTGGACAGATTATGCATGATTTTGTTAGTGACGCTCCACACAAGAAGGACTTGTTCCTGAGCTAGAAATTAAAGTTCATCTATGGCTCCTTGGGAGAAAATACACCATGAAATTAGAATGCATAACTTTTGCTTTCTCCTAACTGAAGCCTCTTAACTATAGATGTAATTATAAGAAACATTGACTGGAAGCTAACCTCAGGGTGCAAAATAATATGAAAAGTCCAAAAATAGGCCAGGTGTACTGTGATAGCTCTTCTGATAAAGGCCTTTGCATGGTTTTTTAACATAGAAATGCCCCAGAACGAAATGCTCAGTCTCAGGCTGAGCCATTTCAGGTTGTAGGTTGTCTCTCCATAGAGAACAAGAGGGAGAGGAATGTCCAGGCTCCCTTCCTGTAAAAAATACACTGTGGGAAAGAAAGATGTCAGTGATGGAGGTTGCCTGGCTATGACAGTAGGAAGTTAATGGTGGATTCTGTTCAGTTGTAAACAAAATGCAGTTGACACAGTTTTGGTTTTCTTTTTATTGTTACCAGTGAACGTACAATTGGTACCTCATTCTAAGTACATAACTGATTAACAAAGGTGTGGTGGATAGAAGCTAGCTGTTCTGAATTAGCCACACAAGATGACAAACAAGCCATCAATATACTAACATTGATGAGTCTCTTGAGTTTGTTTCACAGGTAGGCTAGAATCATGGTTGCTGAACTGTGGAGAATTAATAAGATTAGCTCAAGCAGCAGCCAGGCATAAAGGGTAGAATAATTCTTGGTCATTTTTACAGCAAATATAGAACTGTTTTAAAAGTAAGTTTAAAATATATTATGTAGTTTTGGGTAATTGATTTTCATATCCAGTGTTTTGGAAAGTACAGCCAAACCAATAACTCTTCCTTCTTCCTTGCTTCTAACTTGTTTTAAGAATATTTTTTTCTTGATCAGAAGTTGCTTCTGATTCATATTCATCAATTTTGTATAGGGTAGTTGTTCCCAACCTTTTCTATGCTTCACATCTCTAGAAAATGTTTGATTTATGTTCATGCCTCCTACAAAAATAATATCAGATTTGAAGATGAAGAAGTCAAATTTCTAATTTTTGAACCACTGTTTTACATGCAGTACTGCAGGTGAACAAATTGAACTAACAACAAGAACAAAAGTTTTTATCTCAGTGCATAAAATTCAAATATAAATTGAACAATGAGCCAAACTATTGGGATAATTTTTGGCAAAAAATGTCATGATTTGCCAAATTTGCAGCCTTCTTTTTTCACACCCCATGAAATGTCATCTTGCACCCTACGGGGGTGCAGGCATCCCAGGTTGGGAACCCCTGGTATAGGGGAAGTGGCCATTTCTGGGAATTAGAAAGGGAAATTCCTTACACACATGGAGTTGGAGGAGGAACAGAGGACAGAATTATCCATTTTGTCTCTTCACTTGTAACTGAATATGGAGCCATGTTCCTGTGACTCTTAAAGAAACATCAAGGATATCTTACAAACTTCAGAAGAATAAGTAATATGAATAGTCCCAGGATGATGAGTGTGAACCAAATATCATTGGGACTGATCAGCTATTGAATCTTGATTAAAAACACAAACACATACAACACAAACAGTAGTTAACAGTTTCCTTCTCCAGATCCCCAAAGGAAAGGAAGTTGAAACAGAAATAACAGAAACAGATGAGTATTTGGAAGCCAGAAGGGAGAAAATGGGTATATAAACGGATCACTAAGTTAAGTGTGCATGGAAAGAATCTGAGTCCACATTTACTGTCAGTAGAATTCCAAAACATTTATTAAGATGTTGGCAATGTATGGCAAGGGCCATACAGACAGGCCTATCTGCTACATGCTGCCTTAACAGATGCCCCATCAATCATTCATCATCATCATCCACTCAGGAATTGGGCTTAATCTTTCCCATTCCCTGAGTGGAACTCTGCTTGAAATGCTTCAGCTATTGGCAAGGTTGGGGACATGATTGTTGCGGGCCAGTCCTCCCCCTGTTGTCCCAGTGCAATCTTCCACTGCTGTTTGCCCAGGTCCTACAACCCTCCTGGGCAGATTTTCAGGGCCTCATGCAGGACTGCAGGGAATGGATGGAATTGAAACATTGGCTTCTCCCCCATTCAGCCAGCAGAAACTTTTGCTGGATCAAAGGCCTCCTGAGGTTGGAGGGAGCCCTTCCATCCACAGTGGAAGATCTCTGGATCCAAGCAATGCTGATCATCTTTATATGTCTATGTTATCATATGATTCAAGAACAGGAAGCAGGAACAGCCACCAGCAAATCCAACAAAAATTATTCTGTTCCAGGACAATCATTGTAGGCCAAACATATATTTTCACATGTATGCCTCTGCTAGAAGCAAACATAAGACATGTTAATTAGGCTATGGGGACCATACATAACCAAATTATGTGAGCATTAGCCTCAGAGTCTCAATGAGTTGCTTCAGCTTTCTTAGCTATGCCCTAATTGCAATCTAAATATTCTGCAATTTGCTACTTGAATCTTCCTTTAATCAACCTGTTATTACAGTCAGAGTTGTCAGGATCATGTCAATGTACAAAAAGTTAGGTCCTCTCATTTTCATCATTATAAATGGAAATCACATCTGTACTCTGAGTAATGCATTGACCAAAGGTGCAGCCCAGGGGAACAGGACAGTCTAATATCAAGCACCTTGCAACATGGTGCGAATGGGCTAATCTACTGATAAGTCCCAGGAGTCAGTTTTGATAGATAAGCAAGAGCAGTGTTTCTTCAGCTCTGTTTTAGGGATCCTCCCCAATTTAAGATAAAGCCCTGGTGACTCTCCAAGAAGGCTGAAAGTAGACTATGCGGTTGAGCAATGCTGCCCTGAGGGCACTGCACTGGGAACAAAAGGCATTCTGGTTAAGAGGGAGGGATCCAGAAAAACACATGAAGAAATAAAAGGCATTGTTTTGCTGGAAAGCACAAGCACACACTGGAGAATACTTCCCTCACTCAGAACAGGGAGGACAACAGATGAGATGTACAAATTTGCACATGCAGTAGAAGCAAAGAAAGCAAACATTGATTGGAATGCGTTTCTGCTTTCTCTGGCTTTCCTGTCATAATGGAAATAGCTTTCAGCTCATTATTTCAGTGCTTTTAAAATAAATAATATTAATTGTGGGATCAACTAAAGTTTCATTCTTTTTCTCTCCCAAGAGGGTGCTCACAATATATGTATAAGACATTCCCTTTCAAAAAATATATGTGTAAGACATTCCCTTTCAAAAATTGCATCTCAATTCAAAATTATCTTCTGCTTCCCCCTCTGCATGTTCTTATATAAACCTCAAATCGTCCACTCTACTGCACACAGCTGATGACCCACCCATGAAAACACATACTGGAATAAATGTGTTAAGGTGCTACAAGATGCTTCATTCTTCTTTCTTCAAATGGTTCATAGGGATTCCATCTGGAAGTAATTAAATAAACTTTCATTCTAACTAATAGCTAACTTGGGGATGGGGGAGTATTGACAAAAAGGTCACCCAAGTATAGGCTTTTTTTAAAAGCACACATTCCTAAAAAGATATGAAGAAAGACTGTACTGCTTGTCCAAAGCAATCAAATGAGAACTGAGCATATATATCAGCCATAGAATGGGAATGCTTGTTTTAAAGGTAAAAAGATTTGTTTTCTAAAAAATTAAAAAGCCAGGGAACTGGGCAAGGGACACTTGCTGTGCTTGGTTGCCTGGATCGCTGACTAGCAACACTTTGGTTACAGGATGAGGATATACTGCAACATTTGGCTGCGGGTTCCATTTGTTAGGATTGCGGAAGAAAAATTAAAAATAAGGCTAGAAGCTCATGTTCGAGTGATGTGGTTAGAAAGTGCAGAGAAGTTGCAAATATGCTTTTCATTCCAGAGAAGGCCCCCTCCCTTGTACAGCTTTTGCTCTGCTTCTTCTTTTTCAGTGCTTGCGTGGTATTTTATGAAGGTTAGAGCTGAGTTTGCATGTGGTAGACAACCCAGTGTAGCCTGATTTTCTCCCCCTGCAGTCAGATCAGCCGCGGTGCCTGCCTTCTCCGACACGGGGTGATTTCTTTTCTTCAGCAGGACACGCTGGCAAATGTATTTGAAGCAGGAGCGTGACGCCAGAGAGAGCTTTTAAGCTGAAACATAACGGAGGCTTGGTCACAGGCCCCACCATGGGAACCATGCAGTGATGGCATTTGGACTGGGAAGCTGCTGAGACAGAGCAGGGGCAAGGACCTCCCAGCCTGCCTCGCCAGCCCAGCTGTCCATGGGCTGGCCCATGTTGCAGCGGCAGAATACAGGCTGTGCATTTGCTGCTGGCACAGTAGATCTGTAGGCACGAACAGAGGTTTCAGTTCACGCTAATGCTATCTCCGCCAGGTTTCAGTCTCTCGTGAACTTATTCCAGAATGCCTGTGAATCATGTAGTAATAATAATGGAATCATGTGGGGATGGCCATATGCAGGGCTTTTTTTGTCATAGAATGCACCTGAATGGCATTCTGGCACCTTTTTTTCCAATGGATTTTAGAAGTGATTTTGAATCATAGCAGATCAGCAACAAACATCATTAACATAGTGCCTGCGGGCTGCTATTGTGTCTGCTATCTGCTATCTGATAGTGAGATAGTGAGGGCGGGTGGGGCGCTGCTCTCGGCTTGGCCTTGGCTTGGGACAGACGGACACAGACGCTGCTCCGCTGCTCGTCTGCCGGCGACGTGAGTTCCGGCACCTTTTTTTTTTTTTTTTTTACAAAAAAAGCACTGGCCATATGCAATGTTTTCGTGCTTCACCTGACACTGATCCCGTGGCCACAGCTTCAGAGTCTGGGCTGGCCACTTGCACCTGACCAACAAAAGAGGAATTGCATCACCCCAAAGATGCCAGTTTGGCTGATAGTTGCACATCTACATGTGTCTATGAAGACGTAAAATTAATAACCGTCATTTAAATAGAAATTGAGAACATCCCACCATAGTGGAGAAGAATGACTAGGCGACCTGTGTGCCTCATCAGTTTACCCTGCAGGAGTGAATTGCTGATAGGTCACTTCAAGGCCCCTCCTTTTGAGAAGGTGCTTTGACGGCAGACCAGACTTGGATTGTGGCCAGCCCATCAGACAGAAGAGACACTCAATCAGATCTCTGCCTGTAGTCATTTTTCCCTGCAGCTACACATCCCTCTGACAGCTGCAGGCGCTGAAGAGGTAGAGCTGAGGGAAGTGTGCCCACTATTGGCTGGAGAGTTCTTCCCCTGGGTGGGGGGGCAGGTCCTGTAGAGCATGAGAGAGCAGTGGTTTAACGTTTGTGCCCTCAGCTTTTCCCCTCTTCTGAATTGGCTTCCCATACCTGCAATTCCAGGGAACATACCAGGATCCCCATCCAGAATGCATCATTGTGCTTCTTTTTAGTAAGGGGAAAAAAGAAAGACTGTTTACCAAATAATTTCACAAAGATAATAAAGGCAGAGGGTTATTAGATAGATTTCTGCATTCTTAAGCATAATAGCAAAGTTTAACAATGTAGCTGTGGAGCTGAGACCATTCGTCTGGAACTATTGTTGTAAGAAAGGATCACATTGTGTGAGAATTCTGAGATTTACAGACATTATATAAGCAGATCAGGACTAGCCTGTGCATCTTTTCTCTTGTCAGAAAAGCAGCAAGAAATCGGGGTGAAAGCAGGGAATGTTTAAAGCATCAGCTTTGCGGGTATCGTTTCTCTTGGAACATTTCCACTGACACATTCTGGGTTTCAGCCTTTGTTCCATGTACTTCTGCAGAGAAAGAACAAGAAAGCATTTTTATTTTAAAGGAACTTGGAGTGAATTTCTTTGTTAAGAAGTGTTAGGAGGTTTATGTTGTTCTGTGTGGTTCCCTGCCTAGGTTGCTCACTATGGTTTTAATGTCCTGTTTCCTTGTATGTCCTGGTTTTGCATCTTCCATTCAGTCTCTGTGTGCTTCATGTTTTATTTATATCATGCCTTTTCCCTCCAAGGAACCTGAAGTAGTTAACACAACTCCCTCCTCTCCAGTTTTTCTCACAGCAGTCCTTGTTCTGGGTGAGGCTGAGATGCAGTGGCTGGTCCAAAGCTGACCAGTGAGCTTCACCATCAAATGGAGATTAAAACCTGGATCTCACAGATACCCAGTTCAGCAAGTAGAAACATAGAAACATAGAGTGAGTCAGAAGGAGTCACCTGGGCCATCTAGTCTGACCCCCAGCTTGAACTACTTGCACACTTGAACTACTCCGCCATGCAAGTTCTCCAGCAATGTGTTCTTCCCTTCCAGTTCTTGTCCACTTTTTAACATTCTCATATACATTCTACAAATTCACCTTTTTGAAATATTGGCTGCACTGTGTCTCGCTAGTGCAATAACACACAAACTTGTTTACACAACTGCATGAACAATTTTACCATCTTTTTCTTGAAAGAACAATCAGGTTGTTAGCTTTGATAGATGCCAGCATTAAGAATCATTGGTATTCCTCTAATTGTAACTAATGTCATTATACACACTTTTTTGGGGGGGGAGGGGCAGAATATTGCATTGCCAAGTAGAAGTGCTTCAAAGTGGATAAATTTTAACACAAATGCATTTTACTTACTCTTGATGGAAACACCATTTGACCCCTCGGATTCTGTTGTCAAAACAACACCCTCTTCTTTGACATGTTTCTCTAGTAATTCCTTTATATCCACACTCTCTTCTCCTGTGCGGAACTACATTACAGGTAAGACGTCCTATTCAGAAAAATAAAAATGCAAAATTCAGAACTCCTTGTACAGAAAGGTTTCATTTGGGCACACCCCAAGATTATCCAAGGTTCGACAGCAACCTTGGCTCAGTCATTCCCCTTCAGCTTAACTCACCTCACATATTTTTGTTTAGACTCATATGGAATAACAGTATGTATGCACATTAGAAATGCAAATAGATATTTTTTAAAAAATGGGATCATACAGTTCCACTTCCAAGGAAACTCTCATAGTTTTGAACTCTTGATCTTAAGGAAGCTTACAGTGTTTTGAAATATTTCCCCTTTCATGTATTGCACGAAGGGGCAAAACATGCTCAAAGGGGCCGCAGAGCTGTGCTTTAGCCCCACCCAGATTTCATGTGGCTGCTCCCATCCCCACCATCCAGACATTCACATGGACATCAGAGGCAAAGAATCCTTCATGCAGAAAGCTTGGTGCATGCAGGCATTGCTGTATCCAAGATCCTTGCTTGATCAGGCTTCAAGGACCCAGGGAATCCACCAGGTGGGATGCAAAACTCCATGGCCTCAGATATCCATGAGAATGTGTGATGGACATCCTCTGTAACTTAGGAGTGGATCTAATGTTTAATGAGGACTTGCAAACAGCACCAAGGAGAGATTGTATGCATGGTTAACTGCCCAGAGGGACTTGACTATTGGGAGGCACAAGAATGGAACGAACAAACAAACAAATTGTGGTGCTTCTTGCTGATTCTAACAGGATCCATCTCATTCTCTTCTACTCGGCTCATTTTGTTCAGGGTTCTGCTATTGCATGGATTCCAGTTTTTAAAAGATTGAAATGTAGCCTGCCCTGTACATGCCCTGCTGGGAATGAGAAGGATGCTGGCTTCGGGCATTTGTTCTCAAGGGCTGCTGGCTCAAGAAGAAGAATCCAAATCAGAAAGTGAAACAGAAGGTGGGGGGGGGAGAGTGGATGGACGGTGCCAAGACACAGAGATGGAGGCACTCATCCCAAGGCCAGACCTCTCAGATGGGGAGGCAGCCCTTGGGAATATGCGAGATGCACCGCAAGTGGGAGAGGACCCTGAGTATGGAAGTTCTCAGCTGACGGCTAGGAAGGCCTAGCTCTTGACCCTACAATGCAGCATCAGCAGAGGAGGGCAGCCCAATTACATGACTGGACTGCAGAGGAGAGGTGTGTTCTCTTCTAGAAGGCCTTTCCCAAAGGGATTGGGCCCAGACATGTTCATAAGGAGAGTTTCTGGAGATGAATTCTAGATAGGGTTCAACAAACTGCTCTGTGTGTGCTCAGAGATTCATTCTGGGTGATTTATGCTTTGGGGTAAATAATGAACACTTTGAAAGGAAACAGTCAGTGGCTTTTGAATGCTTGAAGGAAGAACCTTGGCTCCCGACATCCCCTTTCAAAACACACTGTCCCTTTAGGTTGATACAGAAAAGTCTTCAAGCACACTTACATACTGTAGTTGGCAGAGTTAGACACGATTCACCCTCCCATCTGAGTGACGATATGCCCATTGGCAGCCCTAAGCTTTTTTCCTACCATGATGCATCCCTATAGCCCTCTGTCCATTCCCCTGAGGAGAGCTGCCCCACATTAGGGAACAGGGAATACATATGTCTTCAGCTCTTACCCTGTAAGGTCAGGGTTCACATCTCCAGCGTGGCCCCAAATAAATACATAGGATCTGGATAGGGAAATGGCATATGGTTTGGGCAACTGATCTCTGTAAGGTTCAAACTGAACTGATTTACAAAGCTCTGCTCTAGACAGAGAATCCAAAAAAGTATTGCTTAAGGCTTCAATCACCTGGACACATTGAAATTACCGTATTTTTCGCTCTATAAGACGCACCTGACCATAAAACACACCTAGTTTTTAGAGGAGAAAAACAAGAAAAAAATATTTTGAATCAAATGGTTTACTAAACTATTTAATAAACTATAACAGAATACAGTAGTACCGTATTTCAACCTTGTAAAGTGAACAGCAGTCAACAGTGGCATTAAGAACCATAATCACTTTCATTAACAAAAGAGAGACTTTAAAGTTCGAGTACTCTTCTAGTTTTTGTTGAACCCATAGAACTCATCATCACTAGAGTTAGAATTTATGAAGCTCTGTTGCTCACAATCACTGACATCACTTTCTTAGTCAGTAGCGGAATTATTGAAGGAATCCACAATCTACACCAGTTATACAAGAGCTGCTGCAGACAATTTAATAACAAATCTAAAAAAGCCAGTAATGTCCACGCTACCCTACTAGTAAATAATAGAAAAAAACTTCTGACAAAAAGTGAGATATTGTACGGTAAATCAAACACACAGCGGAATAAGTAGCCTTTGAAGAATAAACTTCATACACGAAGGCAATGCTGTTCAAATATCCACTGATCCTAAAAAAAAATGTGTCTGATCAACTAACGGATAACTGATCCATGGAAAGCTTCCTGATAATCACAGGCACATTCCCCATCACTTCCCCATGGGCTTCAATAAAAGACAGGTTGCCATTTGAAAACACACACCAACCTGTGATTAACAGCTCTCACCTGAGCCGGAGGAGGGGGGCGGAGCAGGGCGTGCCAAGCGCATGCCAGCCAGGTGGTGCCACATGGGCCCGGCAGCATGCCGGCCATGCTCTTCCGGGTGGCAGGGCGATGGCAGGTCTTCCCAGGCGGTGGGGGTGAGCAGTCGGTCTCTCTGTGAGCAGGCAGGTTAAAGCCTGCGACTTCTCCTCCTCCGTGGCAGGTCTTCCCGGGAGGTGGGGGTGAGCAGTCCATCTCTCCCTCCTCCTCCTCCGCACCTCTCCCCCTGAGTGGCACAGCTCTCACCTGCGCCGGAGGGGGGGGGGCAGAGCAGGGCGCGCTGAGCGCATGCCAGCCAGGTGGTGCCACGTGGTGCAGGCGGGCCGGCAGCGTCCCGGGTGTCGGACACACACACATTCACTCTATAAGACGCACAGACATTTCCCCTTACTTTTGAGGGGGGGGGAGTACATCTTATAGAGCGAAAAATACGGTAATTAAGAACAATTAACTTATTTTACAAACATACTAATCCTGAAAAGCAAGCCCTAGGTATGCATGCCAGTCTTCAGATAACTAGGGTCCAGGGTTTTGGGGTCATGAAGTTATGGCTTGAATGGATAAACAACACACAAGCACATTTTATTTATTATCATAGATCAAAATTAGTGCGTTACCTGGATTTGGGTTTTGCTTGGCATCCACCAGACTGTTGAATCCTGCAATCAGGATGAAGCCCAGGATCCAAAACCATTTGCAATTCATTTTGATTTGTGATCTTCACCCAGTCGTAGAATACTTTTAAAAATCACTGGTGTCTCTGCAGAGGCTTGACTGGTTCCCTGTGAAGAAATTAGGGCCTGTTGCTAAGTACTCAAATCCCAATAAAGGGTTGAATTGGGAGAAGGAGACCAATTTCTGTTTCAGAGAGAAAGGGTCAAGCAGCAGAGGCCCCGGTTATATTCTAATAGGCAGCCAGACAAATTTAGTGCAGTTGAGGAACAATTGAGCACTGGAAACTAAGTTTCTGTATATTTGGATATGTGGACTTTTCTGGTTGTGTGACTTTTCAGCTGATGCTACATTCAGTATCAGTGAGGTGAGGCTTAGCTGCTCACAGCTTGTGTAACAAGAAGTTTCACTGAAATATAAATGTACACAAATTAGTGAACTGGACTTTTGAGGTCTCCTGCTCCACATGTCCTACCTAACTACATGACTTATAAGTTCTTCTCCCTTTGCCCTGAAATATCTCGTCACTCCATTCTGTAGAGTTTTTACATTCAAGAGTCAGATCTGTGTTCAGTCCAGTTCACATATCCCTTTATAGCTTCTCATTTGCAGAACTGCCACCTTAAGAATTCTGCCTGCTTTGCTTTCCTCAATCTAAGTGCACACATTCCTGTGCTAGAAAAGCCATGTTATACAGCACATGCTATATTTGCTTTGTTAGACATTGTTTTTCTTGTACTAGCCAGGACTGCTACTAACATCTGTGGTAACTATAAGCTGTGGCAGTCTTGAGAACCAGTGTGGTGATGTGGACAGAACGCTAAGCGGAAGTCAAGAGAGCTGCCTTCTAGTCCCCTTGAAGCTCACTGGGTGACTTTATCTATCAGGCTGTGGTGGGGATAAAATAGAGAGAAAAAGGATTAAGTAATCTGTGTTAGGTTCCTTGGCTGAGACAGAAAGGCAGGATATAAATATTATAATTAATAATATTATATATATATATATATATATATATATATATATAAAATAAATAGTCCAATATATGCTTGTTCTTATTTCAAAGAATCATAGAGTAGCAGAGCTGGAAGGGGCCATGAAGGCCATTGAGTCCAATCCCCTGCTGTTGCAGGACACCACGTTACAAGTTTTTCCTTGAATATCTCTAGTGTGGGAAAGCCCAGCACCTCTCTAGGCAGCTGGTTCCACTGTTGTGTTGCTCTGACAGCGAGGAAATGTTTCCTGATGTCCAGCCTGAATCTGGGTTGTTGCAACTTGAATTGATTATTCCATGCCCTACGTTCTGGCATTAGCAAGAAGAGATCTTGACCTTCCTCTTTGCCTTTAAAATAAATGGCTTAATTCTCCTAACATTTGACAACGAATCAATGGCAAATTCTTTTGAAGTCCTTGCCTCTGTCTTACTTGGATAAGTTGATGTGGCTAGCAGTGGTCTAGAGTTTGAAAATCTCTTGCAAGTGTAGGCTGCATGCACAATGCCAGATGTATGTTACCCAATATGCATATTAACTCTGCTTGACATAATTAACATTAACATCAAGCATTAGCAGATAGTGCTTGATTCTGACATTTGCCCTATGCTGCCAAATGTCCAAAGTGCTGTCTGTATATGCATCATCTGCCTGTAATCCCTACAACATTCCTGTAAAGATGAATCACTATTATTGGCCTCATATTTCAGATGGGGAGACTGAAGCTGGGAGGAAACGGCTTTCCTAAGGCCACTTGAATTCATGGCAGAGGGAAGGAAGAGCATGAGTCGACACCTACTGCTTCATAGGGGCAAATCCACATGCCTGTGGGGAGCTTCAAGGGGGGGACTGTCAGAGCACATGGAGAATTCCCAGTCTCCAAGTCATGATTAGGAGATTAGGAGCATTGCACGCATAGTAATGTGGGACTTATATCTTTGGTTTGATCAAGCAAGGCAATTTGATCTTTGATTTCAACCTTTCTGCTTCCCACTCAATCAGAGTGACAGGAAAGGCATAGAAGGGAGTGATAACCAAATATAAATAACCATTGCCCAATTTTTTCCCAACTGCACTGCATTGTCTGCCTGCACAATGGAACCTCACCTGGGCATCTGCAGCTTGGCCCTTTCACCCTGAAGCACAAAATTGTCCCTTTCTTCTCAGTCCAACCCTATATTGGGATTTGAGTTATCAGGGAGAACAGCTACAGAAACATGCAGAAATCCAAGATAAAACCATGTGAAATGAAGCATAAATGAAAAGTTGCGAAGCTATATCTGGTGTGTTTGTTATGCTCCTTTCTGCGCCTTTCCTGATTAGTTTGGAAAAATTTGATTCTACTAGCTTAGCTCAAAGCAAGCCGTTAGAAATGGGAGGTCTTCTACAGCATTCGCCCTACTCCTTGCTGGGTTTTAAACTTAAGGGCTTGGTAGGCCTGAAAATGTTACTTACCCACTTGAGCCAGGTGTCCAGCAATGTAGGAAGGGATAGCAGCACACCAAAGCAGAGAAGGGAAAGCCCAGTTATAGGGAGCAAGAAGCCCTCCTTTTTCCTGTGCCACCTCATCCCCCTGCCTCTGATGAAACAAAACGTTGGCCAAGAAAATAATTGTTTCTTATATAAAGGGAATAAGTGGGTGCTGGTGTGCAGCAACAATATGTGTAAATGGACTTCTGTGGCAATCTTTCACTCAATACTTCATGCATTGCATGTTGGAGAAATTCAAGTGTTTTGTGGTCACCAGAAACGGCTGCTTCCCAAGAGTGGATGTTTCCATACTTGAGTAATAAGCAACCGAAACTTAGGACAGGTTAACTGACAACAGCTCTAGTTACTTCATGCAAGGAAGAGCTAGACCTTTGCAGATGTGTTTTCAGCCCCATTAGCAATCAATCTATCAATCATATTACTATACTACCCAATAGCCAAATCTCTCTGTACAGTTCACAACTGCTTAGCCATGCCCTGTGCTAGTTAAGGCACTGGCCCCATAGGAATAGTGTTTTAATTACTACTTGCACTGAAGTAGTGATTTATATTCTAGACTTACCACCTTCCAAGAGATTTTTTTCCCTCTGAGAGCAAGTTATGGATTTTCAGAAGCTCAGAACTCTTATCCTTATGTTCACTTAATATACTCTTATATTTTCTGTGAGGCATTTATTGCATGTTTGTCATTCCCTACTCTCTGTTGCTTATGGGTTCTTTAGATGTTCTGAGGCAAAATTGAAAGAAGGTACAGCAGAACCGCTCATAGAAAAGCTCAGTGACATACTATCCCTGGCCATGCCATCATGTTTTCAGGCCTAGCAAACAGCATGGTGACTGCAAACCTACCCAACCCCTGCTGATCAGGCCTGCTGCTAAAACAGGTCTGCAGTGAGCCATTTGCTGTGGCCAAATAGTCTAAAGCAGGGGGTCTCAAACTCAATTTGCCTGGGGGCTGCTGGAAGTAGGGTCTGGGTGAGGCTGGGCCGCATCAAGTATTCCAGCACCGCAGTGGGGGTGGGCCGCTCATCCCATGGCCGGCCCGGGCCCCGCCGGCACTTTAAAGGCTGCAGGGGCCCTCCCCCGCGCCCCGCCCATCCTGGCAATTGGCCCGCGGGCCGCGAGTTTGAGACCCCTGGTCTAAAGGTAGGTGACCCAAATCTGTGCTGCTGTGCAGATATGGAAGCCCCAATCCTCAAAGAGTGTGACCCAAATTCATAGGGCAGGAGGAGACCTACAGAGCTGTCCTATCTTGCATAATCAGAAGCATGAACTCCTGTTTGCTACAACACTTTTATAGGCTATCTGTTGTCTGAAGAGTAGAATTTTAATTCCCCAGACGTATGAACAAACATCCCTCATAATGAGCTGTTTGAGTTCTACCTCAGATGTCCGAACCCTTCCCAGCTGAGGTCTTCTCCTCCTAATGAGCTTAGATCTCCTGACTGTGTCTTCCTGTCACTTGTCCTGAACTCTTTGCATTGCTCTGGTGGTCAATGCTAGCCAGTGTGAATGTGCGAACATGGAATATGGCTTCTTTCCCTTCTTGTCCCCTTGGTCAGTTGGGCTGGCATGGCTGTGGGCCTTAACACAGGGAGAAAGATCTCAGGTGTGCCCAGGTGTGTGCTTGTTTCTTTTCACACTGATTTATGCCAAGCGTGTAATCTGCTTGCGGCTCTTATTGTGCACATATTGCTGAGCTGAAAACTCAGTTGAAAAGTTTTTTTAATGGACACAACCAATGGTATGTTTTTACAGCAAACTGTGGACTGAATAGCTTTCCATTTTCTTCCCTATACACATACCCTGATCAGTAGAAAGAAAGAAAGAAAGAAAGAAAGAAAGAAAGAAAGAAAGAAAGAAAGAAGATTTTTGTTTCCATGGTGGTTTGAAATATGTGTATGAAAAAATGGTCTAGAAAATTGAGTAAACAAGGAAATGTGGCAGTCATTCCAGATGGACTAGCATAAGCTCATGGCCCATGAGCTTTGAGTCAGTAAAAAAAAAGCCTTTACATCATTGATTAAATATCTGTACCTCATCTCCTGAGCTAATATAAAAGTGTGGAAAGGAATATAGAGAAAAGGAACATTGAGAGCCAACTTTAAATAGCATGTGCTGTGAACTGGTAGTCTGCAAGATATAACATAGACCAGAAAATAAGTTAGCCTATGTCCCATTATAAAATGTTGATGCATTTATAAAAAGGCAAAAGATATGTGCTTATGTATATCAGCAGGAAATCCTGAATATTCACTGTTGCTTCTGTTTTACACCTCTGCTGGACATATGTCTATATATGCTTTTTTTAAAAAGTTTTCTTAAGATTAATGGATCCTAGTCATGGTGTTAGTCTTTGTTTATTTTAGAACATGGATGCTTATTATATAATCTATCTAAACTATCCATCTCAATTACATAAGTCTAGGTTCTCTGTTGTGTGAAGTATTGTATCTTCCAGCTTTGGCTAGGCTGTGTTTGCCTTTGTTTTATTAACAAACATTCTTGCATATTTATTCAAAATGCAAGAACAAATTTTTCACTCATTTATTTGATGTTATTTAAAGCATTTTATGCAACCACAAATGTTCTTCCTGTTTATCACAGTCATTCTTATTTGGGCACTAGGATCAATAATTCACAAGCAGTCCTACACCATGGAGTGATAATGTTTATATTAAAATGTAATATTTGTATAAATACATATTTGTACATATGTACATGTACCAAACCCTTGAGAAATTCAAAACAAACTCCTAACATCTGAATAACCAGCTTATAATTATTATTTTTTCTTTATGTATAGCATGGCAATATTCATTTCTGGCTTGACAAAGCAGGTAAGTACTCATAACCTAGCTTATATTTGTGGATGCACCAGTCACAGAACAAACACCCTGCCTGTGGCATCCAGTGATATTGTCTTTCCATGTACATTACTGACATATACTTACAGGAGTGAAGGAAACCAATTGTAGCAGGGCCAAAAAGAAACTTTAACCTTTCATCTGAAAGCCAATGTTTCCCACCCACCCCTCTCTCTCAACTCCTTCATGGAGAGAACAAACTAGCATCTATGCACATATAACATAACAAACACAATGCCCTTAAGTAGCTTTCCATCAGGATGACAGGACAGGGCTCACCCTCAATTTAGCTTTTAAATTGGTGATCCGGAATGTGAAAAGAGGGTTGCTCACCATCAGACCACTACTTGGTGAAGTTTGGTCTCTAGTGCTGCTTTTCTGAGTGGCCCATCCAGAGTGTATTGTCATTTACCATGGGAAATCCTGTGTTACAACCCTTGAAGGCAACTGGGTGACTTTGGGCTCATCACAATGCTCAGCCCTGTCGGAGTGCCTGCTCCGACAATCGGCGCGAGAGAGTTCAGAGAGAGAAATAAAACACTGCAGACGAGAGATAAAGTTTCAAAGCATGCTCGGTTGAGTACTCCGGAGAACAAAGAAGTTTTTCTTAGCTGAATAATTCTAATCAAAGATGTTCTTCTTTAGTAATTCTTCCTAAAATGTCCTCTTAAAGATGTCCTCCTTCCTCACCACCGGCAGCCCCTTTTTATTAATTCACAGATTGTTACATTTGTATTTGCCTACACCAATCGCCATCGAGTTAATCAGCCAACTCCCTAATCATTGTGCGCAAGCGCAGGATTCAAAATGCTTACTGATTGCTTATGCGCAGGCGCAGGAAACAGGAAGCGTACTTATTGCTATATATGGTCACAAGCCTTATATGGTTACACAGGTGAAGTACAGTGCTATTGGCTGGGTAAATTACAATACTATTGGCTGGTAAATTACAATACTATTGGCTGAGCGTAGCGTGCCTAGCTACAGCATGAATGCTGCGAGGCAGGGATGAATTCCCACACAGCCCTACCTAACTCACAGGGTTGTTGTGAGGATAAGATTGAGGTTTGCAAGAGGAGAAAGATGTAAGCTGCTCTGAGTTCTTAAAAACAAAAGAAAAGAAAAGAAAAGAAAAGAAAAGAAAAGAAAAGAAAAGAAAAAGTCAGGTCATAAATCCAATCAATAAATACATAATCCACTTGAATTTGGAGTTGGTGGCACTGTTTAAAGAGATTCTAGACCTACTTTCAGGGGCAGATCAAGAAAGCAGCATTGGATGACGGTGACTCAGTGCCCTGGAAGCCATTTTGTGGCTGAATGCTGTTCTCCGGTGCTGTGGGGAGCTGCCTTGTTTCCAGTGATCTTTAGCATCCAATACAGGGCCACAGGTTGCCCCTTCCCACTCAGTCAGGGATTGCAGGGCTCGGGGAGCAGGGGCAGCTGCCTTCCTATGCAGGACAGGCATGGCTGGTCACTTGCCAAGGCCCTCACCCCAGTGGAAGGCCACTGACAAGAGCACCCAGCTCCTCCTTCCTCTTGCAACCCCAGCCTGCATTTTACTTCGCCCTTTGCTCTGGTCAGGCTGAGGAGGACCAGCAGATGTTGCTGCCTCTGCCTGGCCCTCTGCAGGCAGAGAGGACGTTATGAGGAAGAGACGCAGCAGCAGATGAGGATGCTGTCGGAAATCTGGGCTCTGAGGAAGAGGGGCCCACTGAGGGTGCCTTGGAAATACGTTCTCCGAACCTGGAGGCAGCAGCAGCCCTGTCCCTGGCTCAGCTTAACTCAATTCCTCAGGCAATTCTATCAGACATTAGTACAAGTTCACAACTTACATTTCAAACAGGCCACCTTTCTCCAAATGGTACTTCTTGCTATGAATTAATGTAATGAAGCTTTAACTTGGGGATCTGAAGAGGGTTTTAAGGTCTAGAGGCATAAAATTTTGGTGTAGGCTCCTTGGATCAGTGGCAGAATTTCTAAAAAATTGCCATCTTGAATGCATGTGTACAAAATGTCCTATGATTTCTCCTCTCATGCTTGTTTTGTGCCTGGTGTGATTGCATGCAGTTTGCCCTGCCTCCTGCCAGAGCCAAGGGACTGGTTTGTAATTCTAGGCAATTAGCTATTCTTATGTTTAAAAAGAATGACTGAAGAAGGAGGCCAGTCATGCTTCAGGGTATATTGCAGGCTGTGTTACAAGCAATGGCTATAAAAGCTGTTTTAGCTTCTGGAAAAACCTGCTTCTTAATCTGAGATGGGAGTTAGAGAGTTGAAACTAAACTTTTGGGTATTGTTAGTCCTCCTCACTGCCTGCCCTGCCCCAGCCTTTCAGTCTAGGCATGTGAACAGAGCCCTGCCTTCAGTCTGGATCCTCTCCTTGAAATGACTATTGGGCAAGGAGCTGCTTGCACTGCTGTCCCACCCTGTGCCTCTCCTCCCTTCATTTGACGTCTGACCCTGAGCTCTCCAGTGCCTGGTCCCTACTCTTTCTCTCCTTTGCAGTGGTTGGGTATCCCCTTGGTCTCAGATGGCTTGCTGGATATCAGCAGCATTTGAGTACCTCTCTGCTCCCATTCTTCTGAGTCCGAATCAAATCCCAGACCAAATCCTTACAGTGATACAGAAGAACTTTCCTCCATAGATAATGTGTTTGCTTGTTCTACCCTTCCTTTGCACCCTCAGGATTTCCACATTGGGAAGGATGATGTATATTTATGTGTCCTGTTAAAAATAAAGAAACCTCTGTGTGCAACATTGTGGATGGCTTGCAGGATGCCAAGAGTTTGAGGCCTTCTATATTTGAGGCTGCGAAGATATTTTCCCGAAGTCATTCAGTTGCCTACCCACACCTTGCCAGTCTGCACCATATGACGAGATTCACTTGTTGATGTCATTAGGAATGAGTAGTTCCACAGGTGCCTTTCCAGAGTACCCATCTACTCTGATAGTGGCTTATTGTAAACAGAAGATGGGGGTAGCAATGATGAATGGCTATCCACTATTCCCTCCCAAGTTATACTCCAATAGTCTTATATACAGGCCATTTAGCCAATGACACTCTGATTATTCCCCCCAAAATAACACCAGGTTCTGGACTGTATCCATTTGCTAAAATGTATTTCAAGATACATAGTTTATTCAGGAAATAGATTAATTTTTCGAGCAGAAAAAGATACCATGAAAAACAGTAGTACAAATGCAAAATATTTCAGTAATGATTTGCTTTGATGCACCAAATAGTTTATTAATGCTAATACAACCAGAAAGTCATGAGATAAACATCTATATTTTAAGGAACAGCAGCAAAACTTTAGCTATGGAGCTGAGACTTATCAGATAAGTTTAAGCAAATATTGTGTTGTGTCAGAGTTTTGAGATTTACAGAAGTCACGTGCAAACAAATATGGTCTAAACTATGTTGTCTCATCTCTTGTAAGAAAAGCAGAAATAAATCAGGAGGCAAAGTGGGAAATTATTAAATCAACAGCTATATCAGTATTTTTCTTTCCAAAAGTTTCCATTGATAGACGTCCTGGATTCTTACTTTCATTTCATTCTAATCAGCTGAAGGGAAAGAACAAGAAAGCAGTTTTATTTGAAAGAGACTTGGGATGAATTGTATTGGCAGCGTGTGTTTGGAGGTTGTCCTTGCTCCATGTGGCTTCCTGACAGGTTTACTCACTATGACCTGGTTCACACAATCATGGAAGGGTGTACAAGCCATGATGGTTTGTTTCCTGTGATGGGCACATTGGAGGGACTGGCAAAATTACACTCACCAGCACAGCTTGCTATATTGTGCAAATCTGGTGAGAGTGGCTTGAACCTCCTATCACAGCAAGCTGCTCCAGCAGTAGTGTGAACATGCAAAGCAGGGCAATGCAAAGCAGGACAGTGAATTCCTATCACCTTGTATTTGATTACCTTTCTTTTTGCATTCATTCTCAATGTCCTTCATCCTTCTCTCCATCTTCATGTTTTTTCCTTCCCATTATTGCCTAAATTTTAAAATTCCCATATACTTTCTAAGAACTTGTACATTTGAAAAGAGAACCAGACTGCAATCTGGAAGCTGTAATGAAGGAACAACTGATGCCATTATTCAGAAGGGTTGTATCCTTCTTAGGACTACTAATGTCCTTTTTCACACACTCTGGATCTTTCTTACTATTGGCTTTCTTTTGCATTTTTGTATCATTGCAAATGGTGGAGGAGTAGACGTCTAATGTTTCAAATCAAATAAAAACGTAAAAAAGCACTACTCACCCACGAAAGAAACACCATTTGGACTTAGCAATACGGCTGCTAAAACAGCACCCTCTTCTTTGACATGTTTGCCGAGATATCCCTGGATAGCCACAATCTCTTCTCCTCTGTGGAGGTACATTACAGGAACGGCCTGGTCCTATTCAGTAAAAAACCACAAAACTTCAGAACTCATTATGGTTTTATTTTCTATTTGTGTGTTTGCTACCTTTATATCCTGCATTTTCTTCTAAGGACTAGTAAGTGCCATGTATGATCCTGCTCTTCTTACGCTGTAAGGTAGGTTAGTTTAGGGGGTCTGTTGCCCAGTGATCCCCAGGCCTGGATGGAAAGCAGAACCTGGGTCTCCTGAGTTTCAGTCCTACTCTTTAAGCCATTCACCACATGGGCTGTGTTCAGCTTAAAACTAGCCAAGAACATGATGTATGGTCAGTCATGTTCTCCCATCCTAGCCTACCTCACTAAGTTTTTGTGCCAATTTATGGGATAAGTGCATGCATCCCCTGAGCTGCTAATTTGGAAGTACACCTAGCACCAAAGAAAGAAATTTAAACCATTGCAAAATATAAGCCTACTTTCTGGGACACCCTGTGATTCTAAACTGCCTCCTGGAGAAACTGTCAACTGTTCTGAAATATTTCCCAGCATCACTGCAAAAGAGGAACTCTGAGCAAAACGAGCCCACTGTAAAATAATGGAATGGATTGTGCAATCAGCAATAAGCAGCACAATAGTTACAATCTTTCTTTGGCTACATCTGCAAGCCTCTTTCACACATTACTTGCATGAAGTGGTAAAGCATGTGTGAAAGGGATGCAGAGCTGTGTTCTGTGCCAGTCTCTGGTGCCCATCATCCACTTATTTGCACAGCCATCAGAGGCAAGGGGCCTTGATGTGTGGACTGACCTCAGTGCAGGCAGGCTGGCTTTCCTGTATCCTGGAACCTTGCCTGGAACAGGCTTCAGGTACCCAGGGAATCCTTGAAGCAGGGTGGTCCATGGGCAAAACTTCCCATATGAATGGCATGTCTAGGAAGAGCCATCAGGAGTGAGGCTTAAGGATAGCCCTTTCCCACAGCCCTTTCAGCATGCTTTGTCCCTTCACATGAAGAACACACAAAGAGAACTACTGAAATCAAGACTTGGCAAATGGATTGGCCAGTGGGTGAGGCACGGGGCTGACAAGCAATCTCCCAATGCAAGGAAGAGCTGCTATCATGGAAGCCAGTACAGTGTGGCTACCCCAGGTTCTCTGTCTTCTGTCAAGAATATTAGGTTCATTCCTCAGTTACTGAATATGATATATTTTGTTCTTGAAAGTAGGACCAATGGTATTAGGGTCACAGCTGTAGAACACCAGAATTTAAAACTATATGCATTGCTAAAAATGTTGGCTTACTTGGCCGTGTACGTGGTGGTCGTGGTATTATCCTGGCATCTGCCAGACTGCTGAAAGCTACAATCAGGACAATGGTCCAGAGCCAGAACCATTTGAAGTTCATTTCCAGTTGTAACTTCACTAATTGTCAAATAAGTTTAAGAATTCCAGACCTGTGGTGTCCCTGTTGAGTTGTGATTGGTTACCTAAGAAGAAAGATTCAAGAAATCAGGAGTGGTTGGTAAGCATTTAAATCCTAATATAGGGTTTGAACTCTACCGGGAGGAATGGGATCAATTTTTTTTCTGCAGACAGGATCAGGCAGCAGCCCACTTGTCCAGTGATTGGATTGCGGTTTAGTGTATCTTTTTAAGGACTGCACACATGATAACCTTGATGCTACCGCTGGCTGTGGGCCTCAAACTGGCTGGCTTTGTATGCCACAAGGCAACCTATGATTGGGCTGATCAGAAGTTGTATCATCTATGGAATGTGCACCCCAGAGAGGTCCGCCTGGCGCCGTCGTTATTTGTTTTTCGGCACCAGGCCAAGACCTTTTTATTCAAATGTTATTTTAATTGTTAATATTATTTATTTGTTTGTTTGTTTATTTTTGGCCAGGTCGACTCAAATTATATTGTTTTTATATTGTGTTTATTTATTTATTATTGTGAGCCACCCCGAGGTTTCAGCGAATGGGGCGGCATAGAAGCCTCCTAAATAAATAAATATTCAGTTCAGAAGTAGCTGACATGTAGCACACAATCCAACAAATTCATTTATGATTTGCTACCACGATGTGTAAAGTTTTAGAACTAAATGGCATGCAAGTACATTAAATTATCTGTAAGTTTTAATTTGACTCCCTGACTTAGAAACATAGAATTATCAAATCATAGAACAGTAGATTTGGAAGGGTCTGATGAAGCTATTGGGTGTGACTCCCTGCTCAATGTAGGACTGCAAATTAATGCATTCCTAACAGCTGGTTGTGTGGTTGCATTTTAAATGCTTCTAGTGTGGGAGAGTCTGCAACCTCCTTAAGTGACTGGTTCCATTGTTCTATTGCTCTAACAGTCAGAAAGTGTTCCCTCATGTTCAATAGGAATCTGGCTTCCTGTATCTTGAACCCATTATTCCATATCCTGCACTCTGATGATCAAGAAGAGATCCCAACTGTGTGGCACTAAAAATTCAATGTTTCCTCCTCTAAAACACCTGTGAATTTTTAAAAAACGCTGCAAGTGCCCATAAGAGAGAGACCGTGAGGCAGCAACTTCTTGTAACCCCTAAGGAAGAACCTCTCATTACATCTTGTACCCCCTTTTGTTCATTTCAGTAATTTCTTGGAGGTTGACATTTGGAAGATTACCAGCTGAAGATCTCTACATTAGAACATAATTTTGTCTAAACGTATCTGATATGAAGAATAAATGATTGGATACCAAAGTAACATAAAATGCATCAGAGAGAGTTGCAAATTTTTAAGTAAACACAAATACATATTATCACCAATTTATCATATTTATCATGTTTTTTCCCTCTAAAGTATGCCAGTTTTATAGAAACCTGACTCTACTCTATAGAATACAACTGTGAGACACTCTGCTCAAAACTAATCCATGGGAATCAAAAATTTTCAATGACACTCACCTAACTTGTCTGTTGCTCTTAGAAGATCTGAAAATAGTGGTGTATTCCACTTGACCCTGATGTGGAGGAATTTAATGGGAGACAGCTTAAGTAAGAAGCCCTCCTTCCTGTATGAGATCCCACTCCCTCCTTCCTGTATGAGATCCCACTCCCATGGTGAAACAAAAACCACTAATTAGTCAATGATTCTTTACCAGAAAGGTTACAAATGAGTGTTGGGACAGGGAATCAATATGTGTTAATGGACTGCTGTAGCAAGCTTTCAATTCGTGGCAAGCTTTCAATTCAATGGACTGCTGTGGCCAGCTTACTCTTGCTTGCATGGGCAGAATATCCTGTTCTATGGTCACAAGAAACCACCAGTCTCCCATGTCAGACTTTTCCATCCTTGAGCAACAGATAACTGAGTCTTAGGACACATTAACTGGCAGCCATTGTCCTCACCTACAAATTCCTGTCAAGAAGCATCCAAACATTAACAAATACATTTGACTTAGCTATCCCACATGTACTTTGTGCTAACGTTTAAAGGCACTGGCCCATAAGTTCATCATTTAATTTCTAATTGAAAAGGCCTTGAAGGCTTTGAGATAAATTCTATGTAATTGAAATTTCCCAAGACTTGCACACAAACCTGTGCACACAAATCTTGCACAAATCTTGCACACAAACCTGTCCAACTACAAAGGGCTTCCTCACAAGCCATATTTTTGGTCTGCCAGCCTCTGTAGAGATGTGGTTGGTGATCTGTCCCATTGTTAATACCCCTGCCGTATGGCTGAATCCTTGGCTAAAGATAAGTATAGAACAAAGAAATGTCTGTGCTTCATTTTGACACCCCCCTGACCCCTTTTGTTTTACTCTACCCTCATGGAATGGTTGCTCTACCCACTATGAAGGCCTACAACACCTTCTAGAATTAACACCCAAAAATGATGTCCTTATCATCATGGGGGATTGGAATGCTAAAGTAGGAAGCCAAAAGATAACCGGAATAACAGGCAAGTTTGGCCTTGTAGTACAAAATGAAGCAGGGCACAGGCTGGTAGAATGTTGTCAAGAGAATACAATGGTCCTAGCAAACACTCTTTTCCAACAACCCAAGAGATGACTCTACAGATGGACATCACCAGACAGTCAACACAGAAATCAGATTGGCTATGTGCTCTGCAGCCAAAGATGGAGAAGCTCTATACAGTCAGTAAAAACTAGACCAGGAGCTGACTGTGGCTCAGATCATGAGCTTCTTGTTGCAAAATTTAGGCTTAAATTGAAGAAAGTAGGGAAAAGCACTAGGCCACGCAGGTGTGACCTAAATCATATCCCTGATGAATATACAGTAGAGGTGACAACTAGATTTAAGGAATTAGATCTGATAGACAGAGTGCCTGAAGAACTATGGATGGAGGTTCGCAACATTGTACAAGAGGTAGCAACTAAAACCATCCCAAAGAAAAAGAAATGCAGGAAAGCAAAATGGCTGTCTGAGGAAGCTTTACAAATAGCTGAGGAAAGAAGGGAAATGAAAGGCAAGGGAGAAAGAGAAAGATACACCCAATTGAATGCAGAATTCCAGAGAATAGCCAGAAGAGATAAGAATGCATTCTTAAATGAACAGTGCCAAGAAATAGAAGAAAACAATAGAACAGGGAGGACCAGAGATCTCTTCAAGAAAATTGTAGATATGAAAGGAATGTTTCATGCACGGATGGGCATGATAAAGGACCAAAATGGCAGGGACTTAACAGAGGCAGAAGAGATTAAGAAGAGGTGGCAAGATTACACAGAAGAACTATGCAAGAAAGAGCTTAACGTCCCCGATAACCACAATGGGGTGGTCACTGACCTCAAGCCGGACATCCTGGAATGTGAAGTCAAATGGGCCTTAGGAAGTCTGACCAACAACAAAGCTAGTGGAGGCAACAGTATTCCATCTGAGTTATTCAAAATCCTAAAAAACGATGCAGTAAAAGTGCTATACTCAATATGCCAGCAAACTTGGAAAACTCAGCAGTGGCCACAGGATTGGAAAAAGTCAGTTTACATTCCAATCCCAAAGAAGGGCAATGCCAAAGAATGTTCAAACTACCGCAACATTGCACTCATTTCACATGCTAGCAAAGTGATGCTCAAAATCCTACAAGTTAGGCTCCAGCAGTATGTGGACCGAGAACTACCAGAGGTACAGGCAGGATTTCGAAGAGGGAGAGGAACTAGAGATGAAATTGCCAACATACGCTGGATCTTGGAGAAAGCTAGGGAGTTCCAGAAAAACATCTACTTTGGCTTCATTGACTACGCTAAAGCCTTTGATTGTGTGGATCACAAAAAACTGTGGCAAGTTCTTAAAGAGATGAGAGTACCAGACCATCTTATTTGTCTCTTGAGAAACCTATATGCAGATCAAGAAGCTACAGTGAGAACTGGACACGGAACCACTGATTGGTTCAAAATTGAGAAAGGAGTTCAGCAAGGCTGTATACTGTCGCCCTGCCTATTTAACTTATATGCAGAGCACATCATGAGAAAGGTGGGGCTAGATGAATCACCAGTTGGAATTAAGATTGCTGGGAGAAATATCAACAACCACAGATATGCAGATGATACCACTCTCATGGCAGAAAATGAAGAGGAACTAAAGAGCCTCTTGATGCAGGTGAAGGAAGAGAGCGCAAAAGTTGGCTTGAAACTCAACATCAAGAAAACTAAGATCATGGCATCCGATCCTATCACTTCCTGGCAAATAGATGGGAAGAAATGGAGGTAGTGACAGTTTTTATTTTCCTGGGCTCCAAGATCTCCGCAGATGGGGACTGCAGCCAAGAAATTAAAAGACGCTTGCTCCTGGGGAGGAAAGCTATGGCAAATCTAGACAGCATACTAAAAAGCAGAGACATCACCCTGCCAACAAAAGTGCATATAGTCAAGGCTATGGTCTTCCCAGTTGCAATGTATGGCTGTGAAAGCTGGACCATAAGGAAGACTGAGCACCAAAGATTTGAGGCCTTAGAATTGTGGTGCTGGAGAAGACTCCTGTGAGTCCCTTGGACTGCAAGGCGATCAAACCGGTCAGTCCTAGAGGACATCAACCCAGACTGCTCTTCAGAAGGCCAGATAATGAAGATGAAACTCAAATATTTTGGTTATCTAATGGGAAGGAAGGGCTCACTGGAGTAGAGCCTAATGCTGGAAACAATAGATGGCAAAAGAAGAAGGGGATGGCAGAGGATGAGGTGACTAGATGGAGTGAAGCAGTAGGCGTGAGATTGAGTGGACTCCGGGGGATGATGGCGGACAGGAAGGCCTGGAGGAATGTTTTCCATGGGGTCACGATGGGTCGGACACAACTTTGCAACTAACAGCAACATGGAATGGTGATTATGCAAAATGTTTGGTTAGCTACCATATCCAGCCTCAGGTAAAACCAGCATGAATGACAGAAGTTCACGTTCTTTCTAGCACAGGACTTATTTCAAACAAAGCAACACACACACATTTCTGACCATCATAACACACCTGGCAAATCAAATCTACCATTATATCCTTTCTGTGTATGTGTGGAAAGAAGCAGCCCTGTGGCTATGAGTTATGTCAGCACTACAAAGTAATCCATGTTCATTATACTAATATATATATGGAAAAAGGAGTAGATATCAAGTCTTCTGTTGCATTTTAATGCTTTTATGCATGAAACGCTTTAATTAAGATGGCCAGCGGGTTGCCGTGGTTAGAGTGCTGGAGTGAAACTGGGTGACCCAGTTTCAAATCTCCTCCCAGCCATGAAGTTCACTGGGTTAAACTGGTCAGATATGGGCTCATAAACAAACCTACTCACAGGGCAGCTGTGAGGGCAAAATGAAGGGAAGGAGGGGAGGATTAGATATCCTGCCTTGGCTTCCTTGGAGGAAAAAAGTTGAACAGTAAATATAATTATAAATGAAATATTTAGTGTATTTAATTCCCTTCTGTTTACAGTCTTTGCCTTCCACTGCACCATAGTATATTTAAATCTGAAAATCCCCATAATATTTCATGCATCTGAGTAAGTGAGTTATAGTCTGTAAATGCTTGTGCCAGAATAAATGTGTTAGTTTGCAAGTGCCACAGGGGTCTTCCTTGGTTGAGCTGTTAACAATTTCTTCAAGTTGATGTTCATGCTGATGGAAAGATATGGGGTGGGGCATATGAGAAGCAAGGTGATGCTTTTCAGATTTCTAATGTTTCATATGTTCTATGAAGTGGTATCTGCCTTTCAGTTCCTAGGATCTCTATGCAATATACTTCCAAGTGAGAAACTAGATGCATCTTGTCTCTAGTGCAAATACATGTTAATTAGTGCTTATAGTAAAATAATGCACAGAAGACATTTTAAAGCTCTGGATGCTTGTTATTACAGTATAGTATAAGGTAAACATGCTTTTCTAGTATGGAATCATTTACTTTATTTTTATATTCATGTTTTAACCTTCCTCCGGGAACTAAAGATTCCCTATTTTTACCCTCATGAGAATCCTGCATGTGAGAAATAGGAAGCATTGCTGGTCCTCATTAGGTAACCAATGTGAAATTGGAGAGTCGCGGTATTGTTTAAAGAACTTGTAAAATAAGAATGGGGAAGAACAAGTTCATGATAAATGCCTCATGTAAAAAAGTCCTTTGGCAACTTCACTCTCCCGTATGCAGATTATTCCATCTCAGGTGAAACTGGAGTTGGGGAAAAGCCTGCATGAGGCAAAAGATGGAGCCCTGTGGCCAGGACTTTCAGAAGTGTCACTGTGTCTGTCATGGCCAAAATAGCAAACAGACTTGAGTTATAACACCTTAAAGCCTAATGGATTAATGGAAACATAAGCATTTGTGGATTGCAACAGTTTATTCTATAATAAGCAGGTTATTATTTAAACTACCACAATTCTTTTTGCAATATAGTTTGTGGTTGATATGGTATTGTAATAGCCTTCACTTTAATGTTACGATTATCTATTACTATTAACATACTAATATTTCAATGTGATTAATTATTTAACAAGCCCTCTTTGCATCCACGTGATATTGTTCTACTCTGAAATACATATAATAAAACTTGTGTAGGAGTTTCAGCCATATAATATTCTAAGCAACAAAGGAATATTCTTACTACTGGCTCCAGCACAGGCACTAGCACTAGAGTGCTGGCAGCCTGAGCAACAGAAAAGTGCTACCGCATTCATAGTTAGGGTTTTCATAATGAACCTGTCATTGCTTGAACAGATACCAGCCACTAAAACACCGAAGAGAAGAAAATCTGCGATTGACTGTTTTCTCTAAGGACGTGGCAATGCAAGGCAGAGGGATGTGGAAGTCACTTGGGTTAGAGCGCAAAGTGTAAGGCATGCCGTTTTCTATCATGAATTACTCCGCTAACACAAATGTTCCATGCAGAACTGTTCCTTTCTGAAGCGTCATTTTAACACCCTGAAAAGGAAGGAAAAGGACATTGAGAACCAGAACTTCTCTTTTTCACTTCCACCCAGAAGCCAATAGTGTGACTAACAGTAGTTCCCCAGAAGCATAACTGTAAGTTTGTAGCTTTGCATTCATTCACACAGCAGTCCCCATCTTTGCACCCTCACACTACTGCATAACTGAGTTTAGGAGTGTCACGTCAATCAGTTAATGACCCATTTCTAACGTTCGCATTGGTGAGCTAAAAACTCTAAAGGACTACAAGACTTTGGAACATGAAACCAAAGCTCAAATGAGTGTGGTGTAGCAGTTACACTGTTGAACTGCAAGTCAGGAGATCTGGTTTCACTTGGCCATGAAACTCACCGGGCAGCTTTAGGCCAGTCTAATGTGCCTTAGGTTCTTTGCATGAGAAAAACAGGCAGGATATAAATGTAATAATAAAGAAATAAAATGGACAGTTATGCAACTTAAAGTGCTGTTAGTCTTTATGTAACAGCAAAACACTCAGATGTCGGGTTTACTTTCTTGCCATAATGGCAGCATACATAGTAGATTCATCTAGGGTTGTTCTAGGTTGGTTTGCATCAGATCCATTGTCTTGCGCAGCTGGCCAGTGTGGACCACATGGCTGCTTGTATGTTAGATGCTTATCGATGCTCAGCTAAGCTACTTGATCCTCATCACACAGTGGCGCAAATGGTGCCATGCCTCTCGTGATCAGCACAGGGTGAGAAGCCGCTGTTGGTGCAGAGTTGTCCCACTCCAGAGGCACAGTGTCTATCTGACTATCCCTCCCACTCTCTGAAACACTGAAGTTGTGCTGTGGGTCCCATGGTATACGGTGAAGAACTTGGGGAAATGCAACTGTGCTCAGAGTCACAATGTTGTTCTTTAATGGAAGCAACTGATGATTTATTGCAACTTTGGACTTTAAATTGACTTTCCATTTCTTTCCGCATATACAGACCAAAAGCTAGAGGAGAGGAGTGGAATGGATAGGAAATATCTGCCTAGAGAAATGGATACAGAACAGAGAAATGATAAAATGGGAATGTGACTGTTTTTACAGATGGACTGGGAAAAGGCTTATCACTAGGTAAGACAAAGCTATATAGCAGGAGCTGGGAATCTGTTAACCAAGATCATAGGTTAAACACCTGTTCCTTACTTGCATCCCAATACAAGTCAATAAAAATAGAAATGGTGCATATACCAATAGGCATGTGGTATCAACAGCATGTGCCATATGTAAACTATAATGGAGTCCAGAACATCATGTAGCCTATCGCCTGCTACAAAATATGGTTGCATTTAAGCAAAGGGAGAAGAACAAGTTTGTTTTTTACCTGCTTCAATCAGGATATGATAGAAACACCATGGAACACCTGGTGGTCTGGCCTCAAAGCAGCACCCTTTCGCGTTACATTCATGTGCAGGGATTCCTGGGTATCCACAGTTGACTCTCTGTTTCACTTCTGTGGGACACACCTCTTTTACTGTTTCAAGAAAAAGTTATTTGGTGATTGGTGGATGCTACCCATCCTGGTAGTTGTCATTAGAACTCTCAGAAAAATCTACCATAGATTGAAATGAATTTAGATTTCTGTGAATCCAATCTGTGGATCCTGACTTTCCCCGTATCTCAAGGGTTCCATGGACTTTAAAGAAAAAATCTTTACTTTTGTGAACATTTACTCATAGAAAAGTATGGAAAATGAAAAACACCAAAACTAGCAAAAATGCCCATTACACCCAAAAGCTAAAATGTGAAAGTGTGCTTTTGGGGGGATTTGGAAATGTTTAGTGGAGCAAATTTGCACAAGTTTGAGTTGGCACAAATGCATATCTCTGTGTGCAAAATACAGTTCTGCCAAAGAGCAGATGACAGAACAAAAGGCACTAGAAAAGCTGTCAAACACAGATAAAGCAGATTTTGCCAAGTCACTACATTCCTAGTTGTGGCTCAGTGGTAGACCACATGGTTTGCATTGGGAAGGTTGTAGGTTCAGTCTCTGGCATCAGCATCTCCAGACAGGGCTGAAAAACTCCTGCTGTTTTTCCCTGTCCCTGGAGAGGTGCTGCTAGTCTGTGTCAAAGATATTGAACTGGATGGACCAGCAGAAGGTAGCTTCCTATGTTGCTTTCACAACTCAAAATACATGGACCATTCCTTGATCCTGAAAAAGTCTTTATCATGCATAAATTTTCAGCCTGTCTGTCACAGCCACACTTAATGCATCTGGGCACTAGAATCAATAACTTACAACCAGCTCTGCACCAGTAAGTGATAAAATTATATCTATCTCAAATTACTGAGACATTCAAATCAACTCCCTAAATTCTGAAAAAATACCCTTCTTTTTTCTTTTTCTTTTAATGTAAGACCTGCTCATATGACCACTTTCAACACTAGTTCAATAAATTAACACTAGCAATTGAGGTTATGTTTCATGGATGTCCGAGTACCGTTACAGGAGCAATGCTCTATGGATCCAAACATGCCCTCTTTTTGTGCACGCCACTGATGTATAATCATGGAAGGGAAGAAGTTGGATTCTCTTTCAGTTGCCGTCATTCAAGGATTTCCATGGGACACTGATGTAGCATGTCCAAAAAGACACTCAAGCCTATCATCTCCATATCTGTAGCTTGAAATTGTGTATTTCTGGTCTTGAAGACTTTGTATAACAAATGGATTCATGTCCACACTGGAAGGAAGTTAGTTCCTGTTCAAGCCACATTTCAGATAGAGTATAGCGCAGCCTCTCATTCTCTCCTCCCTCCCTATCTTCCTCCTTCTGTTCTTCATGGATTGCTCACACTAACATCTCTGTACATGCTACATCACTCTGCCCTTAAATGGCTGTGTGAGAAGGCCATCTGTTTTACATCACAGATATTCGGCACTTATTTATCATTTTTGTTTATGATTAATGCTTCTTGCTTAAGTGCTCGCTTTTAACCAAGAAAAACAATAATAATCATTCACATTTGTATCTAAAAGTGCCAAATACCGTTAGGGTGGTTTACTATCATAAAGCCAAACAATAACCACTCCACAAAATGCAACAATAAAAGTGTCAGAATAATACAACATGTAAAAGTTTAAAATATTAAAAAAATTAATATGTTAACATTAAGATCTGGCAGTAAAATGAATAATCAAGGCAATATTAAATGCCTACTTAAATAGGAAGGTCTTAAGTTGGGATCTAAGGATGCAATTCCATGGCTCCTGGATGTTGTCTAGATGGACATAGGACAATGTGGGGTCCCAACTGCAACCCTGAAGAAGCACTGCAAAGTTGGAGCTGAGGCTCTTGCAGAAAGCATGGTTCTTTCCATGCCAGCTGTGACTCCAAGGTGGCAAGATGACCTTAGAACCAGCAGCAGGGGAGAGGTGGGGAGAGGAGGAGCAAGGCACTGTTGTCCTACGAGCAAACCTAGAAGTACCTATGGTCTGTCTCCTCCTGAGCCAATACAACACAGTTAGATGGTTGAAATTAGAAGGTGTTTTGGAGAGTGAGAGGAGCACCAAGGCAATGCTTACCTCCATGCTACTTCTGCCTGCATTGGACGCCCATAATCCTCCAGGTCTGGAGGGTTGTAGGCAGACACATTGGATGACATCCTAAATGTATTTGATGAGGGTGCCAGGCAGACTTCCCTGAGACAGGGGTCACTATAGAGAAGGCCACTGTGGGTGGCTGCACCCAGACAATTGCCTCATGACAAACAAAAATGGCAAACTTATGCCAGTCAGTTTGCTGATCTTAGACACTGGTGCTGAAATATCCAAGTCTTTGATGATATTAGGCATGATGCATGTTTGGACAGCTACCATATCTGTCTGTCTGTCTGCCAAGCAGCTATTAACTCACTTCTGACAAACATAACTTGTTTTAAGATAATACATGAAAAAAATCACATGTACTTTATAGAGATAACTTACATGGTTTAAAGCACCAGGGCACTCCTGGGACTTTTGAATCAAAGCAGCATGCTGCATCCCTGCATTGCTGGGGAGTGATTCCTGGAGGTCCACAGTTAGTTCTTTTTTTGGGATCTATATCACAATGGCATCCCGCTGGTGGAGGGAAATGAAAATCTCAGGGTTAGGTAATGTTGGCTAAACCAATGTTTATTTAGTGTACACATCTTTTAACATAAAGTGTGAAGGGCAGATCACCAGAATCTAACTTCTTGCAAGAAAAGAAACTGGCCCACTGCCTTGATAGATAGAGCAAAGTGGAGGATGTCTTGTTTACACCCCAAAGCTATCTTGCTTAGGGGCAATGGAGCAAGACCGTCTTGTGATTCTGCCTGTTGGCCACAGCCTCATTTTTAAAGGTCGCTAGTGCTGCCAAACATTAAGTACATACAGCTGTGTCAATACTGTTAGCTACAAAATTCCCTTAAAATACTGTGTAAGTAACGGATTTTCAACTCTGCACATGCACTGCCCCTTCTCAGCATTCCTGTGCTAGATGGTACCTTTCCACAAGGAGTTCTGCTGCATCTGGTAATGGCTCTTGCCATTGTGGTAGCACCCTCGGACTGCACCGTTATGGTAGCCCTGTGTTCAGATGTTGCCATGTCCTGGGTTAGTCAAGACCATGGGTCTTCATGAAGAAATTTCTGCAGCAATTCTCTGTGTTTAATTAGTTTATCATATCCTAATTGAATGCTTCATAGTTAATACATGAATCGAAAGACATGGAGTCAATCTTAAGAGCCTGAATCACAGGCCTCATTGAACTCAATGGCCCATGGAGCCTTCTCAGAATTGAAGCATCATATAAGGCCATCACGTTTTAATGGGCTGATCTTATGGAGCTCCTCGACGCCTACCAATAGCACAAAAAAGGGGGAAGGAGTGGTTTATTCGTGGCCCTCAGAGTTCTGCTGATGGTCATAAGAACATAGAAAGAGCCATGCTGGCTCAGACTAAAGCTCTATCTAGTCCAGCCCTCCGTTTGCACAGTGGCTAACCAGGTGCCTCCATGGGAAGCCTACAACTGGACCTGAATGGAGTAGCCTTCTCTCCGTTCATTTTCTCTAGCAGCTGGAACATAGAGGCATACTTCCTCTGATACTGGGGGGAATATATAGCCATCATGCTGAGTAGCCTTTGAAAGCTTCTCCTCCATGAATCTGTCGATGCAAATCTAACCATCTGCCCCCTTGTGCTGTCACTTAATCCATCCTTCTGCAAAGCAAGCAGAACACCGCAAGAGCGCTGACGGAACCTGAATGAGGGAGTGAGTGTGAATTCCCTGTGTTGCATCCTGTGAGCTTCTGGGCCTTATTATGTATCTCCTGGGCTACAGAACATAAGCAATGCTCAGAGGAGGCTTTGACCCTTTACTTTTCTGAAAGCCCCCAAGTATCAATACCCAACTGTACTAAGCATCTCAGCAAATTTAGCAACAGGAAGAGGAGGTTCTTCCTTCACCTTCTTGGAGTAGCAATAAATAATTGTAGTTATAAATACATTTCCCAACTTCTCCTAGATAAGAACTTATCAAGAGAGAATGCCAGCAGGGACATGCGAACTATCCTGTGAACTGCATGGCACACTACTTGCATAACTATCTGTTGGCAGAAATCACAGGCGCATGCTCAGTGTAAAGAATTCCCATCTGACAGGGAACAAGTTTGTTCCCTTGAAGCCAAGGCTGCTGACTTGCAGAAGCTAAGTGAGGTGAGATGTTGGTGGACGAGACCTTTAGAACCCTAAAAGCAGTTTCCCAGCAGTGCTGCCAGGGGTCATGGGATGGAGGGTGTTGTTCTGAAGAGAAGGGAACAATCAAGAAAGTAAACATTCTCCCACAATGAGGATGTGCCTCTAGGGGTGGGAGACCAGTAGTAAAAGGGAGATTAAATCATTAATTAGCTGGATTTGTGATTGGCATGCTGTTGTGACATACTGAAAGCCACATTTAGGTTGCAAGAAAGAAGGAGGTTTTCTCTGAAATGCTATCTGTTCCATATGCAGGACCAGCTTACTCTTTTTTGCAGGGACATCATTTGCTTAAAATTGGGAGCAGCAGGTATCCATGGGAAGGTCTTGTGGATTTCATTAAAGGCTTCCTACATTTCCCCAGATCCCACAAAGCAAGTTCCACCTTACAAGCATCATGTTTTTTCTTTAGCTGTTCACTTATGTCTTCCATCCACTAATCTAGTACGTTCAGAAAGGGCCACAGAAATAACTGTAGAGGCAAGGTACTCACGTGGTATCTCTATCTTTTGAGCCAGTGTGCTGAGTCCTGAAAGTAAAATGAGTGAGAGAAGCCAGGTCCCCATCATCAGCATGGTAGCACACAGACCTTGGAGAGTCAAGCTGTAGCTCCAAAACGGTTCCCTCCAACCTCATTTTATACCATAAATGGTGTTTGTGGGCAGTTTTCAGATAACAAGTTTCCAGTTCAAATAACACTTGGCATTTGATTAGAAAACGTAACTACGCTTTTTTTGCGTATTTGGTAGTGATATTAACTAGGAGATAAATGTAACAATAAACACTGTAGGTCAGCTGTCATTCATTAGCTGCACCGGAACTTTATTCCATATTTTGAACAGCTTCATATAGTAAACAATTTGGACAGCAATTTAGACGTTCATTATTTTGATGTGCTGCTGCTGCTGCTTTCTGCATCAGGTTCCCACCTGTACCAATGCTAAGTTTCCTAAATCAAAATTAATGTTAAAACTCTGACCGCAAAGCCTTGCCTTAGGATGCCTATACCTATCAAACATCAGTGTGCAGGCTTTCAGAATTAACAGAACAATTCTGTACATGTTCCCTCAGAAATAAATCCTATTGTGTTCAACAGGACTTATTACCAGGTAAGTGTATAGGATTACAGCTTTTTATTGCTAAAATGAATATTTACACAAGCTAAACACTCTGAAACATATCAGATTATGATTTTCACTTCCAGAATATTTTACCTAATCAATCTTTATTTCACTTTCAGGCATGCTTAGATGCACGTTTCATCTACTTGTCATTTTTAAAGCAATGATGTCAACAGTTTTACCCACCAATTCTTTTTCATCAAGCTCTAAATCCAACAGAATCTTAACTTGGTCATACAGAGGACAGATGAGTGAGAATATAGTTTCCAAGGGAGAATTGTTCACATATACCATCTATAACTATAGCTGCCTTCAACCTCCCCACCATTTTGCACATTGTCCCTTTGTCTACCAGTGGCTGGAAAGCTCTCTATTCTGGATTCCTTTTGCTTTGAGTCTTTCCTCAACTTTGATTTTATAGTGGGTTTTCTTTCTGGAAAAATAGACTTATTTGGGCTTTGCTTCTGACTGCAGCTGGCTTTATTTCTGTTGAATCCTTCCCAATTTTCCCAGGTTCCCTTCCCGGCATTGTTGTTTTACTAGTGCTCTAATCAAGCATTCTAAGAAATGTCCAGCCATGATGGTTCCCACCAAGCTTTCCAACAAAAAGTATTAGAAAATGGAACAGTTAATGGGACCTGTAAGGTCTTCTCTGTTCTCTACAATCTCCTAGTACCCTATCACAGAAATCAGAAAGGTCAACTGAAAATGGGCTTCAAACCTCCTCTTTGTATCCCTCTTCCTTTGGAACAGGTAAATATCTGCCACACCTCTCTATTTTCCTGTTTTTCTCTATTTGTACTGGCTGGCATATTGAACAATCCCGTGTCATTTGCATCTGGGTTTCCCCCTTCAACACCACCTATGAAATTCCTAGCACCATCCCTGTTCCTGTGTTTGGTGACCACAACATCCTCATCTCCATCACTCACTCTGTCTACAGATGTGTTCTCAGTCTCCTACTCCTTCTTTCTCTGTTATTTGATAGCTGCTGGCCCAAGCTTAATTGGGATATTGTAATCCATTTCTTCATTCTATATCAACATCTTATATTTTGTAATGAAGCCACCATTCTTTGATTCAGGTTTTAGATTATGTTGAATAGTTATTAAAAGTAGGAGTAAGGACAGTGGAGCCTCATACTTTGAACTTAATTTGTTTCAGGAGGTCACTTGAACTCTGAATCATTTGAAGTCCAAATTCATTTTCCCCATTAGAAATATTGGGAAATGAATTAATCCATTCCCAGACCCTAAACAAGACCCATTTCAATAAACTTAAACAGCAAGTATGGCTTCCTGAAATAAATTAAGTTTGAAGAATGAGGAACCACTGTATTAGCATTTATGTTAGTAATGTTATGCTTTTACTGTACCTTAGTGAGGAGTGGTTATATATATCACCAAAAGATAAAGCAAAAAAAAAAAAGAAAAGAAGAAGAACTGATAATGCACAAGCGTTGAACAAGAGATGTTTCACAGCCAGAACCAACTTGGGCACAGAACAGATGATGTTTATGCTGCAAGCTCATTTTTTTCACTTCACATGCAGTTTGAACCTAGAAGCATCATTCGAACTTCGGAGCAATTTTATCAGTGCCTTTTTTGTAAAAAAAAAAAAAAAGGTGCCGGAACTCACGTCCCTGCTGGCAGTAAGCACACACACCAATCCCAAGCCAAGCAGCGTCCCAAGCAGCTATCTCTCACTATCAGATAGCAGATAGCAGACACAATAAAAGCCCGCAGGCACTACGTTAATGATGTTGCTGCTGATCTGCTACTCCATTCAAAATCACTTCATAAAATCCATTGAAAAAACGGTGCCGGAACACTGTTCTGGTGCGTTCTATGACCAAAAAAAAGCCCTGAATTGTATCTTAACTTTAACATTCGAACTCTGGATGGTTCAAAGTTAGAGTCATTTGAAGTTATGAGGCACCACTGTATAATGCACAACCTTTTCCATGGCCTACCAAGTTTCTGTTTTAAAGAGGCAACCCTTCCCCCTAGACAGAATAATCATTCGTCCAGCACAACAATCCCCCTGAAGCTACTGTTGTTGGTAAGTCCTTTGAAAGAACTGCCATTGATTGCGTTGGTACACCATGACTTGTGAACAGCTGATGGAGGACTGCTATGGCAGTGGCTGATGCTAAGCTTGCGATGATTTGAGAAAGAAGCTACAAAATCAGAAAGGTTTCGCTCTGAGAAGTCAGTGTGGATATGAGACTAAGGTTTCTGGTCACTATCCAGGGGAATACAGAGAACCTCTGAACACTGCTTTCATCTGCACAATGTCCATGTGTGCAGCTTGCAGAGTTCTCGGAATGGTCTGGTGTTCTGGTATGCAATAGCAACCTGATTTGGCCATGGCTGCACCCTTTGTGGACTGCCACAAAGAAAATGTCCTGAGTTCCTTACCAGTTACTCCATCAGCCAACCTCTGCATACCAACTTGAGAACACATTTATGTATTTATTGGATTTACAGTATATCTCACCTCTTTCCTTTTTTAAAGAACTAAAGGTAGCTGACATCATTCTCCTGCTGCTGCTCTCAATCTTATCCCTGCAACAGCCACCCTGTGAGGTAGGTTGTGACTGGCCCAAAGTCACCCAGTTACTGTGGCTGAGTGTGGACTGGAACCTGGATCCCATGTTCTTAACCACTGCACCACACTGGCTCTCTTGACACATGCTGAGTTGAGTTTTTGGGTTGTCAGCATGGCATTCTGTTCAGCCTGTTCAGCCAAGTGGAGGTTTAAGCACCAATTCCAGCATAAGGGCTACTCCTGGAGGGGGTGTGGCATATTCAGATCTCTGTAGTGGTGAGTGACTTTTGCAATTGCAATCAGGTTTCCTGGCTTGTATGCATTCAACATGACAATCCAGCAAAACAGGGGAGGTTGGCTTATAATTGGTAAAAATTCAAAGTGCATTATGGTCATTTTGGATTTCAAAGGTATGCCCATGTATGTAGCTATGAAATTTCTCTATTACAGCTGACACTCCCTTACTGATTTAGGCATAAAATCTTTCAGTAGGGGTAATTTCCTAGAAAGACAGTTGCAGCATCTGTACTATTCAACAGTGTGTGGGTAAGGACAGCCCTAAATCCAAAAAAGAGGCACCCCATGTAATGGAGAGAAATCTCTGTTCATCATAGTGAACAAGTGGGAAGTCTGAAGTTGGTATATTCTTGAGATTTCAAAATGCTGCTTCGTGTTGGCAAGTCTACTCCCAGCAAGTGATGTCCTTATCCAGCAAGTGCTGAAGGGGTCTTACTATGGCGGTTTTTCCCCCCAAAAAATGTAAGATAGGAATGCTTGGACTTCCTGTCTGCACATTGATTTAGGGACATTGTACCCTAGTCAGTCAATATGGAAGCAGGATAATTTCATAATGACAGTGAAAGTAGAGCAATGCCATCCAGTGTCTGAAGCACTTGAATTCAATGGGTATAAAAATGAAAATCTTTGTTTCTTGCATGGCAACAAAGGGTAGAAAAGATTTAGTGTTTGTGTTGCAGCTCATGCATTATGTGTAGAGACTATTATTCCTCTAGGCAATGATTAAATACTTTATTATCCCTCTAATCCACGAGTTAACTTTTTAAGTGTTACTACACAGATAATGCAATATAGACAGCTCTGCAAATGGAATCTTTAAATGCATGTGTAAATATAGGGCACATTCTACAAATCGTTAAACTAAAATAGGATTTCAATACCCCTTTTGTTTCAATGTAGAATAGCCAACGTCACATTATTGACTGAGATTTGTTATAACAGCTTTAGTAAATTCCTTTCTGTTTTTACACATTAGATCAGGTTCTGTTTCTAGATTAGCAAACTGTTGTTAGAGAAAGTGTTATCTGTCATCCCATTCAAGAAAAATGACAAAACTCAATTTATCACTTTTCCTTGGCCTCCTTTCATGGTACCAGCATGCTCATTATGCTATCTGAGCAGCTTTTGAAGTGCCGTCCACCATGCCTACAGTCACACCAGCCTTCAGCTCATGGCAGTTGCAACAACTGAAAGGCAACTTACACTGGGGACATTGTGCATGTTGGAACTGCATCTGAAGCCTACAGATTTTTACGGGATCGATTCTTCAGATATTATCAAGAAGACTCACTGGCCACCAAGTGTAGATGTGACTTGAGCATTTGGCTGGTGGATTTCAGTTATGTTCAGAAGGAAAAGACAAAGACATGGCTGGGATGCCATTTGGTGCGTTATGGAGAATATGGCTGGGAAGCTTTGCATTACTGGCGGTCAACTGGTTTGAATTACAGAGTGTGAAACAATATGAAAGAATTGCTGGATTCAGCCTGTGCTTCGTTGGAGGGAACCCAAAAGTTCTTAAGGGCAGCACCCACTGCTTCTGGCTTGAGGAGAGAGATGCCACAGACTGGGGAGTGCTGGACAATAGACTTTGTTTAAACAGACTTGTTTGGAAGCAAAGTGTGTTTGAATCTGTGGGGTGCAGTCCACCAACTTTGGAACAGAGGGAAGGCAGGGAGTCTTTGATCCTTGATCCTTCCTAATTTTAACCAAATCATTACCTCCTCCAGAAATGTGATGGGGGGAGCTGGAAATTTCTTCTCTTCTCTGCCTCTCTTGAGTCAGTTTGCAGGATTTGCATGCCCACTTGGATTCTGCAGTGGTGTCATTTTCAGTTGAGCTGGTCTCTCTTTTCTGGGATCAGTAAAGTTACCATAAAGGTGTATCAGCAATAGTCTCCGTAAGCTGAATTTCAGCTTATAGCAACTTGAGCAAAGTTTTGTGTGTGTTTGGGTTTAGCCAGAATTTCATACTGTCTACCTAGGATACCATTTGTTTTTATGGAATCATTCTTTTGGCAGAGGTATTTTCTTTGTATAAAATTCTCCCAGAAAGAAAGAAGCATTGAAAAGACAGCCAGTAGATGGAGGAAAGGGATTCAAATTCTTCAGGAGGGACATACTGCATGACAAGCACAGAGGTGCTGAGTGGTAGAATTTTTAGACATGGGACTATCTTAAGGGAGAAAGAGAGAAAGGGACATTGAAGAGTTCTGGGATCTTCATGAACTTCTTAGTGCAAGCATGGGGAACCTCAAGCCCTCCAGAATCCCCCAGATGTCCCCACCTTCCCCTTTCATAATCCTTTTGTGAGTTCCCAACTCCTCCCAATTTTAGAAGGATAAAATGCTTCATTTAAGGCTTAGTTACTGGTAGCGTAAGCTATAAGCTACAATTGGTTGCCTTTATTTTTTGTATCCTGGTTCCATCCCTTTTTCGTTTAGCTGTGCCCCAGTTGGTTGAATGCCATCCCTCACTGGATTGTGGCCCTTGGGGGCTTATCTGAAAATGGACCCAGCTGTTCAATTGAAAGAGGCTGTGCACTTCTTGCCTTAGGAAACTGCAGTGGTCTATCTAGCTCAGTATGCTCTACTAGCTGTATGCTGTATGCGACAGCTCCCCAAGGCTTTTGCTAGGAGAACTTCCCAGCCCTTCCTGGTTTGGAATGGAATCTGGGGTCTTCTGCATGAAAAGTATGTATTCTAGCCCCAGATTTGAGCTTTTCTGTGAATTGAAGGCATCCCTCCCCATTTGAAAGATAAGATGGGATGATCTAGGTACTGACCCTCTTTAATCATCACAGAGGCAGTGATGTTTTTCCAAATGAACTGTGGTACAATACAGGATATGTAAAACATTTAAGGTCACTGCTATCTGCATATCCACGAGGATTATGACGGAGATGTTATTTTCTTCATGATAAGCATCCTTATAGATTAGGTTTTAAAGGCAGAATCAGCGCACACTCTTCTATCTTAAATAAATGTGCCTGTGCAAAAAGGACATGGTTATGCATGCCAAAATTAAATGTAACTATCAGGGCTAGAGTAGATGGAGTGTTTGTCATGTAGTTTACCTTTGCATTTTTTATTTAAAAGTCAATCGACTGGGCAATAAAGGAGCGGGATCAGAGGTGAGGTGTGGCAGGAGGTGTGTGTGTGTGTGATGGAGGATTATTCTGATAAGGCCCACAGGGCAACAAGCTTCCTGGATCACCCATGGGTTATTCTACAGCTTGTACTCACGATGGGTTTGCCACAACATTTGAACCCAGGCAACCAATCCTATTGTGGGTTCATGCCACTTGACAGGAAGGGCAACAACCTCTAATCAAGCTTGCCTGGACACACAGCAGTGCCAGCCACCTTTCAAATGCCCAAGCAGCACCAGCCGGGTGCCCTCCATGACTGCAGGCTGTTTTGGGCTCACCAAAGCTTTGTTGTCCTTTATCCCCTTTTTCCCCAGAGACAGAAAGCCAGCATAGCAGCCTCCATCAACTCAAAATGCCCAAATGGCACCTTCCAAAACGTACCAAATGTGCCTCACCCTGATAAACAAGGGCAAGGCAACAGCAACAACAGAAGACCTTGCCACAAAGGGATTTTAGTCTCAGCATGCCCTTTTCACAAGCAAAAACCCCCCATGTCTTTGCTTTTCTTTGACAGCTCACCCTTTGACAACTGCCAAGAGAAATCAAAGGAAATTGAAACCCTGCTTGGAGCCTCTTTAGATCAAGGATCAGGGTTGGTGTCCTGCCCCAGCATTTGTCTAGGTCAGATGAGATGGATAACTTGAAAACACTTGTAAGATGTTTGAGACATGGAGGAGTCTTTGAAGGCTTTACAGCTGACAGAGCAAGTTGAACAGGAACATTTTGGAATCCCCTTCTTACGACCAGCGAGGCTTGTAGACTGCGCAGGGACTGTAGGCTACCTTGGCCTAATTTTAGGTGGACCTCAACTTAACTTCTAAAGCCCTATGCATGCCGTCATTTCTGGATGCTAGCAAGAGCGATCTATCCCATCTCTGGCAGCCTTCTGGGTGGGGAAGAAGATTGGTGGTGGGGCAGGGAGAGACAGCAGAGAGAGAAAGGAGAGTGGTAGGAAGAGACATGGTGACTGTTGGCTCTTGTGGCTTTAGCCCTGCGTACTGTTGCCTTTGGCTGCAGGCATCATCAACACGCTCCCAAAAGATTTCCCATGGGGCGAGGTGACTCACAAGGTTGTCCACCTCTGGTGCAGTAAACCCTTCAGCACAGTAACAGAGGATCCAAAGTGGTAAATCTGATACCTTACTCTAAACATTCTTGAGGCAACTTACTCAAAACCTTCCCCCAAAAATCAAAGATAGTTCCTGCTTACTGTTAACTGTTGCATCAAAACGAATTACATTTTAGGTTTCCAAATATGAATTTCTAGCATGTTTGTGGTCATTTAGTCTCTAACCTCAGGACTTTGGACCTTGAACTGAACTGGAAGCAGAGTTGCCAAGAAAACTAACCTTGGGTTTAGCATTCTGATTCTGAGCTGATCTCAGTTCTGTAAAAGTACATTTTAAGTTTACCACTTATTTATGTTTTATTATTCAAGCTGATGTTGAGTTTCTTCCTGTTTTGAGAAATGAGAACTGGGGTCAGATGACCCCAAGAATCTTGTTGGATCATTTAATAACATATAGGCAATTCTTCATTCTCATTATACATACAAAATGGCAATACAAGGAGAAAAATGTATGGGAAGGAAATTCTGTTCCCTTCATTCCACAAAGCATCTTCCTCAACCATTCCAAATATCTTTTAATTTTTTTTCTTCATCCTGAAAAATTCCCTTGCTTTGCTGAAGGCTCAAAGCACCATGGGACATGTTTGGCATACTGGTGATGTTCATAGCAGCATCCTTTCCCCAAACATTCATCAGCAGAGATGCCGGGGTATCCACATTGCACTCTTTTCCTTGGTGCCATTCCACACATCTTGGGAGGTTCTAAAGCAAAGGCAAGTTACAAAGATGTTATGTCCCGATTCTTTTTGAAATGTGAACCAAACAGTAGGTATGTTATAGCAGAATGACAGTGTTCAGGGGATAAAGAGCTGTATTCATCTGACTTAGGACTCAAACACTTCAATGGGATCTCCTTAAGTAGAACAAACATTGAATAAGATCTGACATCACAAATTACTATCTAAGTCATAATGACTAAACAAAAGTAAGTTAGTGAGGTTGGCAACATTTATCAAATTAAGGCAAAAGAGTTTGAAAAGAAATGGTATATTTTTGGTTGGGAGCCCTTTTGTAATGTGTTTGGTGGTTTATCATATATTCACTAAGCCTGGGGTCCTGTGCTCTCTGGAAAAGCATCCCAGGAGTTATAAGATTTTTCAGTTCTCCAAGTCTAAGGCTGGATAGACTCAATTCCCATTTTATAAGCCTCCCTGTGAGGCTGCAGAAAGGACCACAACTGATTTCCGGTCCTGTGATGTTGTAAAGGGGAAAGGGGGGCATTACGGGGGCAAACTCTTCCAAGGGTGTTCCATGAGAGGCTGTGGGTCCACATGAAAATGTGATATCACATTATGCTGAAGTACAGTATTAGATCTCCTTCCAGCACCCTGCATTCTCATTCCTGGAAAACATTCCTTGTGGAAGTGGGGTATGGTGGCTTCATTGCCATCCATACGCTGCCCTCTCCTTATGCTTATGCTGTCCTTTTCTACGTCAAACAGACCCACTCACCTCAAAGAAAACATTGCATCATTACCTGCTTCAGACAGAGGGCGAAAGCACCATCGAGTGTTAACAACATAAGAATCGAAGCAGCATCCTTTTGCTTGACATTCCTCAGCAGTGATGGCTGGATATCCACACTCCTCTCTTGCGCTCCTGTCCATTACACAATGCTGGGAAACTGTTTAGAAGAGTGAGCTGCATTACTGCGATTTTTCTTCTCTCTCCATATATTCTCTTAACATTGGGTTGATTGTTTGTTTGTTCCTTTGTGTGGGTGTTTCCAGGAATATGTCCCAAGTGAACAAACCCTTTTAGAAGACATATTACAGGCTGTTGCACAGTCAGAAACACTTAGCCTTGGTCAAAGATTTGCACCCGCTTCCAGTTTTCTGAGCCCTAGTCATGCATTCTTTCCACCCTGCGGATAGACAGGAGTCCTTGAATGGACTGACTGAAATTCTGACCTCATTTTAATCTGTGTGTAGCAGCTATTTCTTATGGCTCCATGTTTGCTCTAGATCAGGCTTAGTAAGCCCAGTCCAGATCTTTAAAGCTGCTACCCTCACCCTACAGTCTTGATTATGGCAGTGCACCTATTCTAGAGTAAAACAGCCATAGCTGCTAGATACAGATTTAATGCAATGTCTGTTTTGGCCTGGAGGAGGCTGGAAAGGGTCCCACCGCTGGCCTTCTCAACAGTCATCAGGTGAACAATGGTTTCTGCTGCTTTTGCCTTTTGTTCTCTTGGGGAGGAAAAAGGAGGAGGGGCCGTCCCTCCCATCCACTTCTTCCTGGAAACCTTGGCTGTCTCTGTACAGTTGGTGGCTGTGTGCCCTGACAACAACTTCTTTTGTGACTTCAGCCTATTCTTACCAGGAACATGATTCTCTATTGGCCTATAATTTATGTATTTTTCTTGAGTCCTTGAGGAAAGAAATTAGAACTTAATGTTAAATAAAGATTAATGCAAAGCCTTTACCATTGTTTACTGGGGGATAGAAACACACTGGTGCACCAGAAGCCTGTGGATCAAAACAGCATCCAATCCGTTTGCACCTCTTGCGAGAGATCCCTGGATAGCCACAGTCAGTTCTTGCTTGAGGCACAATCATTTTCTTTGCATAGCAAAGTGAAACTGTTGGAAACAATGTCCAGGTCACCCTGCATCTCTCTTGAATAATCTTGGCTAAAATCTAAAAAATAATGTGTCGGATTCAAATGTAGTCATTACTTACTAATGAAATTGGTCAAGTTAGTCAAGGCCAGCATATGTAGATCTGGTTTCATTTGGTCTCCTCCAAGTATGACTAAGTCTGGATCCAACCATGTTGCTTTCTGCCTGGGTTAAGAACTAACCTGCTAGTCCCACCCATGGAAGCCAGATCTAAGCACCTGAGACTTAAACCTGAAGCACCTGAGGGATGCTTCAAGTGATACTGGTGCTGTGACTGTCACCTTGTCACTATCATACTTCTGCACTGCAGAGGATCTGTGCTGCTCTCATGGTGGATAGAGAAGTTCATCACATGGATCAGCCCTTTCAACTCAAAAGTCTCTTCATCTCTCACATGCTGAAAGGGAGATTTTCTACTCAGGAGGACTTGAGAATCTTTGTAGCTTCCAAGTATCTCTCAGGTCAAAACAGCCACCCCATTATAGCAAGGTCATCTTGCTCACAGCAAGGCTACCTTATGAATGACTTGCCTATAAGGTTTTATGCTACATAGTAAGAATGGGCAACTCGAAGCCTTTTGGTCAACCACTCCCATCCACCCTAGCCAGCATAGCCAGTGGGAATTGTGAGATGATGGGAGGGTCATGAATACCTACAGAACTGGCATGAGTGCAGAGGTACAAAAGCTCTTTCAGACCAAGAAGTAAATTTGGAGCAGCTCTTGAAGGCTCTATTCCAGTGGCAGGTGGGACAGAAGGCAAAAGGGACAGGGCAAACCATGTATAGTGTGCACATGCACACACACGTGTGCACATGCGCCTGCACACACACCAACATACTGTCACTTAAAGCTCTCACTACTAGTAATTAAAAGACACTTCAATACTTTAGAATAGAGAAAAACTGCATAAAGAAACTATCAAAAAATCAGTGGTTGTGTGAAGGAGGCATGGGACAGAATTAAAAGGACTTGTCAGATTTGCCTTCATTTCCAGGCCTAAGGTCTTGCACCCCAGGTATACTACTACAAATTAAATATTTTATATATTGCCAAAAAAAAGTTCTTTATACTCTGTTCTTCAGACCAGAAACTATGATGACTGCCTAGGGAAAAAGTTCTTTGCATTCCTAAAGTTGAGAATGTATGTTGGACTTGATTTCTACAGGGGAATTTTGTTCTCGTGATAGACATCGCAAACAGAAAGTACCTAGAAAGCATCATGTGTATCTAGCAGATTGAGCAATGCAATCCAAACAGGTTCCCATCCCTGCTCACCATCTATGAATCATCATTACCTCTTTCTCCAGAAGGTCTAAAGCACCAAGGGACATCAGGCACGGTTGCATCAAAGCAGCATCCATTTGCTGTGCATTTCTCTGCAGTGATGCCTTTGGAAGTGGAATTACATTCCTTTCTCTCGTTGGCATCCATTAAACATTGGCATGCATCTGTTTGGAAGAAATAACCTTGGGCTGCACACTGAATTTAATGGAGATTGCTTCAGAAGGGAAATGAACAGATCTGCACTTTCAAGTTCCTTTTTGTTCTCACTTGCTTTTCCATTTTTGAATGTGTAATGTAAGATTCACTGACACTGGAAATAACAATTGCAATAATTAAATTCAACTGTGTTAATGTTGAACTACTAGACCAATAAATCTGGAGTGTCCAGTTTTACCATCTTGGAGAAAAGCAGCTGGATGAGGGACAAGTGAAATGATAATTATGGGTGAAGGTGTGGGTCAGATATATGTAAAGTAGTCATATGTCCACTTCAGGCTGCCACGATGTTCTTTAAATGGGTTCAGAGTCTCTAAATATATTCACAAGGCCAAACAGTCCCCTTTTCACAACTAGTTGCTCTAACTAGTTATGCTCTACAGTGTAAATGGGAATAAATAGAAGCACAGAAACGCAGCAAGTCAGAGGAGGTCTCCTGGGACATCTAATCTGGCCCCTGGCACAAGCCAGCTCCACTCATATCATGTCCAACAGGTAGGTGTCCAATCTTTCCTTGAATGCACTCACTGATGAGGCCTCCACTACCTCCCGTGGAAGCCCATTCCATATCTCAGGGTTCCTAACCACAGGAAGTACTTCCTGACATCCAACTTGAAAGCCAGTTCCTGGACCTTTGCCCCATTGGATCCCATCCTTCCTTCCACCACAGGGAAGAACATGTCATGAACCTCCATTGTGTGACACTCCTTTGCATATACCCATTCTGTAAATAACTGAAACTTAATAGACCAGCCATCCAGTAAAAAAAAAATTCCTGGTTATCCATATAATTCATGCCTCACGTGGCCAGTACATTATCCTTCCTTTCCACTGTGAACACTGTTGCTTTCCAAGGAGCAAGGAATGGTCAGCCAGTAGGCATTCCCCTCATCTCTTTTTGTCAGCAGTTATCATGACAGCCTCTCTCTCTCTCTTTCTCTTATATTCACATGATTATAGAGAACAAATGCAGTTCCTGGGTGGCTGCCACTGTTATTATCGATTTGGCTCTGACCTCTAATATAATCGTAATTTAACATTTACTCAGCTTGTTTTTATTCATAAACAATGTATACTTACATGGTGGACGTCCTCCACTTTGTGAGCAGAAAAATCCTAAACAAAGGGCAACCGCTAATAACCAGTATGTCTTGAGTTCCATTGTTATATCCAGCTTGTCCACTTGAATTCCTCTAAAGAATACTGATCTAAAATTACATTTGCATCTAATTAAATACACACACAAGCATATATATTCAACCTCACACTTATGGCAAATGAATATTAAAAAGAAAAGTTGTTTCTTTTCAGCCCTTCTCAGAAAAAGTGTAATAGTACAGCGAGTAGTGCAGTTCCTCTACTCGTGCCTTGTTAGTGAGAAGGATGCCCCTACTGCTGGCAGTGCAGCTTTTTACGCTGTGGTGAAATAGCTACCCTGATGTAAACATAAAGATTGTAAAAACAACGGCAATAGGGTGTTGCACAAAAGACTAACAAATATTTTCTGGCCTAAATTTTATTGGCCATGGCCCACTTCAGATAGTATCTATGAAAGCTTATGCCAGAATAAACGTGCTAATTTCTGAGATTCCTCAAGACTCTGTTGTTGTGGTTGCTAGAAACAAATACTACATCTCTGAAGACTGCAAATGTGTCCAGTACATAAATCACATTCACCACATTGCAAAGGTTTCAGGTACTGGAACTGGGGCCAGAAACTAGAATTGTTTCATATAGCAAAACAGATCATATTTTGTTCTATCAGGCAGGACAACACATACCATCATAGTATCCTTACAGTCTGATGAATCACAAAAAAAAAGTTTCCATTTTAACACTAAAAGTGTATTTTCTAAGTTTCTGAAATTGCAGCATGGCCCACACTAGAACTTTTCTGCCATATACCCCAGCTACTTACCTCTCCAGCAGACAGTCTTTAAAAAACAAGCAAACCAACTATACCATCCAACCTGAAGTTGAGTTCCACAAAATTTTTCATAGGTAACCTACCACCAGCCTCAACCTGCATGGCTAATGGTCAAAGGTGAGGGGCACTGGAGGCCAATGACATCTGGAACAGAGGGGCTCTCTTTCCCCACTTCAAAATAACATATTGCAGTGAGAGCACTGCTGTTCAGGGTTCTCTTAATTTTTCCAACAGCTCCCATTTTCTATGCTTCTCCCCAGGAGACTCACAAGCTTCATTCCCATGTCATGATAAGCATCCCTGGGTAGTTACCATGGTTCATGGCAACCATGATAAGCATCCCTGTGCAGCTACCGAGGTTCCTGGTGGTTGCTCTCCTCCCTCCCATCATCTCCTTCCCTCTCAGTCCTCCAGACAATATCTCAGGAGATGGCACTGGGAGGAATGGGGCTCCTGTCTTTGGCAGCTGCAATCACAAGCCAAGTTTGGCTCCCTGTGGCTGTTGAGCAGCTTCTTTTGTGCAAACCGGGCTTCTGCTCGTGCCCTGGAGTGCAGAACTGCAGGGAGCTCCTGCTCTAAAGGGGACTGTGGGAGCAAGAGGGGGAGCACCTGAGGCACGCTCAGGAAAAAAGGGGGATCAGCTGGCACTGCTCAGGTGATTGCCCCTCCGCCCCACAAGCACATGCCTCAGGGAAGTCCTTCATGAGTGGAGGGGGAGAATCATCTGGGCAGCAGTGAAATCCCCCTTTTCAGTCCCATTTGTGAGAGAGGCATCACTGAGTGCCTTTCTTGCAAGCAGTAGCGACAAGGGGAAGGGGAGCTTGCCCCGTCTTGTTCCCACTTGCCAGAGAAAGCAAAGCCGGCACCAGGCTGGGGCCACCTCTCTGGCAAGCAGGAGTGGGAATGGGGGCAGCAGGGGAACCAGCAGAGAAGCCCAGCCGTGAGCTGGTGACCCTCACCCCTTCCCCTTGCCTGCACGAGGGGCTTCCTTCAGGCATGTCTGTGGGGAGCGCAGTGGGGAGATCGTTTGACTGGTGCGGTGCCTGTCCACAGCACCGCCCAGAGGATTGTCCATATCTGCCCCAAAGAAGATCTGTAGAGCAAGAGGTGGGCAGAGTGGGGGTGCCTCTGACAGCCACACAAGATGGCTGCTGCCAGTGGCACTTTCTAGCCAGCCACTCTGGCCGAGCAGCTCTCTCATTCTGGTCTTGGTACCACAATGAGTTGGGGGGTTTTGGATACAGGCAATGCAACAAGCATTTGTGGTACTGAGAAACCATAGAACAGACTGTGGATTTTGCTTGTGGTTTATGCAGACCAAACCTACCATGCTGAAATACCATGACGGAATTTGAGCAACAGCACAGACATGCCAGGGCTTGTCATGTCCTGTGAACCCCCTCCCCCCACACACAATGTTCTGCGCTTACCATACTTGCTCAGTTCTCATTAAGATGCCTTTTTTTTCCTGCCCCGCCTTCCTTGGAGGGTTTTCCCTGAAGGCTTTTTTTTCCAGGGGACTTGCTTGTTTTACTACTGCAGACCTTGACACTCCTGCAAGTATACCGGTCCTTGTATAGATCGTAGCATTTTGGCAGCACAAGGGTCAGCGCTCAGTGTCGTGTGCATGCTCCCGGATGAGATTCCCAGGAGCGCATGAGAGAAGGAGAGCTTTGGTGAGAATGCTGGCTCAGACTCGGAGTAGTGGGAGTGGAGAGCTGAACCAGCCGTGGCTCAGAGTTCTCCCTCTGATAGTGGAGTTGTTGAGACTAGTGAGACTCCGGTGGCCCAAACTCTCCTGGTGAGCCAGCCTGAACCAGCTCTGGATCAAAGCACTTCCAGGACAACCACTGACCCCCCCCCCCGCCCCCAACTGTGGGAAAGAAGCCGGCAGAGAACAGGCTGGGGAGGGGTTCTCGGGAGGAGAACTTGACACCTCCGGAGACTTAGACGCAAGGGCCTATCGACGCACTCGCCAGCTGGACCAATTAGGGGCTCAATGGGAACAGCGCCAGTGTGCCCACTTCCATAGCACCCCCGCTCCAGAGACCAGCCCCTAAGGTGTCGTATATGATGCTTTGGGTGATTAGGAGCAGAGAGAGGGGTCGACTTTCCACCTGGAGTGCATGTTTTGAGGCTTGGGAATACGCTGTTTCTGTATGGAACAAAGACTCTTTTAATGATTGCTGAAGTGCCTGTCTCGTTTGGGAGGGGGCGCCTCGCTCACGACACGGGTTATGAGACTGGGTCAGTCTGTAGGACAGAGCTGCAGGGTACCCAGTGGGCTGAGTGATGAAGCCACTGCTGGAGCATCCCCAGTTCTGCCTTAAGAGCTCTGGCAGCCCCACCACCAGCAAGGCCTAGTGATGGCTTCCACTGTAGAACTGCTCCCACCATGAAGACATTTCTCTTAATGTTCAGCTGAAATGTACCCAGCTGTCGCTTCAGCCCACTGGATCTAGCCCTGCCCTCAACATCAGCACAGAACAAGGCTTGGTCCTCTTCTATGAGTAGGGTGGCCATGCATACAGCTTCATAGCAGGTGGTCCCCTATTGGAAAGGCTGTCAGAGGACAGACCTCTATTGGAAGATGTTGCTTATTTGAAGGACCGTCCACTCCAGGTCTGGTTCCAAGTCAGAGAACCTTAAGCAGGAAGAGCAGCAGGGTCTTTGGGTTTGTCCGTCAGCGGTCAGCAACCAGTGAGCAGACAGAGCCGCCGCATGCCTCACCTGGCCACACCTTCCCCCCATAATGGTGAGATGCCTTGTAGTTCTATTTAAATAATGTTACTAGTTCTAACTGTTCGCCTCTACATTTGCATATGCAGATTTGGTCCAGTCAGCCTTAGCCAGGTGATCCACAATATGGGAAGTGGAACAGTTTGGGACAAAATCCACCCACCCTGTCTGAGGCCCTTAACCTCCTGAATGCATGCAGCTACATGCTTGCGCACAGAAGCATGCATGCCCCATGGTGGTTTGCAAGGATCTGTGCACTGGGTCATTAGAACATCACAGATTTTGATCTTGTGAGTCCTTGCCTGTAAAAGAAAAATATTAACATTTCCATATTCACTAATGAAACATCTCATAAAAATTTCAAGATAATGTAAACAGGCTTTAGGAGATGTAGATTTTAAATATTGCTTGAAGCTATATGGCACTCCTTGTCAAGGAACACAGAGAGTAAGTCAAAGAAACACGCAGAAGCTTTTGTCTTACTTGAATTGCTGAGACAACTGGCTTGATTCCGATGCCTGCAAACATGGATGCCAGATAACACAGCACTTCCTGTCCTCTTCTGTCCCAAAGAGTACGCTTTACATAATGGCTCCTAGTTTGCAGATGTGAATCTAATGGCTGTGGAGTTACATCATGCCCAAGCTGAGCGTGCAAGATTGATTTTTTAAAGGACAACGAACAAAGGGCTTGTTTATGCATGATAGCTCAGGGTACGGGCAGCAAGCCAAGCTTCCCAGATTCTTTATGCACTGCTCAGCTCATTCACTGCCCTAGAATCAGATCCTGTGAGCCACAGGAGCAACACAGAAGAAACGCTTAAGGTAGGTCATGACTGATCACATGACATATGTGGGCCTGCCATGGTGCTGCCATGTATCTTGCTGACATTGGGAGTCCGCCTTAGGGCATGGTTCTGACTCAGCTACAAAGACTGGCTCCGTTTGCCCGGCAACAGCTGCTACCTCAAGAGACGAAGCCAAAGTGAGACACCAATCCTTTGTGGGCTGAGAACATGACAGTGGCATGCTTCATTCCAAGCTGAGAGCAGCACCTCTGGAGTCTTTCATGGGAACCCTTTCAAATGGGATTGCTGCAAGAAGGTGCTATAGCAAAATAGTCTTGTCCTACTTGTTTTGCCCAAACTATGATGCTGTCATCTGGTCAGGCAAGCCTACCCAGTACTCCAGCCGTACAATTAGAACATATTTTTCACCAAGTGATGATTATGTGCAGAGACACCGCCATGCAATACTACAACAGAACATTTACCTTTAGGCTAAGGCTGTCATGGACTGACCCAGTCTATGAGTACTAATTTGCATTGGCAGAACTCAACAAACTGGATAACTAAAAATAAGGTTAGTTGCATATGAGGGAGGAGAAAGAAATTGTTTAGGAATTTATTAACTAATACTTGACATCAGTATGGTTGAACATGACTGTGAGAAACCCAGGTTCAGTTTCCACTGAATTATGAAACTCATCAGGGTTGCCTTGGGCAAATAATTGTTTTTGAGTACGATCAAGAGCAATGATTAAATAGCAGGGGCAGCTGTGAGTATTGAAAACTAGGGATGTAAAGGAAGTGCAGCTGAGTTTGAAAAACAGCCAGTCTTGCCCCATTCACAAATTCAAACATGAACTCAATCACATTTTTTAGGAAAAGATTGCATGCGCTTACATTTGCAGTTATGTCCTTCTGAAAATTGTATCTCTGCAGGGTGGAGATGGGAAAGTGCACTTTAAATTTTGGAGAAAATTGGAGAAACTAGATTTTTTTAAAAGCTGCATTCAAAGGTGAAACTAACAGAAAATCCATGTGGAAACCGTAGAACCTTGCAGAGCTTAATCATTGCTGATTCTCCCATCTCTATTCGAAACTAAGCTGGCAGACTAAGCTTATCAATTCCAGGCAGGGGCATAATATATGCACAGCCTCCCAGATTTCCCCAAATTCATGCCTCCAAATATTTTGGATTAGAACTCTTGGAATTCCTGATCACTTGCCTTGTCACCTGGGGATGATGTAAATTAAAGCCCAAAACAGCTGGGGGGAGGGCACAAGTTTAGGCAAGGCTAACATAAGAGCAAAGCTTAGTATCATCAGCACACTGATAGATGGATCACTGCAAAACCCAACATAGATAGAAAGTCATATACACTTATGAAAATGGGCTCTTAAAACATTCATGTAGCCCATTCATGCCGATCAAATGCATGCTTACACAATTTGGTGGATCTGAGTAAATAAGCCTAGGACAGCAGCCTCCATTCCTCAGACATACTTCCTGAGCATCATCCTGCTATGTGAGGGAGAGGTTTCTTTGTGTGATTCGCCTTCTCTCAGCACCATCAAGCTTCTTGGGAAAAGTAATGCACAAACCGATGTACAAGGGTAGCCAGAACCATTAGAAATGTGACATGGCAAGCTGTGATGAAATGCCATCAGTTCACATTTTATGCTGGAACCAGTGGTATAAATGCGACATCCTACTGGAGCACAGCCACAAGTTCCCTGCCTGTAATACATGGATCTTGAGGAGGGCTCTGATTGGGCAGCACCCTTCCTTGAGTGCTGGGGCCTACCATGCGTTCAGCTGGAGGACTCCCTCTCGGGAACATTCAATAGGCATTCGCATGAGGGGAGGCAGTGGCATTAGCTTGCCCTGCCCCAAGGACCCTGCGCTGCCTTCACTGAGCATGTGCAGCAGCTTGTGTGAAAGCCACTGCTGTTTGTCTCCTATGCGTGGGGAGGCCAAAGGACCAAAAGTGCTTTTAAGTATCCAAATGTTTGACAGTTCTGACTGACAATGGATTGAATTGCGCACCTATGAATCCCTGTGGGTGGGTAGGTGGGTGAGTGGCTTGGGACCTTTTGTACCACCAATCAGTTGGCCATGGTTAGCCCTGAGATTTTGGGTGTCCTTTGAAAGAATGACTGTAAAGTTAACCAAAAGCCTAAACCAGGATTAAGTAACCTTCCAGCACTTGTGGGCACACTGGAAGTTTGAGAAAGCATCCTGGAAAAGATCTACACTACCGCCCATTCCCTTTCCAAGACCCAGTGTGGTCTGGTGGTTAAGAGTGTGGAACTGGGACTCAGGCAATCTGGGTTCTAGTCCTCTCTTGGCCATGGAGCCAACTGGGTGACTTTGGCCAGTCCCAGGTTCTCAGCCCAACCTATTTCACAACCTATTTTTGTTAAGGGGATAAGATGGACAGCAGCAGGAGGCAAATGGTAAATTGCTGAGGAAAAACAGTCACATTATTCTTGTGAAATGCACTGATCACAGTTGCAGGGCACATATAATGAATTCGGCATAGTTGCCACTGTGTTTAAAATGTTATCTTACAACATAAACATGCAATTGCCACAGAAGTTGGAGCAGTTGTGAAGGTGGCGTGTGCAACAAAATGGTCCTTTGAAAAAGAGAGAAACAGAAAGTCAAATAAGTAGGTGCAGATGCTAATAAGTGAAAAAGCAGGGTTTAGTTTTAGTTTTAAGGGAAACAATGGCAGCTCCTTCTGCCCCTTCACAAAAAATCATGGTGAAGAAGAAAGGGAGAAAAGAGGGGTGTGCGCCGGGACTGCTGTCTGCCCCACTCCCATGGACTGAAGCCAGCAAGATGGGCACCTCCATTCCCTCCGCTCAAAAGAAGACAAGGGTGGTCCCTCTGCCATGTTGATTTTCCCAGAAGTACTCTGCATTAAAGTTCATGTGTTTTACTTCTGAGTAAACATGCATTTCTATTTCTTGAGGCAGGCATATAAAGGAGTCAATAGGGAAGGTTTGAGAAGGCACTGCAAACTTTATATTTTGCAAGGACAAGGTTGAGGAGAAGCGAGGCAGCACTGTGCTCACTCTCCAGATGACTGGGCAAGCAAACCAGGGAGAGATGAAGGTGAGGCGCATGGGGAAGCCACCCAGGGCTTGGTTTTTGAAGAAGCCAGCCAGCCAGCCACTTCCTCTTTCTCTTCGCTGGGGAAATGCAGCATGTAAAAATGTCTTGACATAAGGGGTCTGAAGAAATCCAGGGTATAACTAGAGAAATAGTGTGAGGAGGACAGTTTGAGGTGAGCATCCTGTGACATGCGAGTGAGTCAGACACGACGGCACTGGCAAAAATCCCTGCCCTGGGACCACCACAAAATGCCTTTCCTGGGAGAGCAGGCTGGTCACGAAGAACAAGTAGCCTTCTCAGAGGATTGAGCACAAGGTAGAAGGGGTGTGGTCTGAGCCCAGCACAGAAGGCAACTGTTTTAGGATGTGCCAACAGAAAGCTGTTTCACTGAGTGCAAGCTCTTTTCCTCTCCCAACCCCACTGCAAGCCTACAAACATTCCCCTCCCATCATTTTCTCTCTCTGAATCATCACCGAATGCACTCTCCCTCACCTGACACAACACCTGTAGATTCTCTCAGTCACTCCCTCACACACATCTTAGTGGGCACCTGGTGGGAGTGCTCTGGCACCACAGACACCACACTGCCTACTCTTGGCCACTGCTTCAGAAGTGGTCTTTATTCGGCACCCTCTGTTGAACTCAAGATCAAACAGCGAGGTATATTAGCGACAGCAGAAATCAGTCCGATTGCCACAGATTTTGCTTTGCTTTATTGTTCTGGGAAGGCACAGAGTGCTGAACAGTAAGGAAAAAACAAGGTTCAGAAGCAGTGATCAGCATCCAAAGTTTAGTTTAGGGTGTAATTCTAAGCATATTTAGCTAGAAAAATGGTCCACAGCTCCCAGGGCATTGTAGCCCATTTTTCTGGCTAAACATGCACAGGACCAAGGCTTTAATTAGCCTTAGCTTGGTGCAGGGTTTCAGCAGTCACACCATCATCAAGAAACAGGGGATCAGGAGGTGATGCCTTGCAGAGAGCGTCATCGTGTGAAGATGCAGTTCCATCAGCGACTGAATCGTTTCCTCTTTAGTGCTGGGCTCCTGGGAAATCTTCTATAACGTGCACTCTGGATGGGGAAAGCATAAAAAGAAGGCACATTAAGGCTGAAGGAAATTGAGTGCAACGTATTTCATCAAGCAACAGTTCTCCCCAGAAGATTACAAAATCCTGGTTTTAAGTAGTGTTTGCTCCTCCCAGCTGATACACCCCGATATCATTTGCAGTCACCAGAATGAAAAGTTAAGAAAATATTCAGCCATCCCCCAAGCTAACTGCCCAGAACAGTCCCTTCCTTGCCTTCTCTCCAGAACATCTGGATGTGCAAAAGCTGAAATAGCATGACAGTGTCCCCTGCTCTGTTAGCTGCTGCTTGCAGGTAGGTGAGGAGGCGACACCCCAGTATCCCTTTTCTTGTACTGGATGTTACTCTGATCCCTTTAGGTTTTTCTTCACAGTTCTAATGGCAGCTCTGGGGTGAAACCGACTGGGGACACCATGCAGAGAAGAAAGGCCAAGTTCACAATCCTAGTGCAAGTTTAGGCAGGAAAGAGACCTACAACTTGCAGTTTGCCCGAGTCACTGTGGGAGCCAAGCTGGCAGGCACCACATGGGAGTCCCCGGAGCCTTGTGCTGGAGCCGGGACCCATCCACTGAGCTTCAGTGCACATGATCCTTTCAAGGGTGCACTGCCACCTGGCCTCTTCTTGACCTTTCTGTGCTTTGAGTGGCAACCTGGTTTTTTTTTTTTTTTAAACAAAGTTAAGGAAGCTTTTCCTGCTACGGCAATGATAGGAAGTGAAAAATGTCATTTCTGTATGTCTAGCTGGCATTCAAGGCACAGAGGAAAGCCCCGTGTGCTCTTCTCAGTGTGTCCCCGCTGGGGAGGAGGCCTTTAGCAAATGCCCAGCCACGTCTCCTCATGCTGAAGCCACGAACCAGAGAAGCAGCTTGGAAGGGGCAGTTCCCTTTCCCCCTCTTGCTGCTGGACTCAGCACTCACTGCAGAAGTGTGCAGGGTACGTCTGTCCCACCACCATCACGAGCTACAGTGTGAAGATGGAGGAATCGGAACATTTCTTTTTAAGCTTCTGCATCTCCCTACTCATCTTCCTTTCCCTTTCATCCCTCGTGCAACAATTCTGGGATTCTCTGCATGAGGAGTCTAACCTGCCGCTTTATTGAGGCTTCATCCTCTGTTTTCGTTGTGGGAAGAAAAATGTGTCCTTCCCAGTCGTCCCCCAGCCCACCCCCATTTGTAGTTATTTCTCTGCCTTTCTATGTATTCTAAGAAGCAATCACAAGGTGGCACTTCACTGTCACAGATCTGCAGTTTTTCCTAAGGCGTTTGTTCCAGCCTTTCCTTGCTCTAAAATACTCTGCAAAAAAGGGCTGAAAAACACAGGAGAGTCTCTGCAGGACGATGAGATCATGAAAAGGCCCCACAAACTGCCATAAATGAGAAATCATGTGAAGGAAAGCCCTGTATATAAAGGTAGTCATGCAGATGCAGTGTATCAAGCTGTGTGGTCCAGCAACAAATTGCAGGTGGGATACTAACCATCTTCCTGAATAGGTTGGTAACACCAGGGGACACCAATTTGGTTGGAATCAAAGCAGCATTGCAATGCACTGCATTCGAGTTCGGTGATGCCTGGGAAGCCACAGTTTTGTCTCAGTCTTCCTGGAACATTGCAAACTCCTGGAGCTGTTTGAAACAAAGCAGAATATTAACAAGGTGTTTTCTGTGAGGAAGAGGGTCTCAAATGCTCTTTAAAGAAGCACCAAATGACTTGATGCATGTTATATAAAATAATCATATAAAATAAGTAGAGCTGTTTAATCTTTATAATTCTAGTCACAACAACAGAATGCTGAAATGGTTCTCGTTCATTGCCCATGTGTCACATAAGCAGATAACCTGGATCACAAGCAGATTTTAGTGCCACTCCAAATTATACAATGGCCTGGAGGAAAGCATGCATTTAATGAGCATGCAATTATCCCTAAATTATTATGGAGAACAGTGACAAGGCTGGGACTTGATCTGAAGGCTGATACAGAAGGAAACTGAAATCGCTGGAGTTCAGTCTTCAGGCACCAGCTGCATGCTTCCTTTTGTAGCATCATTTAACTATCACAGGATGTAGGCATATTGATTTATATCCCTGAAAATACCATAATACTTTAACAGATGATTTGGTAGCTTCCACAAAATTCCTGTTCTCTGTTTTTGGTTTTGTTTCCTTCAACAGGCATAATTTGTATCCATCATGATAACGTGGAGTAGAAGAAGCTTGAGTGCAGGCAGGCTATTTCAGCTAGAAGCTTGAATTGTCAGGTACTGACAATAGTCTGAACTTCCAAGGCATACATTCCATTTTCTAGATGCAATTGTTCCACACACCACTTCAAGACTTTTGTGGGGCTTTTGCCTGTTCATGAAAGCCTTCCCACATCTTCATCAGGTTTCTCCAACCTGTTGCCCTCCAGGTGTACTGGACAACAACTCCCATTATTCTCAACCACCATTGGAATGTGGAGATTTACAGTCCAGCATATACAGAGGCAACCAAGTTGCTGACTGAAGACTACTCTAAACATTTCTTCGCTGTACCTTTCTCAAAACCTAGAGAGCCATCATGGACATGCTATTTAATATGTAGTAAACATTTCTATGCCACTCAATAGTTCACAAAATGAATCATGATAATGCTTAATATAAAAATTAAAAAGTTTGAAATTGAATAAAACCAGAGTAAAACCCAGCAATCTAAAAAATGCAACAGCATAAAAACAAGCTGAAGAATGAAAAAGCATAGGAAAATTAAAAAGTTTTACCTGGTGCTGAAAAGACTACAAGGTAGGGGCCAGGTGAGCGTTTCTGGAGGAGGCAATCCACCATTTGAAAGCCACCAGCAAAAGCGGTCCTCTTTCCACCACCAAAAACGGTCCACCACCCTCATCTACTATTCTAGGCATCAAATAGAACACATCTCCCCATATCCCAGATACTTACAGTCATCAAATTTAAGCTTTCTGAGTTTAGAATATGGGGCTTAGAGTGCAGAATTCAAAACCCTGAACCACAGTGAAAGGTTTCTTATTCAAAGTGTATCAAAACACATGGATAAATATCTGTCCTGTTGTGCCTCTTCAAAGCTTCCAAATCTTGCAATGTGTAAAAGAAGGAGCCTTTCCTTTTCCAAAAATGATATTTTGGCTGCTGTACTTAGTGTGAAGTAAGCCCCATCGAACTCATCTGGGTGTACTGTCAAGTAGAAAGGCATCCGCTCACACTGTTGGTATAGTTCTGCCTCAAATTGCTTGATCTTTCGCATAGTATGAACCATAAATAAGAACTGAAAATGTGCACACTTACGTAGCAAGGCACTGCTGGACCCTATGATCAGGATAATAGTAAAAACCCAGAAGATTTTATTTTCCATTGCTGCTTGTCTGTTCAGCCTGTATGAATGAAAGCTGGTGAATATGTGAATAAAGAACACCCAAAAGCGAGTTTTGTTTTATATACTAGTTGTATTTGTTTGCTTCTTTTCATCAATTTGCCGAAGGAGGTACCTTTTGACCACCAAGCCTTTATTGGGCTTTGATTAAAATTAAATTAATGACACATTTGCACTAACTAACTGGTCTTCCTTGATAGTAGTTTTAAAGAAATGGCTAGTATAGATATTAAACTTTGCCAAAGGCTTGTGCAACCAAAGATTTTCATTCTATTGACACTAATGTGGGGTCCACGCCTTGCTGTGCTATAGGAGGGAAACACCACACCTTGTTGCATGTAGAATGTCAGCAGGGAGCCAAGGGCAGCAGAGCACACGGGAAGTGTTGTTTACCCAAGAAGGCCTCATGCTTAGGCGAGCACACTGACTTCCAATTTTGTTCATTTCAGAATTGTTGTCAATTAAGGTCTCTGCCACCCCTTACCTTACCTTAATTTTTGAAAATACTTGATGGGCGAAAGGGGTTTTTTAAATGAAAACAATATTTTTCTTCCACTTCTGAATGGCCAGCAACTCTGGTCTGTTTCTTTCTCCCGTTAAAGCAGGCTGCCTGGCTTGCTTCTACAACAGCCTGCTTTGCTTCACAAAACCATTCATTGAATTTAAAATAATAATAATAATAAATCAGGAATTCACCTCTGCTGTTGAAAACACTTTTTCCCAAAGGTGGGGAGAGGACATTTGCTTTTAGCAAGGTAATACTACTCTAGACCCTTACATTTTTTAAATTATTATTTTAAGTGGCAAACTCTGGCAACCACCCATTTCAATGGCCTCTCCCACCCCCAATCCATATGCCAGTCCTCTTCCTTTTCAAATACTGCCATGGCCTCCAAACCTTTAGTAGCTATATGCACATTTTAAACTATAGTGGTTGCCACCACAAAACAGAGGCCATGGGGGCATAGCCAGGCACAAAATGGTTGCTGTGGAGCATGGCATCGTGAAATGTCTCTTGTGGGGGAGATGGTTGGTAGCAAAATTTAATCGCACATTAATGGTGGGGAAAGCTTGTCCTATGTCCTGTAGATTATTTTAGGGTCGCAAAGGCAACTGTTTGACTAGTGCTACAGAGAGCTGGATTTGATAGAGACAAGGGAGTTGCCTGGGGCCGCAAAGCGAGGACAAAGCAGAGGTGCTGTCTGAACCACCAGCATCCACTCACTCCTCTGCTCCTACAGTTTTGCATTTAATTAGTTTTAAAATACAATGGAGATAAATCATTTGTTTTGCATGTGTGTGCAAACTAAGCAAGTTTGGCCAAAAGCTTAATAGTTTAGATGTTTAGTTAGAAGCTTTGCCTTTCAATGTGTCACAATGATCTATATATGCTATTTGGTCCTTTTGCTCTCTCCTTGGGGCACAGGTTAGGTCAGACTTAGTCATGATTAAAGGACACCGCTCACTCCATGGGGGTTAATTATAACTAACTTGTCCCATTGATTTCAATAGTTCTACTCTAAGTGCTGGATCCAACCCATCATTTCTGAGTGGGGCAGGGGATCCTTCCCTGCTCTTTTTTCACTGTCAGGTGAGCTGTAAAAAACAAGGTACTTATCACAGGCCTGGAATAAATCCTTGTAAACCTTACTGTAACCTTGGTCCTGCCAGGTGTGCTGGACTGCAATTCTAGGGATGATGGGAGTTGTAATCCAAGATCCCTAGAAGGCACCAGTTTGGGAAAAGGCTGCCTTATGGCTTTGCCTTAAGTGGACTATAGACTCATTTAAATGATAGATTGTGATCAATCAGAAATCCAGATCAACCACCACTTTGGGGTGAGTTTACAATTGCTCTGAGATGACAATGTAAGGCATTATGAACATTTTTAACAGATGCCTAGAAATACTGCCTAGCTCCCAATATATCTGTAATTCAAGTGTGGGTCCATGTTTGAATTACTTGAATGTATGATTCTATGATTATTGCTATAAATGCCCAGAGAGCTTTTGCTATGGATAGTATAAAATATAATAATAATAATATAACTGCTGACATTACACTTGTATTTATGGAATGATGCCCTTCATGTTGGATTAAAGTATTAACATAGTCTACATAGGGGTGCCACTGAAAAATCTTTGGAAACTGCAGCTGATGAAGAATTCTGTAACCATTTTCTTTGGTGGAAGGCTAGTATAGGAATCATGGTCCTCCCCCTGTTGCTAAACCTACTTTAGTACCTGGTTTTTCTCAAGCACAATTTGAAGTGTTGGTCATTTTTAAAGAATTCTTATTTGGCTTAGAGCCAGGATACCTTAAAGACTACAATCTCCTGTACTTTTTGCTTGTTGTTTGAAATCACAGGCCTTCATCCTGCTCTCTTCAGAAGTACAACTGGTTGTGCTTTTGTGGGACAGGGGCTATTTGGTGGTAGTGCCTAAGCTGTGAACTTCTCTCTGGAGACTCATAAAAGTTTTAGACAATTTGTGAAGTTTGTTTACTTCACGGGTTCTTTGGCATTACTTATTCTGGTTCTCTATTATATTTCTCTAGTTGGAAGTTCTCTTACTGCTATTTTCCTTCACTGCTGCTCCTTTTCTTTTCCTTGTTTTAATTTGTAAACTGCTTCAAATGGATTTGGATGGGAAAGCAACCTAAAAATACTGATATAAATAAATACTTTAAAAAAGAAAGACTGCGGTAGGGTGGAATTAGACCATATGAACTACATAGCACCATTTTTGCAGAAGTCTTGTTCTCTCCTTTCCTTCATAAAGCCAAGAGACAATCCCAGGTCTTAAGGTTAATAGCGCCCCTCCAAAATCAAAGTTATCTACTCTAAATAGGTTTGGTTTCTTGCTACCCAGAACTTCCCAAAAGTTAAACAGAAGATTTGCTTGGCATACAGTGACAGAAATCTCTTAGATGAAGCCATGAGAAAGAGAGATTAGTGACTTTCTGTTTGCTCATTGTTCATAGAAAAGCACTGCTGAGTTCAAAGCTATTCCAGCAGAAGCTAGAACTGACTGTGCTGGATCAGGGAAATGAAAAGAAAAATGAGCCATAATTTCATCTATTAAGGCACAGTCCCATGCAAATTGAGCAAGAAAAAAGACCTATGATTCTAAACATGCCCCAGAGAGCTGTAGGCTTGTATTTTCTACAAGATACAAGCGTACATTGCCCCTAAATGTCCTTTCTGAAAATTTTCTGGGGAAGCACATAGAAACTGCAGGGCTGTATTACTCTGTGTGTGATCACTTTTCACTTCCATGGCCAAAGATGCTTGTTTGTATTTCTTTGTCAGTGAGTGATGGATTGCATTTCTTTTGTTTCAGGGGTAGGGCTAGCCAATGGGAGACACGCTGGAAAATCTTCATCCACTCTCCAGAATATTTATACTCCGCAGTATATCATGATGAGACCATTGCTCGTGTGTCTGACTTTGGAGAAACTGTAGTCCAGACATTTTCATTAGTGCAGAATCTTGCTGTTAATAGTGGTGCATCAGCACAGGCAATCAATCATGACTTTTTCATGAGTAGATAAAACTATCAAATTTATCTCATTTGTGGGCTTGCATATAATGTTCATTTTCAGTCATTGGACATGGGACATTGGATACCTATGTGCAGACACTGCTGCTTGAAATAACATTCCTCTTCAAACCTGGTATAAGACAGAGAGACTAATATATGAAAAAGGATGCTATGACCATAATATATCAAATCATTAATACCACTAGGATACTTGTGAACAATCTAACATTTGTAATTTTCATATTTTTAAAGAAAATATGCATGTGTCCAAACACAAACACAATATAGGGTACATAGCTATCAAATTAAAGAAGTGATCATTATAACTTATACATAAGTGAATAACTTGAGCATGTCTCAGATCTTCCTGCTGCAGGGTTTAGATATTTTACCTGAAAGAAAAAAGGAGGCACTGTCCACTGCATAAGCTGCTGAAAAGCACCCTTGATGGGGTGGGGAGCCCCAGGCCCCAGATGGTGTTGGACTGCCGCTTTCACCTTGCCTCACCACTGGATGCACTGGCTGGGGCTGATGGGAGTTGCAGGCCAACACCACCTGGAGGGCCACAAGTTGCCTGATCCTGCTCTGAAACAAAGCATTTGATATGGTGTCAAGTAATTATCGGACAGCCTGTACACATTTAAAATCTTGCTATACAAGAGACTAGCCCTCTGTGATTCCTTTCTGGAGCATTTGGGTCAATTGTGCTTGCAGTGCTTTCCTGAGATCTATGAGCATGCCTGCCTTTTAAAAACTGCTTCATGATGGATGCTGAGGTGGAAGGGTACAGCAGTGATGAAGAGGCAGCCATTTGCATACATGGCACCCCTAAGCTCCTTCCTCACAGCCGCTATGAGTCTCTGCTACAGGCCTTGTCTATTCCTGGCTGTGAATACATAGATCTTCCAAGAGGTCTCTGAAAACAGGTTTTTTTCTCGTATTCTTTGAGCAAGACTAAGGTGCAAAATGTTTATCAGGCCCCACAGACTGCGCTGGCAGCCTTTACAACTGCTGTAACACACTACTCCTTGTGAAATATAGTTTCATTCAACATAGACATATGCAAGTCTCCTATTTCCACATGCTTCCCAAGGCCATAATGCAACCATGTTGCAATGCAGCTGCTTTCCACTGTGGTTTCAACTGGCAGCACTTCAGTAACTTCTTTAATAATAAAATAGAACTAGACACCGTCACCCTGATCCTGACCTTTCTAATGGGCGCAAGCCCTTTGAGACGCCAACTGGGACTGCCAGATGCAGCAACCCATTCATGGCTTGTTCTTGGGATTATTTCACTTGGCAAAGCATCTGAACCCAGGTTCAGGGGAGGTGGCAAGTGAGCCTCTTGGTAAGAGTGGAAAATAAACCTTGCTGATTTTGTCTGAGCAAGAACTGGTGCCAACACTGTGGGGTGACTGTCGCTCAGTGTTCTCTGGCATAGTCAGAGCCCTTTACAGTGCCATGGTCACAGAGCCTCTCAGCTCACTTTTTTTGACTGTAACTTTTTGCAGGGGGAAGAAGCGTCACCCACTTTTTAGGCTCTCTGTTTGGAAACCCAATGGCAGACCCTTCAAAAAGCCCAAGTGGCGCACTGGAGGAGTGACAGTGGTTGACAAACTATTTTTTAAAAGTTGCACCTACAAAGTAAGCAAGCATTCCCCTATTGAAAAGGGGAAAAATGTAGCCACGCTTGTGCAGCTGTGGAAATAGGAAACCTCAGCGGAGCAATGTCCCATAGCAAGAGCACTGATCCAGGCAAGCACCTTTGCTTTATCCTGGCAACCGTCAAAGAGCAAGCTATCAAAGAAAGCTAAGCCATGAGGGATCTTTGCTCACACAAAGGGGAGAGCAAGGTTTATACTCCTTCACAGTGAGCTCCTCGTCTTTTCCTCTTTTATCCTGACTATCCTTAAATCCCGCACATGTTGTCCTTTCCCCCAAGCCTCCAGGTGCTTTGGACAGTGCAAAGGTGCATCCTCCCCATTTTCAGTGTATCACAACTCAGGCTGCCTTTTAAAACAGGTCTTTGAAAAGACAGTGGGCATTTTTATGGGGACATATGTCTCTGTCAAAAGAACATCCATTATTTTGTATTGTTAAACTATCATCAGTAATGCAGAGGGGTCAGAGCTTGTAGGGATGGGGTACCAATGACTTTCTATTGTAAGGGATGTATAATCTACTCTTCCCTTCAGATTTCCCTCTTCCTTCTGAGCTTTCGCTACAAGCAGCAGCTTGGTGGTCCCTACAGCTACGGATGTGTGAGATGTCTGGTTTTGGGGCAATAATCCATCAGATTCCCTGGACTAGGATGTCCAGACTCTGGTTCACATGGACATGGTCGTGAGTCTGAGTTCATGGTGGGGGCTCCCAGTATTTGCACAGCACTTGCTAGGAATGGAGCGCTGCACAAACACTTGATGAGCGTGGTTCTTTACAGGGTCCATTATCCCTGATCCCTGCTGAAGAACTTACAGTCTAAATTTTGATGTGAGAAGTGTGTATGTTGCAGGGGAAGAGGGATTCATAATGGACAAATCCATCAATTTCAGTTTCTTACTTTTTACATCTTAACATAGTTCAGTCAAGTTGCTGCATCAGTTTTTTTAAAATTTTCTAAAAGTCCTAATGAAACTCTGTATGCATTTGTGCACATTTTCCAATAATATACACATTTCTGTGCTCACCTTCTCTTCTAATACACATTTGATCTTATTTTAAGAAAAATATTCTTAAAAGAAGATTATAAGAGGACATCATTGCAAAATTCAGTGTGGTAACTGTTGCCTTTGCAAAATGCTGAAGGACAACTGCTTCACTATGGCTATTGGTTCTGCCCTGAAATAACATTAGAAAGACAGGGGAGGGTTCACAAATGTAGTACCAAAAGGAGAAGCAGAAGGTGATTGGTTCACGTGAGTTATGAATGATTTCATCAAAAAATAATAATTCTGAAGTTATGGGACTGTCTCCTGAGTAAATGCCGAACTAGTTAAATGTAAAACTGTTGGATTCACTTTCATTTTTGTGTGCTGACTACAAGACCATTTATTTATTTATTTATTTATTTAGTTGTTGTTGTTGTTGTTGTTGTTGTTGTTGTTTTATTATTTTGATTGTACAAATATTGCTCTAAGAGTCCTGAAGAACTATGTATTCCAATACTGATGGGTTCTGCACTCTGGGAAGGAATCGTTATACAGGCTTATTCCATAGCCATCTCTGCTAGCAGGAAGAACAATGGAGTCACTTCTGAGGATTAAAAGTCCTGCCTGACCTGGGTCTGACAACCGTGGTATGACATTATTAGTTAATGTGCAGGGCAGTGCAGCACTCACCCTCTGCTATCAAAAACTGAGGAATGTATTTACTTGTCATAAGTCATGAACACTGGGGACAATGAAACACCAGCAGTTATGTAACCTAATTGCCCACACAACCATTTAGAAACGTTACACGTATTAGGACATAGCTGTCTTTTGTCACATAAGCTGCTTTTGTAAGGGTGTTCACACTTCATCTTAGGTGAAATGGGCAAGCTATAATTTTAGAATTAAAGTTTTGTATTCTAGCTTTCAACATCTTATCTGCCCTGTCCTGATAGGCCAAGGTCTTATTCAGTTAGGAGCCTAAACTTCTAACCTTGCATGTTTAGAGAGCAGAAAAGCCCAAGAACCACCAACATTCCTGCGACCTGTAGAACGTTTTCTGTCCAAACATGCATAGGATAGCACCACAAATTGCCAAAAGTTATTACTTGCTTCCTGTGCAACATCGATCCTGCCCTGTGAAAATTCAGTGAATTTTGAATAATTCTGAGTAAATTTAGAGTTGCACGAAAAGTCCAGTTGCAGTGCTGGCTTAACTATCTGGGGGAGGGCTCTCCAACGGCACCCACCCTTCTTGGATACTCTGAGCAAAGTTGAAGTGGTAGTTTTCAAACCTGTGGATCTCTGCTAATTTTGGGGAACCGGCAAATGCCCAACCATGCTACCCCCTGGAACTGCCCTTTCCTCTTTGTAAAAAGGATGTTTGCTTCAGAAGAGCGGCCAGATGGAAGGGAAGACCAGGCTCTTTTATTTATGTATGTATTTATTTGTCAGTATTATAAATCAAGCATCATCAAGCTTTGCATTTCTTTATTTTCAACATACTTAATATTTAGTAGGCACCAAATGCAATTTTAGAAATCTCAGGAAAACTGTGCAAAAGGGCAAAACTCTCTATTCATGAACATTGTTAGGATTTGTAAGATATTTCTCTCAGCAGCTTCTTTCTTAAAGACCTTTTCAAAGCCAGACATGTGGTTCATTCATTTCCTCCCACTTGGTTTTTAGAAAGAACCAAGCAGCTTGAAGATATGTGGAGAAGAAAGCAATGTGAGTCTTGTGTTTAAATAGATGTAGGAGGAAAATAAAAATGTAGTTGTGAACTTTGAGGCAGGAAATATGAGAAAAAATAGTCAGAGAGAGCACAGCCAGCCATGTTATATGTGTGTGTCCCCTGCTTTTGTTAGCAAGTGCCACCAAGGACAAACATATGCCAAACCCCAAAAAGTTCAGCACCCAGCCAGCACCGGATGCCATTTTACTGGAAGTGTTCTCATCAGATGGGGACAACTGGATGCCCCTGTCTTCCCTTGTGTTCTTTTTCATCTTGCTGCAGCAAAGCCAGTAAATGGGACCTTCATGTCTTCTGCTTCTTTGGCCAGATAGATGGAATCTCCCTTTTCTCCATCTCAAAAAACATGCCGGAAGAAGCTTGATTTTTATGGAACATTTGATGAGCTCTTGGTAAAGACGCTAACTTCCTCTCATCCATTCTTCTCTCTATGAATAAAAATCAAGCATGCACCTTTTGAGACATCAATGATACTGTTTTTCAGGAAGAAAAAGGTGATTGGCCACAAATGTGGCTTTAAATTCTGGACACTGACAGGTAGCAGCACATGTTGACTAACACCCATTCTGTGCAGTACGACCCAGAGGCTCATCTAGGGTATGTTAGCTCTATAAAGAACAGATAAGCAGGGATGTCAAGGATAGGACATTTTTCATTCATAGGGTCCCCATAAGTTGGAGAAGACTTGATGGTACATAACAACAGCTGCTTTTAAAATCAGTATTTAGGATGGGTTGAGAAAGAAACATGGCATCCTACACAAAAATGCCTCCAGAAGTTCTAAAATTATTTTCAGGCTGACCATCACACTGAGATCACATGGAAAGAGGTACTATTTGTGTGAGTTGGTACCTCCACACAGATGTGAACATAATTCCCAAGATGGTAGCAGCACCTTTCTGAATGACCTTGGAAATTCATATTCCTGTGGTGACAGCAGAGATGGTTACCTGTGAGCATCATGTATAGACAGTTCACATCAGCAACACTCCCACACAAGCCTGTTGGGCAGCAATGGCCACGGCACTCTCTCAAGATCTTAAAGACAATTGTGGGCATGATCGTTCAATTATCATTAATTTCTAGCTGGAGCGCAGTCTTTTGGCCACAGGAGTCACCTCTGCCATTGACAAGACATATGTACATCTATGCTCCCCCACCCCAACGTGCACATGTATGCGCAGACATGAGCACAAGAGGACACGTCACATGTTGGCCCAAGCCAGCATTCCTTCCTGCTGAGTTGGTGGGGAGGCTGCTTTGCACGCTCCACAGGCGTGCTTCCAGGCCACCATTAGCAGAGCAGATGCAGCAATGCTGGCTGCTTCAAAGCTTCTGGGCAGGACAAGAAGCCAGCCTCCTTCTCTCCCAGAGATTCTGACAGCTGAAGGAGCCAACGGCAAGAATACACATGGTGTGGCTATGAGAAACTTGTGGAGGCAGGAGAGGTAATGGCCTTGTACAGGAGAACAAAGGATGGTTTGTTTGGTAAAGAATTTGAGGGATGATAGAATGTGCAAGGCTTATGCTCACAAGGTCCTCACGTGGTTTTGCTTCTTTACCATGGAGAAACAGTCCTTTTCAGTGGAAAATGCTTAATGGGAAGACTCTGTGTCCCCTTCACTGCATGCCATGCAAAGTAGCTCTGGCTGGCTTGCTTCTAGATAGCTATCAAACTTGTTGAGTGGCCAGGCTTTGCTACCCAAGGTATGTGATATGTCACCTCTGAAGGAGCCCAGAATGAGGCCTGCTGCTATCTGCATGATGTGTACTTATGCCCCAGAAATCATGCCCTTAATCAGCTACACAAAATCAAACAGGAAGTGCTCAGGCACCGCTGTGCAAAGCTTAACTGGTTTTTCTACTCTGAGCAAACAAAAGCATGTTTGGGTGGGGTGGTCTGACTGCCACTCTTCCCAGAGTTCACTCAGTTAAGTGTTGGCACTCAGTGCTGCAGCACAAATATTTGCATGTTTCCCATACTTAAATCCTCCCTTCTCCTCCTGGAGTTGAGCACTTGGGACTCCTTTTCTCCTTTAATAAATTGTGAATTTCAGCATTTGCTCCTAGGGATAACTTAATGCAAGACAAGAAGTGAACAAAGTAAAAAAAGAAAAACTCCCCTTCACTGTGTTCCTGTGGATGAAATAAGGAAAGGAGCAGCAGTGGAGAAGCCGAGGAGGAGGAGGAGGAGGAGGAGGAGGAGGAGGAGGAGGAAACGCCCACTATGTGCAAAAAGATTGGGTCAAGGAAAAGCAACCATCAAAAAATAAACCTCCATTTGTTCATGTATCCAATCCAGAAATGATGTGATTCGACTATAAACGCCCGGTTTATTTTCTTCTGCACAGCCCACACCAAAGCTGGTTGTTCCCACCAATTTCCAAGTGTTCAGGTCTTCACATACCAGCGGTCCACCACTATCTCCCTGAAAGAAGCCGAACAACACTTTGTCGGTGTCTCAGAAGGAAACAGAATAGTGTTGTTCAGAATACTTAAGCTAGCACAATACTGAAGAGTGCTTAACCAGCATAGTTTCACTGCTCTTGAAAAGCCACTGACTGAACAATGAGGAAAGCTTGATGCACATTAATTGCAATGTGCTTCGGAGTGTAGCAACTTGTTCAGCCAAGGCAAGTATTTATCTACATTACTTAATGAACAATCCTCCGACCTGTGTCTGGAGGTCCAGGAGGTAGCATTTCTCAGGGTAGTACACATTTTGAACCTTTCCCAAAGGCTGTAGGTGCTCAGGCATGTCCAAGTTCTATCCCTCTACTTTTCTTGGGAAAGAGATTTCAGACAGCTAGTTGCCAAAACACTGGATTCCTTCAAAAGGGGTTTGTGGAAGAATAATGGAGATAGGGATAGATACAGGTGTATGTCTGAGACATATGGTATACTGCCATGTACTTCAAATTCTTGTGCTCACAGAACTGTATTTACAGTCCAGAGTTCCACAAGGGCTGCTAAAGTGATGTGCATGTTAAAAAGAAAAAAGAAAACTGCCAGCCTCCACAAGGGGCTGGCAGTGACTGTCAAAATGGAGTGCAGCTCATTTCTGCTCCATTGGGTGTGTGGCTATCGAGGCATTTACCTGGGCCCAAATTATAAAAACACATTTTAAGAGAGTAAAAATCACTTTAAATGAAAATCTCATGATTCAGTTTGCTGTATCTGTGACTGCACAAGGTTTTTAGGAAGCACAGCATGCTAAATATGAGTTGAGTCGCACCCTTGCACAGCAGAGTGCCCTCTCTGGGGGAAAAAGGATTTTTTGGGCAAAAAGGCCAAAGGAAGTCCCAGATGGCTTGCAGTCGAGGCAAGGCAAGGGCAAGACGAGTTGGTTCCATCATGAGGCCCCTTTCAATGCCCACAGGAGGAACAGCGGGTAGATGGAGCGGGAGGCAAGAGGGACGGCCAAGAATCCATGGTGAGCCTCATCCTCCGTTGGGAACACCAGGGGCTGCTTTGCCAACAACCGGCACCCTGGGGCTTATTGCCAGGCATGACATGCAAATGCTCCCATCGATGGGTCTCTGCCACAGGTTGCTGTGGCTAGATTACACTTGCTTTTTCAACAAGCTGCCGCAGCTTCAGATGATAATGAGAATTCATAGTCACAAGGCATCAGATACAGATACAAGGCAGTGTCCAGTACTGCTGCTGCACTCCTGAAGCTTATGTCATGCCCAGAAATTAAATGCTTGTTTCAGCAATGCGACAAGTCAACAGAGCTTCTTTTTGCAAACTGACCTGCTGCAATCTGAAAACTTTTTCTGCTTGCTTCTGGATCTGCTAGCCTTCCATTACGCTTTCGGTGCAGCCCACTTGGGCAGTACTGGATATTGCCCAATGTACATATTTTCTGAAAAGTGTGGTATAACCTCTTGATTTACTATTAATTGGCAATATAATTTGGATAATTATTGTTTAAAAATGTCCCTACCTGACAGGAGTCTATGCCTCCCTTTAAATATCCTGCACAGAGCATTGATGAAGCTACAATTCCTCCATAAACCTCTCTGTGGTTGCACACTTTATTAGAAATCAAAGGCACACCAGCATAGTTCATGATCTCCGAAGTATCCCCTGTTTTCAAAACACAAATTAAAGTTTCCACTTCAGTGGTAACAAAGGTACAGCTTCTTAAAAGTCCATGAGCACTTATAAGGGCTGCATCTTAAGATGCTTCCACATCTTTCATGTAGGTTTACTCATACCACCCAACCTATGGTGGCTCTAAACCACTTTTAGACATAGCTGAACCTTTTAATTTATTTATTAAATTAAACGAATCCCCAAATCCAACCAGCGTTTTTTTTCCCCCAAGGGTATTTACAGCATACTGTGTAGAAATGTTTGTACTGCTTAGGTCTCCCTGAAATTAATAGGTTCAAATAAATCTTTGAGTCCCATCTTCCTCCGGTTTGATCAGCATACAGGGAAGCATCAGTACACAATTCCATAATTAGCATTTACCCATTGTCGTGTTTTTGCATTCTGATCAGCCTGAAATCTTTCTATTGGAAACACTCACCTCCTTCTTCTGTAGTTCCCCATCCTGATATCCAACACAATTTCCCTTCTGGAAAACGTTCTCCAAAATTAGGAAGACAAATTGGTTCTATCAAACCTGTGTAAAAAGAAATACTTGCTCTCCAAACAAGCAGAGTTTCATTATTCATAGTTTACTATTTGCATGAGGGCAATATTTAGTATTTTGTTTCTTTGTTGCACATATACTACACTTTTTCTTTCAAAAATATGAGAACTAGATGAAATACAGTTTCCAGGTCAATTCCCATATACTTCTACACTACCTAGCTTCAGTAAGAAGCATCAAGAGTTGCCTTATCTGGCAATCAAGATATGCTGAAGATTGTAAAATATGGGGGTTTTATAAAGATCCAACAGCCTTTGATCAAGTGATGCTAAAAACAGATGAGAAAATGATCAAAAGAATTTATGAGTTCTTACTTGACAGGAAGATGGAAGGGGAACAGGTTAAGGAAACTACGATAGCATGGGCACAAAATTTTGGATATAATATTGAATTAGGAAAGTGGCAAAGCTATGGGAAAGAAACATTAAGGTAACCGTAGCAACTTCGTATAAAAAAAATATATAAAATGTTTTATAGATGGTATTTGTTGCCAAGTCGATTAGCTAAGATGTTTCCAAATATGTCAAACAGATGTTGGAAGTGTAAACATGATGTGGGTACTTTTTACCATATGTGGTGGACCTGTGAATGTGTGAAAAAGTATTGGATTAAAATACATAAATGGCTTGAGGAAATGCTACAAAAACCCTTAGCTTTTAAACCTGAAATTTTCTTGTTAGGCATTATACCAGAAAATATTAGCAAACAAGAAATGTATTTGATGCTACATTTAATCACAGCGGCAAGGATTGTGCTTGCTCGATACTGGAAGAGTGAGGAATTACCCACTGATGAACTGATTTTAAAAAAGATTCTGGACTGTGCAGAAATGGACAGATTGACTGTATTACTGAAGGAGAAAGAAGATACTGACTTCTATCAAACTTGGGACCTTTTTTATGATGGGCTGGAGAAACGGGACTTGGCTTAGATTTAAAGATGTTCTTAAATTTTTATAAATTGATCTGAACTTGATTATAGAATGTTAAAAAGATATGTTATAGGGGGCTGACCCAGTACGTCCGATGTATTTGATGATTGATATTTTTAGGTTTTTTTAGTTTAAATTTTTTTAATAAAAACCTTTATAAAAAAAAAAGAGTTGCCTTATCTGTATTGTGATGCACTTAAACTGGTAAGATCTCTGGCACTAATTGTCTTTGCTAGTGTGATGACTCAAAATAATCCATTTGTTCAGATAACTTAGCTGTTTTCAGTATTGTTTCTGCAAGGGAAAGGGAGCTGCCAGTTTGACTGAGGTTAGACTGTCACAGAAGGGCAAGCTGAAGACTGGGAAGACGTCAGCATTAGAAAAGCTAAAGAACAAGAGGAAAGGAGGCTGAAGGAAGGATGCAAGATAGGCAATGGACTAAGGGAGAGAAATCTGAAAGAGGGGTAAGTAAGCTTATATTCTTGAGATATTGCTAGCACAACTGTCTCCTAGTACTACTCTAATATAAAATAATCTAATCTATACCATCCATAGATTGGCCCTGTAATCACACCCTTATTTCCTGTAAATTACACTTGAATCCAGAACTCAAATATACAACAAAATTGGTAGTTGTCTCTTATTTTCTGAGTCAAGTCATTCCCTTTACCTCTGATTGGCATGCCAGTAGAGTTTCTGCCTACTTGTTTCCATGGATACTCCTTGTATTCCCTGGTACGTTTCTCCTGAGAGTTGGTGGATCCTCTAGAAGAGCTTAGGGTGTGAGATAGTGGCTGCAACTAGTGGGTGGAATAAGAAACTAGATCTTTTCCTCCCTTACACAAGTATAAATGTCTTCTGTTTGTGTGACGGGCTCCTTTGATCCCGACTACAATAACGGCATAATGCACAGATTCCCCTCACTTCCATCCACCTTCAATGGTGACACCCAAAATCTGCTGATCAAGGAAATCACCTCACTCTGTATAATAGTAGAGCTGACCTAACCTCTCTATATCTGTTAAGTGAAATACATTCATTCCTAGGTATTTTTAGGAGCCAATTCATATAGATCAGTCATGTGGAGTCAAGTCAACAACTTGAACAGTGGATATTCTATGCATGGAATCCATGGCTAGCAGAAGTGGTGATAATCTCTAGTTCAGATGGCTTTAAACATTCTTGAAAGACAGGTCTGCCAGTGGCTTTGTAGAGCCTCTAGTTTCTGTGGAGGTATATGTCAGAAAACTGGCAGTTGCTGGGAACAAGAGTGAAAGAAGAATAATGCTTTTATGCCCTACTTTGGACTTCCAACAGGCAGCTAGTTGGACTTATGGCTAGTTGAGCCAGACAGACACTTCTTTTCAGTACAAATAGAATGATGAGCAACTTGAGTATTGAGTCTAGCTTTAAAATCAAATATAATTACTGCGAAAACATAGTTCATGAGATACCAATCAACCATTCTTTATTCAGGGAGACAGATCCATTCTTATGTACAGCCTCTGCTCATGGACCACATGCAAGGTTTTTAGTCTGTGATGGTCCCACATCCTCTTGAGTGCTGAACCTGAGGCCTGTGGGCCCAATCTATTCTACCTAGCTTCCAATCTGCATTTTCCAAATGGCCATGCCCCTTTTCCCTGAACCCATCACCTCTCCCCTGAATGCTAGTCATTTCCTAACCTCTTTCTTTCTTCTGAAAACTTGAAATGCCCTTCCTGAGGCATGAAGAGTGGCATATGTGTTTTCATGTGAGTGACTGGTATGTGTTGGAGTCAATTACAGACATGACTTCAGATGGGTTATCAAGGATGGTATTAACATGAAGAGCAGGAAGAGGTGTTCTCCCAGGTAGAGGACATTGATATATAGATCTGTGCCCAGTCCACAGGCTCAATCCAAATTCTATTGCAAGAAGGGGAAGCTTTCTGATAGATTGTGTTGAATAATTGGAAACATTCTTCAAACTTCCCATACTGGGTTCTTTGTCTCTAGACATACACAGAATTATGCACTCATTCTAGGATATGTTGACATTTTGGGCATCTTGGCTCACACTTTTTGTCTTCGGCCCTGCTCACCGTTAGGATGCAGGCCAAGAGCATCTCCAAAACTAAATTTGGTCCTCTGGTTGAAAAGCGTCAGTACCCTGATCTGGCTGATAGAATAGGATCAGCACAGACTGTGTAGCCTTCATGATTCTAGTGTCTTGGAGATTCCCCACCCCCCACTCCCAACCTCCACATGCACATAGACACACATATATCCATATATACATCTGACATGCCCAGCAAGAAAGACAGTTGCTGTGTGGGCTTGTTCATACTGTTGGATTGTGAGCTGCTCTATATATCACTGTAGGTTTGAGTCGTAGTCCAGGTATATCACAAACTGAGATATTTTATTATTAGTAACTTCAGCTATCAGTTTTAACTTTAAACAAAAAAACAAAATAAATATGAAAAATGGTAGGAGATTCAAAATTACCATTTAGTACAAGTGGATTAGCCAGCTTAATCAATGCTATATCATTCCTCATTGTTTTAGGTTTATAATTTTTATGGTATATAATTTTGTCCACTAAGTATGGATTAACAGAGTTTTCTTCCAGTATTACAAAACCCACGTGCACACTCCAAGCTCTAGGCAAGTACAAACTGAAACAAAGACATTAGAGGGAGAAAAAAGTTAGTACCTTTCAACTTTTAAGATTCTCTCTTAAAATTCTAATACATTTTTGTCCTGGATTTCAAAACAATTTTTGGCAAAAGGTGCTTTTTTCAACAATGATGCAGCTATAATAATTATAATAGCTCATTACAATATTTTTTACTCTCAGAAATGCTCAGTTGTGGTTCATCTCAAATCTAAAATGAATCCAATTAAGAATAACATTTTAATTAATATGGTGCAGGGGGCCTTTGTGCATTACAGCATGGAAAACATCTACAGAAAATAGGCTTTTATACTACCGCTGTAATATGAAAGGACACCTATAATAAATTTGTATAGAATGTACATAGAAGTCTTGGTGTGTGCGCAACTGCCGATTGTTTAAGAGGAAAATTTAAAAAACAGTCCACAATCCTAGAAGGAGACAGGCCTGCAAAGATCAGTAACATGATAGTGGGGGCAAAACTGGATGAAAATGGAGCACAGATGTTCATCTATCCCCATCCCAGGTCAAAGCCATTTAAGTGACAGCCCAGCTTCTAAAAAGGTAGCATATCAGATGAGACACTTACTCATAAACACAGTGAGCTGCTGTGACAATCCACCATGGGGTGATGACGGATCCCCCGCACAAATGATATCCTTGAAACTGAAGGCTGGCTTGCCATGGCCACTGCTGGGGCAGTGATGCATTTCCACCCACTATACGTGGGGAATAGCTGGACCGAGTCCCACATGCTGTCGGAATGGGAAAGAAAAATAATTGAGACAAGACTTAATGAATGGGAGCTTATCTGGATAATGAATCCTTGAATCTAAGTAATGCCTTAGTGAAAGATGAGAATAACCATTCCTTTACTGAAATGATAGAAAATACTCACTCTTTGAACCTGATGAAGAAACCCCAAACTGGATGTTCTCTTTCCCTCTATCTCACCCTATTATTACTTGCAAGTTCTTCCCATACCTAACATTTTATCTACAGAAAATCTCTGGAAGAACTTCCAGAGAATTGTAGTCATACAAAGCATGAAGCTTTGGGGAACAACCCACCAGGTGTTCTTCTACATTGGACCCACGACAATTATTTGGTGGTGGTGCCATGTTCTTGACTGAGGAAACTCCCACTGAGTTTGACAGAACCTGAGTGAAGGAACTTTTCAGTGTCCCTAGACTTTAGCTTTCATATTCTTCCCCAACTGTTGTGGCAAATCTTGGGTTAGTTTCTGCAACGTTTCCCAAAACACTTACCAAGACATTTCAAGACAATCACGTTGCCTGTGACACACTCTTCTCTGAAATGAAAAAACGTGACAGATTCTAAAGCATGTTTCCTTTTCTTCCTGCCCCAGTACATATTGCTTTGCTTTACCAGTCAAGCACATGCAAATTATATTGGGGTTCAATCTGTAAACCTAACCAAAGATTGATATCAGTAAAAGGAAACAGGTGGAAATCCTAATTTTTAATGTAAACGTGTGCGGACAGATTTGTCAATTTCAGTTTCTCATTCTCCAGTCTTAAATTCAGTTCAACTCTTTTTTTAAGTTCACATGAAAATTTGTATGCATTTTGGTTTGCTGTTCTCCTAATACTTGCACATATGCTTTTTTAAAACAATCTCCCTACCATCATGCGTTTTTAAACTTTAAGATTGCCAATACATGCAATTTTGTATGCATTTTTGATTGGAGACTTTACATGCACATTCCAAAGAAGAATGGAGTTCTAAGGTGCAAATTTAGATATGTACACATTAAAATATGAACAAAATGAATTTCTACCCTATCTGTACATCAGCCATAACTTCCCTTGCATTCGAGGATCTTCCTAGGTTAATATGGAACCTGTTGCCTCTTTCCTTCCCTATCACACTAACCCAATACCAGGCATGAAACATTCTGAGAGCTTCAAAATATGCTTGGCCATTACTCCCAACAGAACTGTCTGCACTTCCCGTATGTAGATCCAGTGGCCCTGCTCCTTAGGGTACCAATCCTTTATAGAAGGACACCCACTATTAGAAGGGCTTGCTTGCCCAGCTCCAGTTCCAAGATGGTGAACCCAAAGAAGGGAGTGCAGGGGCAATGAATTTGCCCATCAACATTAAGTCCTGAAGAGCAGACTGAGCGGGCAGAAACACGAGTCATCTTCTCACTGTATCCTCCCCGACAGGGAAATGTACCATATTTCTATTTAAGATTCATCATCATCATCATCATCATCATCATCATCATCATTTTACATTTAGATCCAACTGTTTTCTTATTGTGAGGAACTCTAGGTGGTTTACATGATTCTATTTTGTCCTCACAACAACAGCCCTGTGAGGTAGGCCAGGCTGAGAGTCTGTGACTGGCCCAGTCACCCAGTGAACTTCATGGCCAACTGGGGACTGGAACCCAGTTCTCCTGGAACACCAGTCCAGAACTCTAAGACCAACACCACACTGGTGTGCCAGTGCCATTTTAATTTAATATCTAATTGGATTGATTTAAAATTTACATTTGCTAATACTTGCATTGCCAGTAGTTACCACATGCGATGTCTATGCAAATCTGTATCGGCTTGTGTGTCCTTTTGGGCGATGCCTTAGGAGGCACCCTACTGCTTCTGCCAAGGAATTCCAGAACACGGATCCTGTATGTGTATGACCCTAGAGAGGTGCAGGACAGCTTGATTTACCTAGCAAAGCTGTTGACAGTCCTCTCGTAATGGCCAGGTACATGTTGTTACACTCAGCATTACTTGCACTCTGCTGAGGCCTGGTGATGAAGAGAGAGATGGAGGAGAAAACTGAGTCATTCCCTTTGTCAGTGTGTGGGTTTTATTCTGTGTTGATGAAATCAATACACATTTTTCCTCTGCTTCAGCCAAGATATCTTAAATCCATTTCTGAAATGTGCATTACTACTTTTGCCATTGGAGAAACAGTAAGGAAATCTACTCAGGAATATAGGGTGAACTTTACAACAGCTTGAAATTATGTCTGGTGTGCACAGATAAATAACTTAAGACGCTGCAGTTTCTTAGGAACATTCCGCCAGATTCTGTTCCATTTATGAGTCCATTTAGGCTTCCTGTTGAGTATATTATTTGAAAATCTCTCTGTAGGTAAGCATCTGAAACATACCGCATGTAGGTAGCATTCTGTGGAGATGTCAACTGATCAGCAGATAACCAGTGGTTTGCAGTAACAAAATGCCTCCGGAATTCATCTTCAATGGCAGCCACAGGGAAGTCAGCTGAACTCTCAAAACTGCAAGTGGTAAGAATTATCTTGCAAACTCTAATGCACCAATAAGTTTTATGTTACCTGCCACACTTATATCCTACCTAGTTTAGATGGAATACTACAATGTTTGTTGTAAAAATACAACAAACATATTGAAGAGAACCAATCCAATCCTCATAGATCAGAAAATCAGCCAACTAACATAAACACTAAAAATCCCACCACAATGGTGGTGTTATGATTTCTGTTGGGGTGCTTCTTTGTTAGGCAGACTGCTGGTTGATAACCCAAAATGGCTGTTTGATGTCCTCTCAACAAGGTGCTATTTTTAGGAGATCATCAGGAATCTTTTTCTGAATGAGTCTGAGATATCTACAAGAACCCGCCAGCCCACAGCCAAGAGGATAGGACGTGGAGCACGCATGCATATGTAGACCTGTCCATTTGCTTAAAAAGCAAATAGACCCCCCCTAATTAGATGAAATGAAGTGGTCTTCTCAGGCAAAAATAGTTGGTTTGTTATTACTGTATTTTTATTGTCAACAATGGGGAGAAGAGTTTGCAGAATTTTCTGCCTCGTTTGCCGAATCAAGCAGCTGGCATTGGCTACTGTGCAACTTGACATGAATGGATCATGGTGGGGTACTATTTGCTGATAGCCTCAGGCAGCAAAATGCACTGGGCTGGCCTTGCTATTATTTCTAGTGTAGTGCCATGTCAAAAGCAGCAGACAGATCTGACAACACTATCAACAAAAACCTGACAGTTTCTTGGAAAAAATCCAGTAATGCAGTTGATCTCTTCGGGAACTTTACTGACTAATAGCATACCGTAGCCAACATAAAATAAGAACTTCAGCACTTCATGCAAAATGAAGTCTAGCTTGCTTGCTAGCAGTTTCATTGTATTTCAGGAAGTCAGATGTAAATGGAAGGGACTTTCCTTTAAAGTAACAAATTGACTTACAAAGCTTCCTTTTTAAAATGGCAGGCTTTTAATTTCCATTGCCAATTAGCATTTTTCTTACACAGTACCTTGAGAAACCTAAGTATTTACATGTAACACTCCCATAGTTGTCTTTCCAGCCATCAGAACACACAGTCCTCCAGGATCCAAAACTAAACACTTGCAGCACAGCCTTCTTGCCACTCAGCCTGACTGCAGGGCACAAAAAGAGAAAAAAACTGTGATTATGTACATTTTGGGACTTGGAAATTTCCCTTCATGTCTTAGCATATAAAAAATAATAATAATGAATGTTCTTATTTGTTTATTTATTTACTTAAACTATTTCTAGGTCAGCTATCAGGGTAGAAGCCCTCCCAAGGCAGCTTACAGTATTAAATTTCTGGTAATAAGGCTCATCATCCAGGCTGATATCTGTGACACAATTATTGGTCGACAAACATCCATGAAACAACACACACCCGCAACAAAACATTTCTAAGAGCCTAGAATGTGACTGCTGTTGCAGGGCAGAACAATCATGCAAATCACAGTTTGAAAGCAATCAGAACAAACAAGTAGGTTTGCAGGGCCTTCCTGAAAGCTGCAAAAATGGGCCCTGATGAATCCATGAGCATAATTCATCCCAGAGGGATGGGGCCACAGCAGAAAAGATCCTTTCTTGTGCAGTAGCTCCTCTGACTGCGCTTAACATTGGACAAGTGAGATGGGTCTGTCTTGCACATCTGTATAGACAAGCTGTTATGGGTGAAGGCTTTCCTTCAAGTAATTTGGTCCCAATCCATTTAAGGTTTAAAGATCAAAATCAGTACCTTCATAAGGGGAAGGAAACATACTGGTAACCAGAGCAGTTGGCACAGTACAGGCATTATTTGATCTGTCCACCTCATGTCACCCCACAAGCTAATGATTATGAAGTAGAACAAAAGTCCCCCAGGACCACCTTCTGGGACCACTGTTGCAGGATGAACAATGTGCCTCTAAGTCCAACCCAGTTGGATGATACAGAAAGATTCCATGGTTGATTATACTTAAAGCTGCTGAAAGATCCAGAAGAACTAACAAGGCTGCATTAGCCTCATCATATGTTATCAACCAGGAAGACATAAAACTGTTTCCTTCCCATAACCAGGACTGAAACCAGATTGGAGTGGATCTAAATAATTCGTATCATCCCACACTGCTTGGACTTGTGAAGCTTCCACCCGCTCCTGCACCTTGACCAAGAAGGGCAAATTTAGCACTCGGCAGTAGTTGACTAAAACTATCAGAGCCACGTTTGGTTTATCTGCAAATGTCCAACAGATTCCTCACAGTGCTCTTTTGAGAGCTGGAGCTGTCTCATTATAGAGCCTATACCCAAGAGGCCTTTATCCACCTGAAAAAACTAGGTGACACTGAGCAGATAGAATGGTAACAGTGCACTATGTTTTCTTCCCTGCCAACGCTGCCACAGAATAAGATTGAAAATGGCTTCCTAGCTGAGTTCAGTTGTATTGTTTACGAATCGTAACTTGCATGCATGCAAAAATGATGCCTTGAACAATGGTAAAGATGTTTAATATTCCCAAATGAATGTGAATGAACTTTTTAACAGAAATATCAAAAGTCAGTTTTGAAGGAAGGTAGCATGCATAATATATAAAAATAAAATAAGAAGTTTGTCTGTCTGTCTGTACCATAGTGATATATCAGCCCCAGAAGCCCCTGGAACTAAGGGGATGTAGGGTGTGCACCTTGGGATTGTTTTGTTTTTAAAACACATTAAGGGCACAATCCTGTGTATGTTTGGACAGAGAAAAGGTCCTGAATCTCCCAGCATTCTCTGGCCTGGGAATGCTGTGAGCTGTGAGACTTTTTTCTGTCTACACATGCATAGAATTGCAGCATAATATATTTTGTTCAGTTTAAATATACCCATGTGATTGAAGCCTGCATTAACGTTTTCAGCCACTAGGGACAGACTTCCTTAATCAGCACATAACTTTGCAGTACATACAGCTTGAAGCCAAGGGAAATTCATAGGTTGAACGACAGGCATATATTCTTGCCCCCCTCTCCTCCTATGGGGCAGCCCTACTACGGGAAATGAAGTGGACAGAAGCCTCCATCAAGAGTCTATAGAGCTGCACTACAGCTCTATAGCAGGAGCTGTCCTTAGGTGTGCCATTGGGCATGGCTTTGTTCAGTCAGGTTGGGCACAACATGTCCAGCCCCACCTGTGCATAACTTTGTTTGCAGGTTTAGTTGTCTCCAAGGGCTAATCCATGGAAAGCTAAAACTGATTCCTAGTTCATAATAAAATCAGGTTACCACATCTGTACTCATCCTCTCCATCTCTGCAGTTGAAGACACCATCACATCTTGCTGTTTGAGCAATGCATTTAAAGGATGATCTGCACCGAAATCCCCTACTACAGTTGAAGTAAACTGGCAGAACAGAAGAGAGCATGTTGTTAAGACAGCAGGATTTTGGTTGGGTGCACTGTGTGTGTGTGTGTGTGCATGTGTGCGTGCTCGCGTGTGCACATGTTCATATGAAAGAAAGAGAGCAAACAGCTCCTGCTGAATGAATAAAAGAATGAAAACACTGGAATATCTAAAGACAATCTATCAGTTGTTACACAGTCCCGTCTAATTAATCTACTCATCCAAAGCATCAATTACACTGAAGAAGAATTGTTAGGTGTTGGCTGCACTTTAACTTTAGTAATTTCTAATCTACACGTAGGCAGTTAGCAGGCTCAGCAACAGCCAGAAGACTCAGAAACTAGTCCAGTGCTCTTTACTCTGCAACAACTTTCACAGCTGGAGGAATAAAATGGACAAAGTATGGGGCTGGTTCTCCAAAATGATCTGATTCCCAGGGCCAGGTGGGTCCTAACACTAAACTGTGGTGTTAGTTTCCTGACTCAAATGGCCTGCAGTTGTCCTAATGGTGGGTCCTGATGGTGCCTGGAGGAGGGAACTGATGCCCAGCCCTCAGGCTCCATGCTGAAAACTCGTGGACTTGACAAGTCTCCCAAGGTTTGCATAGCATGTGCTGTAGGTCTGCACAGTGTCCTTTTGTGTATCACACTGGCAGCTGGAAATCCATGAGTTCACTGGAAACAGACAGGAGAGCTCTCCCTAACAGAGATGCTCTAGAAGTGATCTTATTAAATACTCATCTCCCCATGAGAGATCTATTTTTAAGAAACACACACACATAAAATGACAAAATCCCAGATGCAACCTCTGACAGCAGGTTAATCCTATTCTCAGCAGGAGACTCATGAATAATGCAAACTCTAGAGTGGTGAATTGAGAACCTAATAAATAAGTTATTGATACTTACCACCCAGGCCAATGGCAACTGCTATGATTACAGTGACTAATAAGGCAAGGATAAGGGGAAGCAGCCTTAGAGGAATTAAAACATGGCACTGCGGTACTGGGATCTCTTCTGAAAATCAAACAAACAAAATGAGAAACAGCAGCCTTTGGAATATGCATAGACCATGAGACTTAACATTCAGATCGGGCAATTAGAACAGCAGTGGTCTATGCTTCTATCCTATATGATTACTCCCAAAGCGTTGGATACGCTGGTCCAAGAACTATGATTGGCTCCCACTGGTTTGGCTCCTGGGCAATATGTGAAGCCACATCTTTTTAATGTAGACTTTAATGATGCAGCTTTGAATCGTTTCATGCATTACTATCTGTTAATGTTCTTGGATTTGTTCTAGAAATTGGTTTAGAACATTTATTGTATTAAATTGTTGACCTTCTTGATGGTTTTGAAGCATATAGAGTGGTCTGAATGTTAATAATAGATTACACTCCCCCCCCCAAGGCAGCCCTGTCTTATATAATCAACAAGACACCTGGTTCCTAACACTGATATCTGTCCTGCTTGATTGGATCCCAGGATTCCAGTTAGCATTCAGTTGGGGCACCCATTTTTAGTCTCATCCAGTGTAATTTTCTTCCATAAACTCACCCTCACTGATATACTAGAATTGCAGATAGGGCTGCCTTTGGAAATTGCAAGTGCTAAATGTGGGGGCTGAACATGAAAGCTTAAACTACCCAGAAATTCCAGGCAGCTATGCCGAAATTCATATTTACTCTGAAAGGTCTGAAAGCCATCACAAAATCCACATTCCTTAGGAGCAATCCAAGGCAGATATCATGAAGCTTCTTTTTTCACAATTTTATACCTTGATTTTGAATTCCTGCAATATTACCTTGAAAGGCTTATTTACACCAATGCCTCTCCCCAGTCTTGCTTAAGCCCATGTAACATTGCCTACATGACCTTTCTCACTTAACAAGTTGCCTCCACAAGGTGCCTGTCAGAAGAGAAGGCTCTTGAATAATAATCACCACCCTGAGACACTGTAAAGGGCAGGATATGATTTTTTTGAAATAAAATAAAATAATAATAACAAACTTTCACTCACTTGTACCAAAGGCATTTTTCTTGCCCATTGTCTGCAATTCACACAGGTGCAGTTCAAGTCAGGTAGTAGTACTGCTATGTCATATGACATATCATTTTACCCCTTAACAACCCAGACTCCTATGTTTTGCACTTTCACCTACCAGGCATGTTGGACTAAGGATTTAATATTTGCAGAGATCCAAGGTGAGAAATCCCATGATGCAACTTTGACGCACACATAATAGCACCCAGGATCCAGATGTATGAAATAACAAAGCAGGAAATAATGGGAAAGGTGTCTTTTTTGTGTATTTCAAACAATACCTGAATAGAGGATAGAAGTCAATTTGAGAAAAGCTGCCTGGAACTTCCCCCCAACTTCCTTGTGAATTGAGAACATGGTCTTCTCCAGTTTCCCTGGTATCTCCAGTGCCTTAAGCCAACCCAGTACATTTATTTCAAAAGCCAGAAATTAGAAACATTTTTTGGCAGTGAAGTAGGGGAAAAATCAATGTGCAATGGAGAAAGAAGGTATAATGAAGAGAAGAGTTTCTCTGCAACAAAGGGACTGAAGATGGAGATGCAGGGCTCTTGTATATTTCACATCCAAAAACTTTGCATTCACTTACCATTTTCATTTTCATTGGGATCTATTTTTGCCTGATGTATGCAGAAAATCTTTTTGCAGAAAAAGCACAACTCTGAACCTGGCAATTCTTCTTCTTTAACAGAGACAATTTCAATAGCTCCAGGACTGGAATCTGTTTCTTGGACCTGAATCAGCAAAAAGCATCAAACAGACACAGATATGCTGTAAGATATTGCAAAGAGAGCCCAAAAGAAAGCTCCTTCTCAAATAGGGCTTTCCAAAGTACCTTTCCCATGGTACATGCAGAACTCACATTTAGTCAGCTGCTCCCCCAGAAAAAAATTGTTTTAAGTCATCTGCAGAGAACTAATTAAGAAATTTGCATTTATTGAACGTGGTAGCTAAGAACATAAATTTGAATAGAACTTTTGTATGCTAATTTGTAATGATAAATGCAGACTTAGAAATAATGATTGCAATTTAAATATAAATACATCTCATGTATCGGAGAAGACTGTTGCTTGGTGACCGCCATGCCTGCTCAGTCTTTTGTCCAGGTGCTACCTGCGGATGGGTTGCTTCAAGGCCCCAGTGTTCCCTTCTTAGGGCTTTTCATCTTTAAACTGGACTTGACAGGACAGCCACTCAAAAAGAGGCTGGTCCTCTGCGAACTGGGCAAGGTGCTGGAGCGAGTGGTGGCGGGACAACTCCAAGCACTCTTGGAGGAAACTGATTATCTGGATCCTTTTCAGTCCGGCTTCAGACCCGGGTACAGTACTGAATCTGCCTTGGTC
>NW_025335941.1:10822254-10830773 GCF_004798865.1 Varanus komodoensis | reverse complement strand
ATAATAATAATAATAATAATAATAATAATAATAATAATAATAATGTTTCTACCCTATGACTAAATCTGACTCCATCTGAGGGGCATGCATAAGCCTACCAGCCCTGTCTCTAGTATCTCCGGGAAAAGCATCCTCCTTGGGAAAGACTATGACTAAGGACTGTGTTTCAATTTCAATTTCAGTTATAGTAATTATCTCCAGGTGTGCATGTACACATGGAAATCAACACATAGCAATCAACTCATGCAATTCTTAGCAGCCTTTGTTTTCCATATTTGCTTTCTTGTATACACTGGCTGGGCAGTGCATGCGCTCTTTTCTGCAGTGCCTGGCCACCCGCTTTTGATGGGTATTACCTCAGTTGCTGCAAGATGTGGCAAGGCAGCCCTGCTGCTTCTGAGGGCCCTGCTTTGCACAGTCTGTCGACTGACTCCCTGGACCTCTTCCCCAAGGGAGTGCCCATAGGCACTGCTATCCAGAAAACCCTAGTGCTCTTAACCGAAGCCAAGGAACCCATCGAGACTGTAATCTAAGCACTTTGCCAATAGGAACTCATTCCCCACCAACATCGCATGTGCATGCTCTCTTGAAATGATTGTGCTCTTTCATTCTTCCCATGCCATGCAGTGAGAGTTTCATGTAGGAACCCCAGAACCAGAAAGGATGAGGCAGTCCAATACATGCTACTGCGTTGCCTTCCCCCACTCCCAATTTACTTACCAGGCAAGAGCAAGGGAAAACCTGGCCCTCTGAAGGTAACTCCGCATGTCTCCCTACGAGGCATTTCTCATCCACAGAGATTCAGCAAAGCTAAAAGAAATGGCTTTCCAAGGGATGGCATGTGCCAAAGAATGGAGGAGAACTATTTAACCCCCTGTCCCCAGGTTCCACTCACCTCTTCCTGTGAAGCCATTACTATCAGCCAAGCTGCTTGCTCTTTGCATTATAAAAGTTAGTCCACTAGGAATCCTGGTGTTGGATCTGCTGATATTTTTGTCGAGCTATCCAGAATTTCTGGCTGAATCATTGTAATGGATGTCATTATGACTGGCGTCAGTGTAATTCAACCTGCCCAGAGGTATCCGGTAGCTGATGGTGGCATTGCTCCAAAGACCACGAAGGCAGCAATCTTTTTAATTAACTGTAATCAGGAAAAGGAACATCGGTGTATTTGCAAACACATTCAGCAACCTCACATGTGGAGAAGAAATGCAGTAAGGCTATATAGTCTGCATGTAAGAAAAGCAAAATAACATGTGAGTGACTGTCAGTACTGTTGACTGAATGTACAATGTTGTATAAAATATTCATTAATACAATTAAATATTTTTTCTGAAAAGTGCAAGAGATATATGTTGACCTTTTCTTTTCAGGCAAAACATATGATAGAGAGGTCCTCCTGGCGCCATCATTATTTGTTTTTCGGCACCAGGCTAAGACCTTTTTATTTCAATGATATTTTAATAACTTTTAATATCAGTTTATAGGTTTTAATATGCAGCCAGGGTAGATCTGGATTTTATCTGTATTATGTTTTATTTTATTTATGTAAGCCATCCTGGAGCTATGCGATGGGATGGCATACAAATGCTCTAAATAAATAAATGATAGTGGTGCCTCAGTTGGGCAGAGTATCTTCATTAAAGGATCATGCCTGGGGGTAGGAAAGAGCATCTTAAAACATTATGATTAGATAAATTGCCAGCTCAATAACAGAGAACAGTTGGGCTTTCAAAAATACCAATGAGATAACAGTGGGTTGGTATTCCATTAGAAAGAAATCAAAAAAGAGAAACTAGGTCTTGGTGTCAGCAGTGATGCAAACACATTGCAGCCTAACATGTTTTGGAACAATATGCTCTTTCTTCAGTGGCGGTCCTGTAACATCCAAATTCAGTTGCCCTAAAGGTGCAAGTACGCTGATGCAGCCTGTTCTCATAATTTTGAAGCTTAAGATTGCCCCTTGAAGAAGGAGCTTATTTGCCCAAAATGCAGAAGGCTAGAAGTCTCCACTGGTGCCCTTTGGAAATTTGATCCTCACATTGCTTTGTTTCTGGTTCTGTACAAGGAAAGGTTCCATTTGAGGAAAGGTTGCTTGTGAGGTTGCAAAGTCTGAAATTCCAGAAAAAAGGCAAGTAAGGGAATACATGATAGAGGTGTGCACAATTACACATGGTGTGAAAAAAGTGGACAGGGGAGAGTTTTTATCCCTCCCCCTTAATACTAGAACCCAAAGGGGTCATCCCAGGAAGCTGAATGCTGGCAACTGCAGGAAGGATAAAAAGAAGCACTTCTTCACATGGTATATAGTTAAAACTGTGAATTTCGCTACTGTGAAATGAAGTCATGGCCACCAACTGGATGGCTTTAAAAGGGTGTTCGGCAAATTCATGGAGGTGAAGGATATTGGAAGAGGAGGATATCAGACGAGACTACCCATGATGGATGGACACACACACACACACACACACACACACACACCAGTACTGGAGGCATGGGATTTTCAGTACCCATTACTGGGAAACATGGGCAGGAAGCTGCTATTGCTCTCACGGCCTGCCTCCTTGGCTTCTGTGGGAAAAGAAGATCGGACTAAGGAAGCCTCTGCTGTGAATCTGGAGTGTCTTGAAAGGGTGTAAATTGTTATTTGATGAATTAATATTGTATTTTGATTCCCAGGGAAAGCCATCTGTGGAATTTACTGTCCCATGTGCCAAAAAGCTTCAGTCGGTGTTCAGGACGATGGAACTTGAAACAGGACACTAGTTTTGTCCTGCCTGAGATGGCCAAACATCCTTGGCCAGCCCTGCATAGCCCAGCATGGAGACTGGTTTGGGATGACGGGAGCTGTGGGTCCTCCAGATGTTTTAGCCCACATCCAGCTACATGAGGTCCTCCTGTGATGATCTGAATCAGCAAAGGGCAGCTTCCTTTGTCCCATTACAAAGCAGACTTGACGTGAAACCTGAGCCATCACTTTCTGGTGGTATATTAACTGAATTTCTCCACTGCCAAATAACCAGAGCTCTCTGAGCAGTTCACAGAAGAGGGAGAAAAGATGGAACACAAGAACAATAAAATGTAATGTTAAATTTAGACCATTTAAAATGGCCAAAGAAAAAAAATTGAAGTAAAACAACAAGAGAGGACAATAGAAGCACTGGGATGATCAAAAAAGTATGCAAGCATTTTTTAAATGGACAGATTAAGATCTCTGGACAAATAAAAAGCTTTTCACCTTGAACTGAAAAAATCATTATTATTACTGCCATTATTTTACATTTATATGCTGCATGTTTTCCTCTTGTGACAAACTGATGGCAGCTCATATAAGCTGCCTCCGCCGCCTCCACCCATTTCCATGCATGTCCTGATTTTTCTTCTTTCATTCAGTCTCTGTGCCCTTCGTTCTTTTGGTTGTTTATCTGTTCATGATGTTGATATCCCACATTTTCCTGCAAGGAACCTGAGGTAGCTTACATAATCCCCCTCCTCTCCATTTTATCCTCATAACAACAACCCTGTGAGGTAGGTCAGGCTGAGAGACAGTGACTGGCCTACCATCACCCAGAGTGCTTCATAGTTATAGCGGGAACTAGGACTCAGATCTCCCAGTCAGAGTCACCACTATATCACACTGGCTCTCAGTAATGCGTCAGGAACACTGAGGGCATTCCACAGAATTATATCTTCATCTGTTGACTGCTTTTCTGTCCAACTGGGAATACTTCTATGGCCATTCACAATCATAGAGTCAGACAATAACAATACAAGAGCACCTCTTCCAAACCAAGCTCACAATAAAACTATTCAAAGGACACAGCCGTAAACATTAAAGACAGGAGAGGTGCCTTCCAAAGTAGACACCTGTAGTCCTCCAAACTCAGAGGTTTATGGACATCCAGTGGAACACAGAAGAATTGGGGCGGGGGGCTCAGCTGGCCTCTGTGGTCCCCGTGTCCCCATGCCCAGCCCTGAGATAGCTTATTTCAGCTCTCCAAAGGTCCTTCTCTTCCTTGGGAGGAGGAAAGGCTTTGCCACCCTGCTCCTGCCTCCCTGTACCCAGAAAGTCCTCCCCTGTGCCTGCTCCAAAGACAGGCCTCTGTGTTTGTCGCACTTCAGAATGCACATGCATCACATTATGGTGTTGTTCTCCTTCATTTTGCTAGAAGCTCCCTGGCTTGGATTTTTTAAAAAGTCAAATGGTTGGGGTTTTTTTGGGGTTTTTGTTTTTGTTTTTGTTTTTTTTTTTGGTGAGCCACTTTATTTCTGGTTTTGAGGAAAGTAGCATACGTGCACATGCACTCGAACGCAAGCACACATGCGCACACAAGCCATGGCTCTCACCCTAGGCTCCCAAACAGACATCCTACACTAACATTTCATCCACGATGACTCTGGACTTCCCTGAGGTAAATTAAATTCTTACCTGGGAAATGTTGATCTAATTAACTAATAGCGAGTAAAATAGAGGACACTGAGGCATGTGGACATTTCAACTGCCCTTTACATGACCAACCCCTTGCAGGTACAAACTTTCTAAGTTGCATTCTCTCCTCCTCCTCCACCTCCTCCAGCCTGCCTACTGTAATAATTCTAAGAACCACAGCATGCTGTAAAAACAGGATATCGCCTTCTCTCAAAAAGATCAAAGGAGGTTTTGAGGTTTTGATTTTTATCTTAGCAGAGTCTGACTCTCCCCTCTTTCTCTGCAGATTTGTCTACACACATTAACAAAGGAGAATGGAGGAAATGGCGGCTCCTGGGGCAGAGCTCTATACAAAGGTCTTGAACAAGAATAAAAAGAGAAGTATCCAGTCGTTCCTGGAACCTCTCTTGGCCTCTGGGTTCTCTGTACATACAGCGTGAGTACTTCTGCTATTACTTTGCCACAAAACGCCTATCTGCTTACAAGTGCTTATAATCTTTTTTTTTTAAGCTACGCGGGGAGTAGGCCACTATCTCCCTTGGCATTATGGACAGTTTAGCTGTATTTGCTATCACAAGAAGATGCTCGCTCTTTTCAGTCCAGAACAATTTGGGTAAATTCTTTGGCATCATTGTGCCAAGTTCAATCAAGTCGCATTCAGCTGAGGTAAACTCGAACCAGACATTTGTACCATTTGTATCTTGCTTCAGATTTATCATGGCTAAAATTCTGGATGGATTGTGGAGGGCACATGAAACTCTAGTAATAAGTGGCTAGTGCATCGTAGAACATGTGGATTTGGAATCTCAGGAGCTCGTGTTGTACAATAATGATTATGCTGTAGTATCTACATCTAAATGTTGTGTAAAAAGCTTTAAAGGACAGGCCCTGACCACAAACTCGCAACAATTTAACTAATTAAGTATAATTTCTTCTCTGGTGCTAGTGGGCTTAAGTTATAGGAAGGTAGATTTCATTCAAGCTTTAGGAGAATCTTCTTGGTGGGAAATTCAACAATGTAACCAGTTACCAAGGGGGATGTATCATCTCTCCTTCGAGGGGCATCTTCGAGTGAGGCTGCTCAGCCATTTGCTGTGGATGCTCTGCCTCTGGTTCTCTTGCATTGAGCAGGAAGTTGGACTGGATGTCCTTCAGGATCCCGTCCCATGCTATGCTTCTAATAATGATTCATTCCATTTCCTCTTTGTGACCAGTTGCTACTATTTTCTGTGGAACTAGATGGCTTCCAAACAAGTGGCAGTAGTAACTATTTTTTTCTGGTTTTAACTCCAGTAGTACTGGAGTATTGAGAATGAAGAACAGAAGAAAGCACAGCACAGCTTGTTAGCAACAACAATGGCAAGGTGATCCATACATTCCTATTACCAGCCTGAGAAAAGGTAGCCCAGGCAGGAGAAATTGCACTTGGAAATATAAGGGGAGTTAAACAAAGAGTTATCCTCTGATGGCAGTGGCATCCATCCAGTTTGGTTCTGGAATTATGGCTCTAAAATGAGCCCAACAGATTAAGCAAATGCTTAAGCTTGAACTAAAAATGACAAGTTTAAAATTAGTGATACAAAAAAGAGAAGTAGAAAGAAAAGGAAATAAACAAATTCAATTAATTCCCTGTTGTCTTTATATCTGGTTCATTGGTAATTCTATGTATTTGTTATATGAAAAGAAAATATGATAGCATGTGAACAGTTCTTCAGCCAGCGTGAGGAAATGATGCAAATGAAATATTTCCTGTCGTGAAGATAAAAGCGTCTAGGAAAGCATCATCTACTCAATTTCTGTATGTGAAGCAGGTAGAAAAGACACAACAGCAGACCTGGAGGAATGTGCCTTGTCATTATCACTGTTAGGTGCACTTAATGTACTTTAAGTGCTTAACAATTATTGTTTTATTATTCTGTGTACTTAATGTACTTTAAGGGCTTTAATGTAGCTTAAGGGCTTTCTCAGTGGCCCTTCTCTTTTTCTTTTGATAAGTCCAGTAGCTGACCTGTGAAGGTATTATACTTGGTTTTACCGGACTGATTTTGTCAATACTTAATTGCCTTGTATTTATGTTCTACTGCTGCATATTATTACCTTGTTTTCAAATTGCAATGCCTTGTTTTTATGTGTTACTGTATTTTATTGCTGTTGAATTGCATTTCATTCTATGCTTTCACATTTGTATGATTTCAGATAGCTGCCTCAAGCATTTGGTGCTTACTGTTCTTGTAAAAAAGTACCAAAAAAATAAAAAAAGTATTTTAAAAAGGTCATCTGGTGAGAGGCGTTCCCTACTTCCCTGCCATCAGGAATGAATGCTTTTTCTAAGGCGCTGGCTGTTGAGTTATGGCAAGCATACTCTAAAACCAAAGCAAGCATGCCTCTTTGGTTGGAAGAATTATTGATTCATTGACAAGTTTAGGCAGACCTAAATTTATTATCAGCCAATGAGGCCTTTCTCATGCTCGTATCAGTCCGGCTGCCACGATCTTGGATTTGCACAGTTTTTGTGTCTCAACAAAAGTTACACTGACCCTAAGGTGACCATTGATGCATCGCCAAAACAAACAAGCAAACAAAGGAAGTTCATCATGAAAAGACAGGACAATAAATATGTATGTGCTAATCAATATATATAAATGCTAATGTGCATATGCTAATATATATGCACATATAAAGCTTTTTATATTGCATTAAAGCGAAATGCAACCCACCTCACCATCATAGTGGGGAAGAGTAGGTTCAGGTGACTTATATCTCTGCCTGCTCAGTTTGCTGTCCAGAGATGAAAATTTAATGGCTATCTTCATGTCCTCTTTCCCCATGTGATTCTTTCTCACCAAATCTGACTTAGACACAACAGTCCTTCCAACAGAGAAAGTCTTCAACTAGAGGACCATCCTCTGGCGACCCTATAAATAAAGGACTGTGTTCTGAAAAATGGACACACAATTGACCTACAACCAGCTTTTCAGTAGACAAACATTATGCACCTCTAATGCGTTCTAATGCTGTTGTTATTTGGTTCACCATAGCCTTTCCAAAGTTTACTGAATCCAGTGATTCTTTGGGTCTGGCAGGGCCGGATTAACATAAACAGTTTTTAATATAGATAAACAATTAACACTTACATGATTCATCAACTTCAGGTGCAGTCCTGATACATGGAAAAGTCTCTTGGACAAAAGGACAGTGAGGTCCTCAAGATCCAAGAAGGACCTACTTCTCCATGGGCAGAGAAGTTGGTCCTGCTTGGATAGTGGTGGAACTTTCTAATATTGCCCTGCTATCCTGTTGGGCTAAAAAAAAATACCTATCTGGGAACAAGAGGGTTAGGCCCTTCACTCCTTTAAACAGAGCTGGAAAACACAAACATAATAAATTATCTCCCATTGAAAACATGGGAGAGGGGAGGAAAAGAAAGCCCAAGACAATGGCCTCACACTTTCTCCTTTAGCACAAACATTTTGAAATAGCAGAATTTTGTTACCTTAAGATTTTTTTTTTATAGGTCGATAGCTCATTGTACTCAAAGAGTGAAGAAGCTAACAACTTCCTAAATACAACATCGACAGAACTATTTTCAGAAGCAGACTCTAAATTTAATTAGTGTATTGAGCTGAGTTCAAAAAACACCACCACGGCTGAATAACTACGGGGAAGTATATAAGTCTCAATGTAATGTTGTCTTTCTTTTCTCAGAGTGAGTTTCTTGTTCATTCTGTAGGCTAAAAGCTTTGGCAGCGACTGGACAAAAGACGGTAGAAGCAGCAGCAAAATGGTGCGTGTGTGCAAGCTGAACTTCCAGACAGCACAAATTAGAAGCCCTTGCTCCAGTAGATGTGCTTCTGAACTTGACATCATAGGAATGGATCCAGCAAGATCACAGGAAACATGAATATATCCAGTTATGTACTGGTAGATTTTGAAGGTCATTCTCATCATGACAGCCCTCATAAGCACACCCCCAAGGAGAGTCCAAAAATGCAGGCACCTATGTTGATATCCATGTGCCTGAGCATCTCCACTCCCAAAAGAGCAATATTATTATTATTATTATTATTATTATTATTATTATTATTATTAT
>NW_025335941.1:10657535-10822154 GCF_004798865.1 Varanus komodoensis | reverse complement strand
CGCCAACCAACAGGACCTCCGTCTTGTCTGGGTTGAGTTTCAGTTTACTCAGTTTACACAGCATGATCCCCAATATATCAGGATGTCCTGATAGTCATAGAATAGCAAGCTGGTAAAAGGCAAGGTAATGGTACCCTGTTGGACTTTGACTGGAAAGACCTGAGATTGTATGAAAAGGTGAAGGGGGGAATGTCCCCAGACTGCAGAAACCACCAGCATTCTGAGGGATTCTGTGTTCCAGAAGGAAGGAATGAGGAAGAAACATTTGATCTCAAAGTAAAATAAAAAAAAATCAGTTCTAATAGTTTTTCCTTTACCTTTTGTGTGATTAATGAGTCATAACTGCCCATTCAAGACCAAGCCATTCCACAATACCTTTCAGCACAACAGAACTTCCCAACTGTCAGAGCACTACAACAATGGCACCAATGGCCTAGGGAGGTTGTGGGTTCTCCCACGCTAGAGGCATTCAGGATGCGGCTGGACAGCCATTGAGAGGGATGCTTTAACTTGGAATCCTGCATCAAGCAGGGGGATGGACCTGACGGCCTTCTTGGCCCCTTCCGACTGTACTAATATATGATTCTATGAAAAGTATACTGTTGCTGGGAAAAGCCATCCTTGCTCCAGCTATTACAAAGATTCCAACTAAGCTTTGAAGGAATGAGGATTTGACGAATGGTGCCAGAGAGATAGTACATAATATTAATGTCCCTGCTAAACGGCAGACCAAATCTGGTCCACCCGGGGCTCTATAGGGTTGCCCCTCACCACCCCAATTGCTGTGTCGCCTTTTCCCAGAGTTTCTTGTTACATTCCTAGGACCACAGCAGTCCAGCTTCAATGCAGTTCGCTCTCTTGGGGGCAGGGTCTTCTCAGCAAGCTCAAGGGTCCTGAGTTGATGTCCTCTTCAATCGTCCAAGGAAGGCTGGCAGCAACAAGAGAGGAAGGCCCAGGAGTGCCCTAAGTTCTAAGTTCTCTTTTCCAGCCACCTTGGTCTTGGGGAAACTCCTGGAGGGAGGAGAGAGAGATGTAAGAGTCGTGTATGATCAAATGCAGTTAAGGGCTGAGCTGCAGGAAGGAGTACTAAATGTGCCTTTCTCTTGCCACTTCCTACAGAATAAGGGGATGGACCCTTTTGAAGGGCACAGTGTTGCCTGTTGCACCTCGGCTATTGGATTCAGACCCTACACTTGTGCTGGTCACTTAACTGGCATATTGACAGGTTCCAAATAATTCCATGGTGGGTTATGCACCTTGACACACTGCAGTTTTTTCTTACAATTAGGCCAAGAAAGGAGAAGGAGGTGGGAGCCTGGAACCTCTCTCAGCAGGGCTGCGCAATTTCCAGGGCTAGAGGGTAACAATGATTACCCCCAGGCCCTACCAGGAGCTGTACCCCTGCCATTCAACCACTAAATATGCCATTACAATACAGCAGCAGGGCAAGAGGCTATTTTTCTTTAAAACAGCCCTTTTTGTTGGTGCCATTGTACCATCAAATTGCATGGCAAACTGGAAATCTGTGCTTTGAAAGGATGCGTCCCACCACTGAATTTCAGTGACACAGTAGCATGGACAGTGGGGGCCATGAAATCACTGTGCTTGAATACAACACCAAAGTATCTTTGCCTGGACATAAAAAGAGAGACCATAAAGCAGCCTCCCCAGCCTGCTGCCCTCCAGATGGGTTGGCCTGCAACTCCCAGCTTTCCCCAGCAGGGTCCATAGACAAATGTTTGCAGACTGACCATGACTACCCTAGCGTAGCTTTTAACTGGAGCCATTTTGATGCAACATCTTTAATACTCAGTCTTTAATCATGCAATGTTAATACGCTCAATGAATCGGGGTGCTTTAGCCAGATTTTTTTTTGGACCATTTTGTATCTTGATATGCTCATTCTCTGTTGATTGCAGGTTGCACTCTCACTGCAATGATCCTTCTTTGGATGATCCGATCCCTCAGGAATACGCCCTCTATTTATGCCCAACAGGCCCTCTGAATGATGTACTGATGGAGTTTTGGAGAGAAAGCAGACAACAGTGTGGAAAAAACAAAGCCCATGATAATTTCCCACACATAACACTTTCAGAATTCTTTACGGTGATCTTGACTTTTATACTGTGCAAAAAAAGTGATATGTACACCATTCTCTTGCCTTGTGTCACTTTGATGTGTCATATAAACACACAAGGCGATCAAATGGTCAATTCTAGAGGAGATCAACCCTGACTGCTCTTTAGAAGGCCAGATCCTGAAGATGAAACTCAAATACTTTGGCCACCTAATGAGAAGGAAGGACTCCCTGGAGAAGCGTCTAATGCTGGGAACAATAGATGGCAAAAGAAGAAGGGGATGGCAGAGGATGAGGTGGCTAGATGGAGTCACTGAAGCAGTTGGTGTGAGCTTGGGTGGACTCCGGGGGATGGTGGAGGACAGGAAGGCCTGGAGAAATGTTGTCCATGGGGTCGTGATGGGTCAGACACAACTTCACGACTAACAAAAACAACAAAATAAAAACACAGTGCTCGGTTTTAGCCAGCAGCCAGTTCCAGAAGCTGTTTTTGCTGTTTACCATTTTTTATCCAGCCCTGAAGTTTGTTATTTGCCCCATTCTCCTCATCCTAAGTGTTAAGACAGAAAATATATGAATTATATTTTAGGCATGATCTTGAAGCAATAGCATTCTGTAACCCATAATTTCTTTCAGTGTGAAGACCAAAAGGTTGATGCCTTATACGATGCCTTAAAGAGAGCTGGTGACCAGTTTTCCAGTTGCTTCCCAGCAATCATCTCCTTATCACTACATTCCTCCACCACTTACATCGGCTTCTTCGTCAGTGATGGTCCAGCAAATATACTCAAATCATTTGCAGTAGCTTTTGCCACAGAGGCCATGGCCTTAGCAGGTAACAAGGGTGGCAGACTAGAAGTGTGGAATTAGACTGAGGTGTTCCCTTTTTCAATGCTCCAAGGGGCAGGCATGGGAGCCGAGAAATTGTTGACTCTGTTTCAGCCTTCTCCAACTCATGTGTTGGACTGAAAATTCTGTAATTCTTCTAGAACAGTGGTGGCAAACCTATGGCACATGTGCCGCAGCGGGCACACAGAGTCCTCTCTGTCGACACACTAGCCAAGTCGCCCCAGCATCTCCCCAGCAACCGAGCATCGGATTACAGCGCACATAGGGGCCATGCGCACGCTCGGAAAGGAATAGCAGCACCAGGCGATGACGTCACGAGCAGCGACTCATCTGAGCTTTCGCCTGGCCTGTCAGTGCACTGCCAAGGATGGATGGGTGGATGGGTGGATGGATATTTGCTTGGACTGGCTGTGAGTTGTTTTTTCTAAACTAAAACCTCAGTATTCAGGTTTTATTGCAGTGTTGGTACTTTGCAATAAATAAGTGGGTTTTGGGTTGCAGTTTGGGCACTCGGTCTCTAAAAGGTTCGCCATCACTGTTATAGAAGTTACAGTCCAATACATCTGAATGGCAATGCCAGCCAAGAGTTGCAATCCAATATATCTGGAGGGCACTAGGTTGGGGAAGGCTGCCCTGTGTGAACTTTCCGATAGAACACTCAGCCCTCTTTTCTGATGCCAGCTGAATCAGGCAGCCCATCCTTGTGTGCAGGCCTCATGAATGCGTTTATGTATTAGCGCTACTTACACTGTATCTTATAACAATTACTTAGTGACCTGCCCCACTAACTCACTTCTGATAGAAACCCAAAGGACTGTGGGTTACAGTGATCGTACAATATTGCTAGAATACCAGTCTGGATCTAGTCGTAATTAATCCCGTCTTGAAGTCTGGTTTGATGGTCACTTTATCCATTAGACTGCTGTGTGAAACCTTCAACCAAGCAACTCCACATGACGCTGGCCAACAAATTTTATCCACACCATCAAAAGACTTTGGAGCAACTAGCCAAATCCATCAATCCTAGGCAAAGCTGCCAGTGGGTCGCAACTCTGTATTCCAGAGACATGCGCTTCGTACATTACCAGGTATGTGCCTTCCTAGATAGCTTTGTTCTTCTGAAATTAGAGAACCTTTCTGTGGGTATGCAGTGATTTAGGTGTCAGGTACACCCCCTCCCCCTGGGAATGGATCACTTTATTTACAGATTTTGAGGGCAAGCTCCAGATGCTGGTGTAAATTTGTTTCCACAATGTTCTTAAAAAATATTTAAGACAGCGCTTCTCAAGTTTCTGATGGATATAGAATCCTTGCTATCAGAATAGAAGCCATCATGGGCATGGAATTACACATGGAAGAGAAAGCAGGAGCACAAAAAGCAGTCCATTGACCTATCTATTTCAGTATTTTTGACAGTGAATAGAAGCAGACCTCCAAAGTTTTAAGCAGAGATTATTTTTATCCAGTTGTTGCTGTTATGCATTCTTATTCCACCTTTGTTCCTCTTATGAAGAACCCAGAACTCAGAACAAGAACCCTGTGAGTAGGTTGGGCTGAGTGACTGGCCCAAAGACATCCAGTGAGCTTTATGGCTGAGTGGAGACTAGAAGCCGGATCTCCCAGGTTCCTCTCCAGCACCTTCACCATCACACCGCCCTGGCTCAGTCAGTCAGGGATGCTGGCGATCCGTCCTCAGATAGCAGGGAGGCAGATCATGGGCTCTGCTGCTCAGCTGCGGTCCTCCAAATCAGAAATCTGACAAGGGCTGTTTCAAGGACAATACGAGCAATGCAGTAATCAGCTACTAATGTGGTTTCCATTGACAGATAACTTTGTGATGAGACAGCAGTGGAGTTTGCATAATTATGTGATTCTTTTATCAATGCTGAGCAGATATTCCAGTGCTGGCCAGTGCTCCTGGGACACTCTGTTGCTGCCAAAAGGGGGACACAACGTAGGCTCAAGAGCCACTTTCACTATTTTACCCCACCCCCAAATCTTTACAAAAAGGGCAGCAGCAGTTCATAGCAGTGGTTGGGAAAGAGAGAAAGACTCGTGCCCCTGGAAGGGGAAGGGGCAGCAACTCACATTAAGCCTGATCATCTGTTAGGCCTCTCCTTGACACATGACAACCAACCTACTCTGGCTTATCGCTAAGGTGGGTTAGCATAACATGTGAATACACTCGGTGATAACACATGACTTTCGCACAATCAGATGGCCATATGGCAACTACAGTTATCACAGGAACAACATAGCCTCTGAGCTGCTCTTCTCCGCAGCACTCATATTTTCCTGCTTCAGATGCAGTCTGAATGCTTTTGCTGTGGTCATTGTACATTTGCCTGTTCAGCAGCTTCTATTGAAATCAGTGGGGCTTAGTCCCATGATAAGCTGTGGCAACCTTGCTAAATGGTGCTCTTTTGTGGTTAGAAATTTGTTTTGAATTTTAATGGGAACTTCCTTCACTGCACACTTTTGAACCAATACACAAGCTAAAATTTGATTATTCTTTGAAATATTTATTTCCTTGAATACTGGAACAGAATCAAGAACTACAAACAGAAACACAGATATTGGGGAAATGCTCCCTAAATGGTGTATATTAGTGCAAACAACATAGAGTGATGGTTTGTGTGTGTGTGGCAAAATTGCATATGAAGTGTATGTATCAGAAGAATCGTGTTGAAAAATGTATACACATTTTCATATAAACTTTAAAAAGAAAAATTCTCAGAGTTCAAGATGAACTAAATTTAACATTGGAAATTTTCTTTTACCATTTGAGAAAAACTAACTTAAGACTGGAAAAATGAGGAATTGTGAGAAACCAGAACTGACAGATCCATCCCTCTATAACTGCACATTTATTTATATGTCCCTTATTTTCAAATGCTATCATTGCATACAATGATAGCAACTTTTCCATTTTTTTCTGGATTTGCCAAAATATACACCACTTTCACTTTTAAAGGTTTGGATTTTAAGGATTGGTTTCCTCTTAGGTTTTGAGGGCTTTGTTCCAATATAAGCCTCAGAACATCGATGAGCTGATGCTGAAAGCTGGAGATCTTATATATGTCAATCCAACGCAACAAAGTGAAGTTTGTGATGGCTGGGTCATTGGTATCTCCCACCGATCTGGTTGTCAGGGATTTCTTCCTGAAAACTACACAGAAAAGGCCAACGAGTCAGATACCTGGGTCAAACACAGGTTAGTGTTACTTGGCTTCAGTTTTCTTCCTGCAATGTGTGCCCGTTTCTCCATTTTTTATTGTTCTCCACTGCTACTGTAAGGGAGGGGGAGAGTTGTTAAGACAAATGTCAGTACCTCCTGGAAATTAGGTAAGGTTGTGGGATACCTTTTGTTCATCTTCCTCAGCTGAAAGCCACCAGCACACACACCCTGCCCCCTCCTGGTTAGGTGCAAATCCAGGCTTTAATCCTTAAGGAGAATTCTTAAGGTGGGCCACTTTTCTAGAGCATCCTTTAAACTCCCTAGAATGGTATCAACTTGTTAGCTAAGCAGTTATAAGACTGCTAGCCAAAAGAACTAAATCAGCTCTCATTTCCAATTGCATATATGTATTTCAGTGCCAAGCAGAGAAAAGTTCATAGATGGTTAGTTGCTTTTAAAATGAAATGAAAAGTCAGACTAGCCAGCTCAGATATACTTCTCAGGATTACAAGATTAATTCAGCAACAAGGCCCACATGGAGCTTCCCGGCATTGCTCTTTGCCTCCTTCCCAGTCAGTGAGAGAAAATGGAACATCTTAAAGGAGAGGTGTATTTCTGTAGGGCTGGGTCATTCCCAGTAATGGAAATGCAAGTTGACTAATCAGTAACTTGGGAAGACATGGTTTTATGGCCTCTAGGTTTCTGTGAGTACCTGGTTAATGTATGGTTGAGTCACGGATGGAGTGAAGAGAGAGTCAACCTGGAAGGTGTAGAAAGGCAGATGTTAGTGGCTATAGCTGCCTGGACTACTTCTTTGTTCAGAGAGATGTCCTGCTGAGAAGGCTAAGTTGGTTTTATCACAGTTGTACTAATTTTCATGTTTAGTAATGAAAGCTAGTCTATGCAGAGACTTGTGGGTTACTGTATAATGGTCTGCAATGTGGGTCTTCTGCCAATCTAATTATGGGCAGAAAAAGCACATCTTATCATTTTGCAAAGCACTACATGCATCATTTTCTTGGCAAGGACAAGGTGTTTCATTCATCGTGAGGATGTCACTTTTCTCACGTACTATGGTCTTGGTTGTGTGTTTGGTTCCAGGAAGAAGAACTTAGATTTCCTCACAGTTTTCTTTTTCTTCAACAGAGAATATATTTTCACTCTAGCCTCAGTACATCCTCCTAAGAATCACAATGACACACGCATGAAACTGAAAAATCCAAATCCAATGCCAAGGAATGTAGCCAAAACAGTTGCTCATCAGGTAACTGGATTTTGAATAATTTGCTGTATGATATGTGCATAAAATCTACTGTAAATGAAACAATTATGCAAAATAAGTTTCTGTATAAGTAAATTTATGTACAGTTTTGAATTTCACTTGATAACTAGAAATCAAAGGGCATCATCATCAGACATGTCAGAGACTAAGAAAGCCTAATTTCAGAAGTAAACCAGTGTCCAAAACATTACTATTTGCTGTGCTGACTGAAGCTGATAGAGCTGAGGTTCGAAGCATCTGGAGGGTACCACATTGGAAAAAGTCTTGGAATGTGTGTTCTAGCACTTTAATTGCCATAAAAGTGAGCAACCAAAATGGTGAAGAGGAAAAGCTCAGCTGTCATGTCTAGTTTCATCAACTTTTAGCACAGCACGATCTATGTTCAGTTGCCACCAGACATTGAGACCAAACTACAGAGAGTATTGTTACATCACACTGTACCAGTGTGGTTCTTCGAGGCATCTGGCCAATTTCTACCTAAGACCAAATGCAATACCAGATAGAATGTTTGTTCTGATTAAACAAGGCAATTCCTGAGTTATTACTATCAACAGAAGTTTCATCATTGTCACTGTGATGCGCCAGTTTTGCTGTTTTGAGGAACTAATATTGAACTGACTAGAGTACCAGCCTGTACACATCATGTCAGTGCAGCATCCATGTAAATAACACTTCCACTCATTTAAACATCAAAATGTTTCTGTCATTCTAATAAACGGAGTGGTGATACAATTTCTTTCAGCTGTCTAGGAAATCCACAGCACAAAGAAGTCTGTTAGTGATTCGCCATGGAGAAAGTGTTGATCAGGTGTTTGGGAAGTCTTGGCTACAGCAGTGTTTTGGTGCAGATGGTAAGTAGAAATTTGGGGATTTGATACTGCAGTTTTGAACTAAGGCAAACATATCATGTTCAAAGTAATGAACAAAACAAAGACAATCAGCCCACTTGCACCTTGCAAACCCCATTGTGAATGGAAACCTGTGTTTGCCGTGAGTTTTCAATGGTGTCATCATGAATTAATAAAGCACCACTTGTGGTTGGGGGGTGGGATGTGTCGCAGATTTTTATTTATGCATGTCTTAATTCTTAAATGTATTAGTTGCTCTATGGCTGATGGCTCTCAGGGTGCTATATGACAAAATGCATACACAAATCGATAAAAATCCAAAGTAAAATGATAATGAAACAATCAATCAGCCATCAATTAAAATGGCAATCCGTTTTTGTGACACTCAAGCTAAGGTGGGAAGAAAGTGAATTCTATTTAAAAATGTGAGTTTATAGTAACAGCAGGAGTCTTCAAAGAGCAATGAGCTATAATGATCACAAATAAAATTGTAAGAAACAGGAATTAGATTTGCCAAGAAGGATGAGCTGATATTCATGGACATAAAATGTTCTGTTTTGTTTTAGGAAAATACTATCGAGGAGACCTTAATTTGCCCATCGGTCTAATGAACCGAAAAGATGGTATCAAGAGCTATGAATATGATCCCCCTTTATCACACTGTGGTATATTCCAGTCTAGACTAATTGGTAAGGTTTGTATATTCATCAGAGCTCAAAGAAGCAGCAGGAAGGGTTTTAAACAGAGAGCGCATAGCTTCATTTTACCTTCACAACAACTTTCCTGAAGTCATGAATGAGTGACCAACCCAGCCCCAATATGTAATACTTTGCACTTGAGTGGAACCACTTTTGCCATTTTGATTCCATTTCCCAGTTTTAGGATATCATTTTGGAGCTCCTCACAATCCTTTTTGGTTTTAACTGCCAAAAATGGTTTGGTATCATCAGCAAAGTTGGCCATTTAACTGTTCACTCCTAATTCCAGATTGTTTATTAATAAGTTGAAAAATATCCTTCTCAGTACAATTCCCTGTAGGAACCCACTGTTCACCTTCTTCCTTTGGGAGGAATTACCATTAATTCCACTGTTTGCTTTCTGTTTCTTAACCAGGTATCCGTAAGGGGATCTTTCCCCTTATTCCATGACCACGAAGTTCACTCAGGAGTCTTTGATGAGGCACTTTGTCAAAAGCCAAAATTTTGAAAGTCCAAACAAACAGTGTCTCCCTCAGCACCCCTCTCCATGTGTTTACCGACACTCTCAAAGAAATCTAAGATTATAGTGAGATTGGACTTAAATTGCTGAAGCCATGACGATTAATTTTTTTAACGAGGCTTGTTGTTCTATATGCTTATTGATTCTACTCTTAATAGTGCCTTCAACCAATTTACCCAGAACAGATCTTAAGCTGACTGACTGTAATTTCCTGGATCTGCCTGAATTCCTTTTTAAAAATTGATGTTACATTGGCCATTCTCCCATCCACTGGTAGAGAGGCTGATCTCAGGGATAGGTTACATATTTTTGTAAGAAGATCAGCACATTGTAGTAGATGTCAGGACAAATAAATGGAAATCTGTTGGTGGACTGTCCAGCCCATTATCACATGGACTGTGCTTGCAGAGAAGACCCCAAAACTGGCCTTGCCATTTCCCTGAGTGTCCCTGATCTTGGGGTACTTCACCATGCATGCTGAGGCTATCCTGTCATGTGTGGCTAGAAACCATTGCTGAACAGAATTTAGTTGTAAGTCAACATTACATTACATTACATTACATTACATTACATTACATTACATTACTGTCTTGGTCAAGTAGAAGGGCATTGCTGAATATAATATTCAGCAGGATGCGATATTCTCAGGATTCAGTCCTGAGAGATATTAGAACAAAGCACACAAAGCCCTGGGCCTGGATGGATGAATTTGTCAGCTACTTTCAGCAATTTTAATCTCGAGTTCTCTTGGTCCTGAATTGTTTTCGACAACATTTCTTTCAAAGCAAACCTCTGAGATTCTAGGTTTAAAAATGAAACAATACCAATGGAAATAAGCATCTATAGCCAGTGCTTAGATGAAAATCCAAGCAGGTATATTGGAAAAACATATCTTGCGAAGAAGGATCATTTATGGGCATATGTTTCCCACTACCAGGTGAAGCCCTGCTAGAGAATGAAGTGATGATCAGCTGTGTGTACTCTTCTCCAGCACTGTGCTGTGTCCAAACCGCACAGCATGTTCTGGAAGGTAGGTGAGCCTTTCTAACAGAAGCCATGCTTTGAATCAGTTGCTGCTGATGTGGTTTGTAGCTGTTCCACCATTTGCCTTGAGTAGATTTTTTTTGGGGATGGGAAAGTAGCTTTGAGGATTTTGTTGCTACAGGCTAAGGAAGCCTTCACTACCAATGTTAAGAATGCCTTTTTTGTCTCTCACAAGTGGGACTTCTCACAAATGTGCAGAGTGGCATTCAGGATTGCAGACTCTAGTCTGGTTGGGCAGCTGCTGTGACCTGCACTTCAGCAGAAAAAATAAATGATTAGATACATCAGAATAAATTCTGCAGTGCATAAGGATCTCTATCAATCTGGTCCTGCCTGAAACAACTCAGGAGCAGAGGCTTAACATAAATGCTTTGCCATGATGTCCAGCTGGGCCATAACATCAGAGAGTTGTTATGCTCTAGCGGAGAGACATTAGACCTACAAGAATTTAGTTCTGAATTTGAAACAAATGCACCTATACTTGGTGGATGTGGGAATGAAGAGTAGTGATTTACCTAATAAATAACTGGCATTTGAGGCCATGAGGCTTTAAAGAAAGGATCGATCTGAACCAGAATAAGTTTGCACAAAGAAAATGCAACCACCAACATCTTAAATCTTTCAATATTGCTGATTCTGGAAACTATACTGGCAAAAGTGCACTACTAACCTGTTACTTTAACATTCTTCCTAAAAGCAGTGACTGGAGTGCCCCAGTAAAGACATACAAGGAACAAGCATGAATATAGATTTCTGAACATGTACTTTGATCATTACAGGGCTTCAGCTGGAACAAAAAGTTAAAATTCGTATAGAACCTGGGCTCTTTGAATGGACAAAATGGGAGAGCAATGCAGCTGTTCCCTCATTTGTGACACAGAGAGAACTCGCTGAAGTCAATTACAGCATAGATACCGCATACAAGTAAGTGCTACTGTGGATAGAGTCACATAATGGCAGCTCATCATGGTAAATCAAAATGATGTGTTGCCATTAAGTGCCAAGCATCCCATAAGCCCAAGAGACAACCAGACGCATCAAGGATGTGTTGCTCCTTCCCCCCGCTTCCCCTTGTTCCCCCAGGTAGTAACTCTGGGACACCACGGAGAGAAACAAGGTTCCTCTCCCTGGCAGCATGACCACAACCAATTCCAGCTTGCTGCAGTAGAGGCTCCATTGCACTACCAGGGCTCATGCCATCAAGCCTCTGGGGTCAACTTCCAGCCTCATCTGGGCCAATGACCACTGTAAGAAAGGCAACGCTGCACTAGATGGACTTTTACTCTGATCCTGCAAGTGGTCCTTTTCTGTTCTTCAGCCCCATGTGATGTTTCTGTGCCACTTGAGGGCTGTCAGCTTGGTAAAACTGCAGTGCCAAGGGATGACAGAAACAACCAACAGTGTCACTTGAATTAAGGGAATGGGGTCATCTTGGACTGCTGCTCAGAGACCCAAGACAAATCCTATGTCACTGCACGTTGGTCAGTGCTGAAGAGCAGACTCTTCAATGCAATTCCACCCACAACTCCACTATCCCTGTTCATGGGTTGGAAAAAGGGTGGAAGTTAAGAGTTCAGTCTTGTTCCCACTACAGCTAGCTTAAAAAAAAATCTATGTTTCTGTTTTTATTTTATTTGGAAAGACTATTAGTTCTCTTTGTCCTGACAAAGCATTGCATTACCCAAAATGATTGCAAAGGGTGCATTTTGAAATAAGGAACTGACAATTGCACTATTGGTGTGGATTATACTGTAATGTTTCCATGTCAGTGGTGGGTATATGAAAAATGCTGGGGTTTTAAAAGAAACAGCCATTAGGGATTAAGTGGCACTGATAGTGAGGTCAAAGAGAGGAAGGTGGGGAAAAAACAGTTCTCATCCTTTACATAATATTGTTTCAGATCATTAATAATTCTTTCACATATATGTTGATTTAGATTGCATTCATTAGAAGCAGAAAGTCTTTGCAAGTTTTGCACATTGTTCTTCCATTCAGTCAACCACAGTAGTTTGTTTGCAGTTTCTGTGTCTTACTCTCCATGTCAAAGCAGTTTTGCAGCACAGAACAGTTGTGGAAAGTTTGCAAAACCACAAATGAAACAGAAAACAAAAACAGGAGCTGGACTGATTGTAGCCATGCCCCTTGCCTTGGAAGCCGTCTTGTAAAATATACAGGTGTGTGGCCCAGTGGTGGAGGTGATTTGGCTGGTTACAAAAATGGCTTCTTTCCCCTGCCCCCACTTGCTGCATGATTTCCCTACTTACCTTTGTGATGCATGGTTTCTGGTGTTGATGGTGACTCCATGACCTTGTGAGCACTGGCCCCACAGCGCTACTTATTTCTCAGCAGAAAGCTTATTTCTTCAGCTTTGAATGGCGTTGCTTTGTTTTTCATATTAACCAAGTCATTTCCCAACCATAACGCTGTTGCTACTGTTTTCCACAGAAATCCAAACACCTCCTATAGTTTAAGTCAGATTTCTGCAACCTGTTGCTCTGATGGCTGGGATAGTCATATTCCAATATATCTGAAGGGCACCAGTGTGGAGAGGAGAGGCCTATTGAATCCAGGGCTAGCAAGACCATGCTTTACCCATGAAATTATGTAAGGATGTGAGAGGAATGGAAACAGAACTTGTTGGGAGAAAGGGCAAAGTACATGAGATGTTAAGTGGGTTTTTGAATATACTGACTAGGTTTTGAAAATGCACCTTTTTTGAACTGCGGGGAAGGGGAAATAATAATTCTAGGGATCACAACACTTGGGAGGGAAAATGAAAACGTTTACTTCTTTCCTGCAATCTTGAGAAAAATCTCTCCTCTGAAGCTGATACTTGCATTGGGAGGAAATCCAGCCTTGGCACCTTCTCTCCATAGCAAATGGCATCTTCAGAGGGGGTTATATTCCTCAAGACTTCTGCAAGGGAAGAAAGGAGACATCCCCATTCCATCCCTGCCTGCTGCAACCCCAATAATTATCACACACAGACACGCACACCTTATGTTCTTTGCAATAGATACAGCCTGCATTTTAAGTGCAAAACTGCATTTCCCTAGAGATACAAGGAGCCAAACTTCTGTGAATACAGAAGTTCCATTTTTAAACTTTTCTGTATCTGCATAATCCTTTTCCAAAGCCAACCATATTGATGACTCTTACCAGATCTTATATCAATTGATAATACCAATGACAGTGCAGAAAGCAAAAACAGTTCAGCAGCATAGGAAAATCCCAGACTTTGAATCCCAGGGAAGTGTTGCACATTTTCTATGCTACTTACAGGCTGCAAAGCACTTTCAACCCCTTAAATATAGACTCTTTCCTCATCGGTATCTCAATACCAATTTTATTTTGGAAGAACTGGCACTGAAAGAAGGAGATCCTAATTCACCAGTTTCTCAGGAGTGTGGGAGCTCTGATACCCGAACAGAGCTCCCTCACTTGCAATGGCTCAGTCGCTCATTTCTGTGGATGAAACAGCTCTGCATGTACACAAGGTCACAAGCTCTTGTTGCCCCTTGCATGGCATCCCATTTGTACAGGAGCTCCATGTGCGCATCAGGTAACACTCGGAGCTCCAAGGGCTAAAGGTTGCCCCAAGGCCACCAAGCCAGGTAAGAGGTGGAGCAAGGATTGACCTTTGCGTGATCCAGATCCAGTGGGAGCTGCAATCCAACGATCCTTAACCAAGCCAATGGTTTTCTTACAGATGCATTTTCCCTCTTTCTTCGTTGACGCCCTCTGAAACCTATGAGGACTATATAAACAGATGCTCTGCAAGTACAAAACAGATGGTTGGCTCCTGCACAACTGAAGGTAACTCTACGGTAATTCTTAATTTCATTCCCTTGAATTCTTAGCAGGTTTGCCATATGATCTTCCCCTGTATGACTGCTAAAATATCGCTGGTCTTGTGGAATCTACATTGGTCTGAATGCACTCAGCTATCTTAAGGACAATTCACACACATTGTTCTAACAAGCTACCTTTCTAACAACAGGCACTATCCTGATTGTTGGCCATGGTTCATCTCTGGATTCCTTTCCTAGGCCATTATTGGGTCTTCCAGCCAGGGAGAGCAGTGACTTTGCCCACTTTGTTCAAAAGGTAGGCTATTACACACCACTATAAATAAACAGGTTATTTTGGGTTTTTTCTCCCTGTTTTGTGCAGGGTCTTTAAAATTTTAGCTTGGTCAGTCCCTGTTGTCCATCCATACAGTACATATGTGTGCGTATTTACTGCTAGAAATATGGAAAACTTTTTATACTGGGTTTAACAATTTATCTGTCTAGTAAAAGATCACCAATTACAGGCAAGGGTCTTTCCCATTACTTCTTAGCTGGATGTTTTAAATGGAGATACTGGGAGTCAAATCTGGTAACTGTAGCATCCAAAGCAGGATTGTTAAAACTCTTTTGTCCCAATGGACAGTTCTTCAGTTTTGAAGAAGCTCTCAGGGGCTCATTCCAGTGCTAGCTGGGACCTGAATCAGAAGGTGGAGCCAAAGTCATACTTGAAAAGGCAAAGGTACCATCGTGTTTTTGCTTGCCTACAGGGCCACAGGATTATTTGGAGACCCAGGTCTGATATTGGGAAACAGCTCCAGTTTCAGAGCTGGGCCTCAATGCCTGAAGCACCCTCCTCCCACCTTGCAGACAGCATGGACAGGACCTCCCTGGCTGCAGTTCCAGGATCAAAAGAGCAAGCTCAGGGAGGTGAAAAGGGTGTTCTGGCAGACAGGAAGGGTATGATGTATCCTGGTGGCATCTCAGTTTTCTTCCCTCCCCAACTGAAGCACCCCAGCTAGATGGGCAAAACTGACTGTCTAGCTAAGTTGTAGAGTGGGAGGAACACAAAGGCCATTTTCACCTCCACCTGTCTTCATCTAGGAGAAACATTTCAGCTGTTTGGAATGGGAAACAATTGGCACAAACTTGAGAAGCCACCAAAGAATGCGTAGTTGGGTGAAAGGGGTTATGGGCAGGGAATGTGGTTATCTGAGGAACCTTAGCTTACCAAATCAGAACTCTGGGAGGGCTAGCTTTGACATGCAGACATGAGGTTAGGTGTCTCTGATCCCAAGTTGATTCTGATCCATGGTCCTTTACCCCAGAAAAATGGGCTGGAAAAAGAAGGCTTTTCCTGGCAGCTTTTCTAATACTGTTGATAAGGCATATGGAGAATGGAAACTGCTTTCAGATCCCATCATCCATTTGTACTATAACACAACCTTCTCACATATGCCCATCTTTTAAAAAGCCTCAAGTGCCTGTCCTTTATTGTCTTGGATAATGAAAACTATTAATTAATGAAAATGATCAACTATTCAATGATTTCAGGGTGTTGGCCTGTATGGGGCAGAAACTTTCTTGCTTGCTTCAAGCATTTTGAATAGTCCTAACAAAATCCTCTGGAAATCTTCTCTGCTTTACCAGATACCTTCACTAGGCATGTGTTTCTGTGAAGAACTGAAAGAAGAGAAAAAATGGAAAATGATAAACCCACCTGTCAAGATGTTAACCCATGGAGCAAATGTTGCATTTGATTGGAAGAAGATCCTTCTGGAGAATTAAGTTATATGCATTCATCCCCATTGTGGATTTATACTTTTCTGGTTCTACAGAATCTCAGCCCAAAGCCCTGCCCTGTGGTCTCTTTCATGGCTACAACAACCAAGTGATGGAACTCAGGAACTGGCTTACATATAGGGAGAGGCAGTCCATACCTTCTTTGCAATTCTAGGTTTTCAGCTTTAAAACAAAACAAAACTTCCCTGACAAGGAAAGAAATGCAACCTAGAAATAAAAGCTGTAGGTTTCATTTTAATTGCATTTCTCCCCTAATAAATAGGAGTAGAATTGATGTAGAATACTGCCTACATCATATTTCTCTAGCTAGACTCTGTCTTCTATCACACAAATAAGGATTTGTGAAATGTCTTGCAGTGCACTTTAAAAATAAGAATATTTTATTGCTTTGCTAATGCAAAAATTGTGTTGCTGATTTTTAAAAAAAATCAAGCACACTTTTCAGCTCAGTATCTGCTGGAGATTTCCTGAGCTTAGATTTATGTAATAAAAGCACATGGAACTGCTGCTTTTGATCTTGTCCTCTGATACACCTATACATTTGTCCCCCACATTCTGACACATAGACAAATCTCTTTCACACATGAAGTTGAATCTCCCCCTAATCTACTTTTCCCCCCTGTGAGCCCAGCCATGAATAGAATGTGTTGAGGACAGCTCTAGAGTAACAGGCACTTCAGAAAATAGTGTGGGTTGGTCCTGCATATAAGGCTGGAGTGGAGAAAGAGGATTATTTTTAAGGGAGTTTATTGTGTTAAAGCATTCTTAATCTTGCTTACCAGTCAAAAAGTCTCCCTGGTGGTTTATATGCAATCAAGAAAAACAAGAGAGACTCTCATTTTGTGCTTGCAATCAACAGACACAACACAAATGGAAGGAGTAGTGAGAAAGGAAGAAGGGGCAGGCAAACTCAGGCACAGTTGCAAGTTAAATAATCGTTCTGATTAGCTGGAAAAGAAGCAGTTCAGGGAAAGGATAAGCCTGATCGATCTAACCCCTTCCCATCCCCCACGGTTACAACCCAGAGAAATGTCTCCCTGCCTGGGAGGGAATGCCCAAGTGAGTTAAAATAAGAGACCCAATTCCTTGACATGTGTTTCTGTCGTCCATTATTGTTGATGCGTATACTATACATTCACACAACTGCAGGGTCCCTTAAGGATTTCCATCAGTACCAAGCAGAGCATGATACTTTGTTGGTAAATTATATGGAATTAAGCATGATCAGGGATGTGGACGAGGTTGGGGATGGTGCCAATTATTGGGGACGGTGAAAACCAAAAGGGTGTGTGAGGAGCTCCAAAGGAACAAGGGGCATCACACAGCTCCATGTAAGCAAGGATATCGTGATAAACGAGGGGCAGCAGGATCAGTTGATGGGATCCAAAGTGCTAGAGAGTTCTATCCCTGCCTGAGATACCAGTAAAGAGGTTTCTTCTTTGCTCTGCTCCACTTAATGTCTTCAGCTTAGTCAGCTCTAACCTGTCTACAATAGCCGCACCATGGGCCTCCCTGGGCCCTTTCTCCCAGTCAAAGCTTCATCTTCTATGGTTTCCACTACCATGTTCTTCCCCTGGAAAATCCCTTGAGGCAGTATCTTGTCTGTGCTATAGGATCACTTCCTGGCATCACCTGTTGAAAGCAAATTATGGCAAGACTGAAGCTGGGACTTGGGCCTCATTACTGGAAGCTTCCCCTGAGGCTGGAAATGATTGAAGGCAAAAGTACTCCTGTATCAGGCTGGTCCTATATCATTTACACTGGCAGCCAATTGGAATCCAGGCCCAGTTTAAGGTGCTGGTAATGACTATAAAGCTCTAAACAGCTTGGGTCCTGGATACCTGAAGGAGCGCCTTCTTCCCCATGTGTCTGCCCACCCCTTGAGATCTGAGACACAGGTCCTTCTCCAGGAGCCCTCTTTGAAGGAAATTAGGAGGGCAGCTACCCCAAGAAGGACCCTTTTGGTGGTGGTGCCCTGACTTTGGAACATGATCCCCAGGGAGGTTGCCTGCCACTGTCACTTTATTCTTTTCAGCATCAGGCAAAACCCTTTTAATTTTCCCAGCATTTTAATATTGAATTGGTTTTATCCTTGATTTTCTCATTAATGGTCAGATGCAGTGTGTTGTTTGTTGTTATGTTGTTGTTTTCTGGTTTTTGGATTTTTTTTTTTCTCCTTTGTAAGCCATCCAGAAACTGTGGTATTGGACAGCATACAAAAACTTTAAATAAATAAATAAAACGAACAAACGAATGAATAGGAGAAGGGGACAGCAGAGGCTGTGGTGGCTGCTTGGGGTCACTAGGGAGGTGGATGTGGGGTTGGACGGACTCTGGGGGATGGTGGAGGATAGGAGAATTGTCATCCATGGGGTCGCAAAGAGTCAAACACAACTTTGAGACTGAACAACAACAACTAGAAACTTCAAGAATGGAAGGAGAAATGAGGAGAAAGATGGTCTAATGTGTAGTCCTGAAGCACAATCACAGCTTGCTGAGAACTTCATTGATTTTTTTAATGATTAAGCCACAGCCACCAGTGAAAAGACACTGTGCAGCTAGTCTATCTTTTCCTCCTTAGTGGAGTGTGTGTGTGTGTGGTGCGGGAGGAGGGCAGAAAAGGGAGGGCTTCAAAAAGAGGAAAATTGTCCTAAGTTCCATGTTTCAGGTAAGGTGGTTACACGATAAATGCTTCCTCAGAAAACATCCTAGGAAGCAGGAATAAGTTTAAAAATCTGGTTTCTGATGTTTAAATGGAAGAATGTTGGTACATATAGCAATCTAGGGTGACATCTAGTGGGGTAAACTAAGAATGCAGCCATCTAATTACCATTAGAAAAGCTCATTTGGAACAACAAACAGTTCCCTGCTATTTTATCTAAAGGAACCCCAAAGAACAAGTGTCCTTATATGGCACTTGTTGAGGAGGACTACAATCTATCGGGAAACCCCTGCAGTATGTGCTGTCCTAACAACTCATTTAAGAAACATCTGTATTTTTTCTACAACCTACTCAAATAACATGAGTAGCGTCTCTGCTCAAAAATAAACAGGACTAAATCAGGCAGCAGAACCTTTGAGACAAAGCTGCTGTAGCAGAAGTAGCCCACACATAAGCATGGGTGCCAATGGTTATTCATAAGTCAGCAGGACAAATGTCTCTATGCTTTCTCAGAAGGAAGCTGCTCTGAATCACTCAGCAGCTTTCTCCACAGGTTCAATCCTACCTCCACAACAGGAAAAAAAGACTAATGTCTTGGATCAGCAGCTGGTTGGAATCAGAGCCAGGGGAGGGGGCATGTCTGAAGATGCAGTTGGCAATTAGATCAGCCTGACTGTAGGAAGGGGGATTGGGTGCTGTTGACTTTAATGCGCCATCCTGAGGGCTGTATTGGCCTATACGTCATGGACTGTGCTTCCCTGCACTATCCTATCTAGACTGCTATACTTACAGCAGACCCACTGAAATCAAGCAGATTTAAATGGGATGACTAATTGGAAGGCCTATAAGGGTTTAAGCATGTACAATTTGCCTCTGACGTTTTGCTTTTAAGCAGTAAACACGCACACAGATGTGCCATGTTATAAACTACTTTTCAAGTGTTTTTACATTTTAAAAGTGGGCTGCCACATGACACAGGGGACAGTTGTTGAAACTTCTTGCAAAAAACAGCTTGAAAATTCTTAAATTTTCATTCTGTATGACAAACCTGTTTCATAACCTAGGGAAAATGTGAAAGGTTCTCTTTTCTTGCCTATGGACTGCAGTGGTCTCATCCTGATTGGTTCCCCCTGACTGGTTCCCCCTTCCACTTCCCATGTATACATGCATGCCAGTGGCTCCTCCCAGCACATTAGCCTCACAGGGATCTTTATTAAATGAAATGTTTTGCCACAGTTCCATCCATATCCCTCCATGTATTTATTATCATTTATCAGATGCAGTGTGTTGTGTGTTCTTTGTTGTCTATGGTTGCTTTTTTTTTTTTTTTTTTTGGTAAGCCGTCCAGAGATTTTTCATATTGGACGTCATATAAAAAACTTTAAATAAAGTTTTCACACTGTCTCTGTTTCTAAAAGTAAACAGAGGGGGCTCCATTGCTTGGCCAATGGGAATTCAGCAAGTAATGATGCAACTGTTGCTACGCAGCTGAGGGCAGTAGAGATTGAAGGCTATAAGCAGGTACTTCTGTGGCTGCTCTTGCCAGGGGACTCCTATGCTATTTCAATTATGAACGGTGGTAAAATAGTGATCCCAGATCTGGATGACAGAAGCTGTGGTGAAACATGGAAACCTTAGAACAAAACAGTGATTCTCTCTGTAGTTTCAGGGGAAAAAATCTGAAATACAGGAACTCCAGAACTGGGGCTAGAGAACATAACTGATTTTATTGTGATCTCTTATTGTGAACCTGCCCATTGTAACCTTTTCTCTTAGAGGACCTTTTCAGCCCCTTCATCATTTTAGTTGAGCCTTTCTGCAATTTTTTCAACTCTGCAATATCTTTTCCTAGGTAAACTGACCACAACTCTATGTAGTGTTCTAAGTGTGAAAGTGCTATAGATTTGTATCAGGGGGTCATGATCTTGACAGTTTTATTTTCTGTTCCTTTCCTAATGATGCCTAACAAAGAATTTTCCTTCCTTCCTTCAACATCCACTACACTTTGGGTGGACATTTTTCTACCACAACCCCAAGATCTCTTTCCTGGTCAGGCATCATTAGCTCCAATCCCATCAGCCTACACTTCCAAGATGCTGGGCAGGGGGTTGCCCCAACATGCTTCACTTTACAGTTGTTTGCATTTAACAGTATATGCCATTTTTATGCTCAGTCACCCAGTTTAGAGAGATCTTTTCCGAACTCTCTTTTTGTTTAAACCACTCCAAATAATGGTGTGTCATCAGCACACTTTGCCACGTCACTGCTTGTTCCTAATTCCAGATCATTTATAAATAATTTGAAAAGCATTGGTCTGGATACAGATCCCTGCAGGACCTCACCAGGGAAGACTGGCAATTCCGATGTTAGTAAAAGCTGCAATAAATGAGGAGCCTGCCTATTACCTTTACAGGAGAGATCCATGGTACGGAACCTATTTTGGGGTTGGAATTCAGTACCATGGTTAGCTCCTATAAATTGGCTGCAATGCATGAGGAACCCCACTGAAATAACTGCCAGCAGTCTTCCTGAATCCGTGTTCACATCCATTAGGGATATTATAATGCTTTCAGGCAATTTGTTTGGAATAGACATTAAGCTGACTGGCCTGAAGCTGAACCTCAGCCAGTAAGGTTGAGAATGTCTTCTTTTGCCATGACTATTTCCCTGAGTTCCTTAAACTCCTGTATTGAAAACATTTATTCAGGCACAGTATGTTCTATATCTTCTGTAGTGAAGTCAGATGACCACTTACAAATGGATACATATATACTTAGCCTGCCTTTGTTAATTTTATGTATCATTCTTAGAAAACTGCATATATATCATGAAGCATAAATTGAAAATGATATATTCAAAGCTATGAGGTTATATTTTTCTTCTCCCTTTTATGGTTTTGTTGAAATTTTATAATAAAAACATCAGTTAATAAACCCCTTCAGCCCCTGGCCTGTTTCAATAAGGCATAATTATCACTAACCACAGTTTTTTGCTCAGATGAAATGAGTAGTAACTTGAAAATGAAAGCAAAAGCTTCCTTGCTCTTCATTGTGGCTGGGCTGTAGGAACATAAGAGTAGAGGGACATGCATGCTTATGGTTCATTCTCATAATAAATGGTTCAGGATTACATCTGAATGCAGAGAATGTGTGTAAAAATATGAATATCACAAATATGGGACAGAAGATGAAATACAACTTTTTGACAAAAATATATTCTAACCAATGTGAGTTTTATATTATCATTACAGATACAGATATGATGATACCATTTTAATATGCAAAGATGGCCTGAGGCTAGCAAGACTGGGATACTGTGTGTGTGTGTGTGTTTCAAGACTTGGAAAACAAATTCAGATACAGCCAAGCTTCTATCCTATGCCAGATATTCATTAATACGTGTTTATTCAAAATAGTTTGATAGGCCTTTGAATTTCTAAAGTACATTCCACCCAATGGAGAAGACATGGCTGGAGGAAGAGGAGCAAGAGAGGCCAAGGTGGATCTCTTGCATCAAACAACAGTGAGGCTTAGGCTGCTCCTGGAAACATTCAGCTACCAGTCCAAATAACAGGCTCAAAAACTAAAGTTTCCATGCAGATCCACATAAATTAACTCCTTTTAAGTTCCACTGATTTCAGTGAGAAAGTTGCATGTGCTTATTTTTTGTTAATATTAATGGAACTTAAAAGTACTTAAGCTTGACTGCACCATCCCTCAATTTGTTATATGTGATTTTTGTCATTCCTTTCTCCTAGTCTTGAGGCTCAGCATCCTTTGCATCTTCTTCCTTCTCTTCTGACATGACTGCAGCTGCAGAGAATAAAATAAAATGGAAAATAATTAACATAACATAACATATTATCATTTTTATTTCTGAAATGTTAGCCATGTAACTGACACTATAGAAATATAGAATTCAAGAACAATTGTTGTCTAAAATAGCTTAAGTTAAAATCAAACTTAGACAAGAGTAAAAGCAGACAAAAGGAAGAATAGAGCAAATGAAGATTAAAATGCTGCTATAATTTCAGTAAAATTTTGTTAAGGGTTAGATAACCTTGGAGGGAAAGACTAGTATGTCAGAACTAATAAAACAGATCATGAAGAAGCGATCTGAAGGAAAAGGTTAAGGAGGCATTGCTGATAGTGGATGGATCCAGTCATGCTTAGAATAAACCAACAGGACTTTAAGTTTGTCATCATTAAGAATTTATTCCATTGATTTCAATTGGTTTATTCAAAGTGTGACTTAGTCTGAATTCAGCCATAAGAAGAACACATGAACCTAACAGTTTTACAGTGATTTCTCTCTCCTCTAACTGTAGAGACAATCTATTTTGCACTGTACACAAACTGTAGGCTTTAAGAAATAAGTACCATGTATTGCAGAGCAGCGTGGTAGTGGCTTGTAAGAGAAGGCAGCCTGGTTCACCTTGCAAGTCCTTGCAAGACTGGCATTAGGCCTGTGGATGCTTGCGGGGATTAGACCCACTGCAGTCACCACATCCAGCAGGAAGCCACAGGAGGGGCTCTAAACGGCTGCTCAGCCTTGCCCACGTTTAGGATAGTAACACAAGTTCTTGTGATGGTTGTGTTATGTTCCTGATGGTGGCCCCTTCTAGACCTGCAGTGTCTTCCTCTGTGCCTTGGTTCCTGTCTGCTCCCAACTACGCCTTGCCTCTGGTTCTACCAAATCTTTGCTGAGTATCTGAGCCACAGCTGCTCATAACCTGCATAGGCAGGAACTAGTAGGAGTTAAGGCACAATCAAGGATGGGGTGGGCCTGGAACCAGGATCAAGAATACAATGCAACCTCCACAAAACCTCGTGTCGCTGTGGCAAAGCTGAGGGAAGCCTTTTACAGAGGGTTCCGGAGCTTCCAGCTGTGCTGCATGATTGCACAGGCTCCAATCCTTGTGAGTACCAACAGGTCCTGCAGGAACTTGCAGGGTGAATCATGCCGCTCATCACCAGGGGAACTGTGTCAAGTCTCAGATTCTGACACCTTCCCTTCCAGGAAGAAAACATGGTTGTTAGCTGCCTAGTGCCTGAAGAAGAGCTGCCAGAGCTCAAGGTGTTGTATAGATCTGGGATTGGTGATAATTACCATCAACCGTACGTAAGCCACAGTGAGGATCAAAACGTGTGATACATGCTTTCTAAGCACAGTCTTCTTAATCTTTCAAGAGACCAGCTTCTTTCACTCACCCTGATCACCAAGGTCATCTTTCACTGTCTCATCTTCTTCCTCAGTTTCTTTAGGTGGAGATATTTCTGTGGCCTCTGCAGGTGCCTCAGCACTTTCAGCAGGAGCTTCAGAAGCAGTCTCACCTCCAGCTGAAATGGAGAGGAAAACAGTGAAAAAGTAAAGGTAACCTGTGTGTATTAAGTTTCTTTTACTTAATTTATTGGAGCTTAGAGGGGAGGCAGGAAGAAAAATACCATTGTTATTTCTGATCTGTGGTTGGGATTGTGACTGTGATTGGGACTGGGATAAAAAGGGAATTCCAACTGGAGGCACCAGCTAAGCACCTCCTTCATGCAAAAGAAGATCTGCATGAAGATCACTATCTTCACCCAGCTAAACCCAGCTGTTTACTATCACTAAAGGAGGTGCTTGTGTTCATGGGTCCCATGGCCTCATGCAATGGATTATCTAACCAGTGTGTTGGATAAAATGTCCCATTTCATCTACTTCTGCCACTGCTGGTAGGCCAAGGGAGGTTTCTGCAGGCACAACTGGGGCCTCCAAGGACAATGTCCCCACTGCAGATAGAAGTTCTTTCTACCCTGATTACATGTCACCAGCCAGCAGATTTGGAGGATGAGAATTACTCAGGCCAAAATTAGGAGAAAAAAACCCAAAGTCAAATATTTTTTTTCTAAGAACTTCCAGCAGTATCAGTAACCCCTGTATTGGCTTTTAAAGAAACTCTGAATGCACTAAAATCTCTCTTCAAGGATCCGATAGAAACACTGAAGCCTGACTGAGCTGACATCTATAGCAAAGACATAAGTGAACTAAAGGGCGCATCTTTGCACAAATCAGCTTTACTCACCCATTTATTAACACCTATAACTTTTCTCTATAAAGAATCCATGCTGCTTCATAATTATCAGAACTTCTCAGCAACAGCTCTCCCTCAAACAAGAAATTTCTTAAACTTCCCTCTTGTTTCATTATTCTGGCATGCATCAAAAAGAAGACGGATGGTATGGTTTGCATGTTACTAAGAAGTTACTCTATGCTCAGTGCAGCTTATTCCCTAATATATATGTGTTAATTACTGCAGCCTTATGGACAAACTCCACATTACACTAATGCTGTAGTTTGTAACTTATTCTCCTATTGTTTTGTTATTAATCAAGGAGTCTTTTTTGCTATGATTTATTCATTTTGAAAAATTTAGAAATATTTATGTAATTTAAATTTTATTTTTATGAAAGACACACCGTACCCAAGAGACTGCTCAAGCAACAGGCAACTCCCAAACCCAGCTCCTATGAGGCAATGCAACTGCCCCTAGAGTAAATCTACCAAATCTTCCATTCTACAGGAAGAAGGAACTTCATTAACACAGAACAGTGCAATCCCTTTGATGTTCTTGGGAACAAACATCCATTGCCTTGTCCCTAAAAATGGCACATAACAGTTATTAATTTATTTATGAAATGATCTTCTGAAAGTAGTCCACCTGGCACCCTCTTTACATTCTTTTTGACACCAGGCAAAAACAGTCCTCTTCTGCAGACATTTTAACAATTGATTCTATATTGTTAAAATTTTATGATGTCATTTAAACTGCTTTTAGCTTTAATATATTTTAACATTGCTATTTGATCCCTCAGCTGCATATTCTGTTTTATTGTATGCTATTTTTATGTGTTTTAAAATTTGATGCTATTTTATGTGAAATGTTGTAATCTGCTTAGAAAGACTTTGAACTAGTCATAGTGAACTTGTTGTAAGTTATTCAATTATTTATTTAAGTAATTTTTGTCCACATGACTGAAAGTTCCAACCACTATGCTGGCCAATACATCTCTGGAATTTGCCATCATGCACAACATGGTGGTGGGGATATTCCAGACTGGGCCCAAATTTTGGAGGGAGCCCCTACATAAGATTAAAAAAATAAATCCAGTCTTGAAAAATTTTGTTATACCAAGTACATTGAATGTGAATTGCTCCCACAGCCACAGTACAAACCTGGAACCACTGACTCCTCTGCTGATGGAGCCTGTATAGTTACTACTGGGGTCGGTTCAAGAGGAGGTGGTTCTTCAGGTGCCCAGAGTATTAGGTTAGTAATTTTTTCTGCTTTCCATTTTGGAATAACTGGTGCCAAAATTTCCTCCTCCTCCTCCTCTTCTACTTTTTCCTAAAAATCAGATGAATACCAAGAGTAGTAATTTCAAAGAAAAAGGAAATGCTAAGACTTATTTGTAACACACACAGAACTGCATGCTCTCCTTTGCAACTCTCAAAATGTCACACATGCTTGTTACATATCATTTACATTGCTGCAACATGCTTTATGTGAGCTGCCTTTGATGACTGCTTGGAAATTTCATCAGGTTCAGAATGCTGTTGACCAGTTACAGGGTACATCTAACTATGCAATTACTACAGCTACACTGACTGCTGCTCTGTTTGCAGGTGGAGTTCAAAGTGACCCTAAAAGGCTTAGAGCCAAGCTGACTGAAAGACCATACACAGGAAGGTTCTATCATTAAGCCACGGCCACAGATGCTTTCATTAGCTCTGATTTGGACTACTCTGATGTGCTCTACCAGGAGCTGTCTTTGAAAACCTTTCAGAAACTTCAGCTGGACCAATAATACTGCAGCCAGATTGTTGACCAGGGCCAGTTACAGGACACATGTAACTCCCTTGCTACAACAGCTTCACCAGCCACCAATCTGTTTCTTGGCAGAATTTGAAGTGCCACTTATAGCTTAAAAAGCCCTAGCTGGCTTGGGACCAGGCTACCTGAAAGGGCACCTTCTCTCACAGGAGCTTATTCAGGTCTTAAAACCTTTGGGGAAAGGCCATCTTTCAATACTGCCACCTTCATAGGTGTGTTTAATAGTGGTGAGAAAGCCAGCCTTCTCAGTGGCAGCTCCCAGGCTGTGGAATTTTCTGCCAAGGGACACTAGGTCCACCCCTTTTCACCCAACAAGGCTTGTTTTATTCAAGGTGGTCTTAGCATGTTGGAATTTGCTTTTTCATAGTAGTTTAATGCATTGCTTTAGTGTTGTTTTAATCAAGTTTTATTTATGTGTTATGATTATTACATTGCATTTATATCCCGCCTTTTCTCCTCTTGTGAGGAACCCAAGGCAGCTTACACAGCTCCATTTTATCCTCACAGCGACCTCTCTGTGAGGTAGATTGCACTGAGAGTCTGTGACTGGTCCAAAGTCGCCCAGTGAACTGCATGGCCCAGCAGATACTGGAACCTAGAATACTAGAAGTCCCTAGTCCAACCTGTAACCACACCACTACACTGGCTTTCTTTGAACGCCCTTCTTGGTGGAAAGGAAACAAAAATCAGGTAAATAAATAAAGAGGCAGAGTGAAGTATTCTATTCTGGAAGCGGGGGGGACTAGTACTGTAGTGTTGGAGGACAGAGCTGTGTGTCACCCTGCCATCCTGCTGCCTTCTAGTGAGGTGGAAGACATGATCTAGTCACCGTTAGAAATTCAGTTACCAGTCCAATTAGCTTTGGTTCAAGGAAGAGAAGAAACAAGGACCACTTGTCCTCCACCGCGGGCTGCAAAATATCTTGGGTTGATCGTGGAAGGGCTGTGTTCTTCCCTAGAAGCCTGTCTGGGCAGTGATTTCTTCCAGAATGACCTTTTGCTCTGTCCCACTATCATCTGATGTACATTTGGGAAAAACCCAAGGAATGGCCATCTCAGTGGCTGCACCCAGACCTTAACCCTGCCCCTCCCCCTACCCCCCACCCCCACCAGTAAAACAGCCATTCTGTTGTACTATTCGTGAAATCACTATAACCTAGCAATCCACTCACTGGGATTGCAGGTAGTTATCTGAAAACTTTGGGGCTATTTTCCCCATTATCATCTATTGAAAAAGCTGCTTCATTAGTATTAAAATTGTACCAAGCTACTCAAGAGGCTACAAAGAGACCACAAAATGACTAGCTGAATATTAAAAAATGTAGAATTATAAAATATCAATAGATGGATCACAGGAATTCTTTCTTTTCCAGAATTCCTTTCTAACTTATGTCACATGCAAGCAAATCATGCAAACACTCCAAAGCCAGAAAGCACCTCTGTTGCACTAGTTTCTCGGTAGATAAACACTTCAATGGCTGGTTGCTTCTCATAGTTCTGAACAGAAGGCAGTTCTTTGCTGCCTCTTCTCTTGTTTTTGGTTTGCATGAGCTAAGTTGTGAAAAGGAATCAAACAATGAATTCCACAATACAAAATTTTGAAAGTCCCATTTGCAGTGGGGAAAAAAAGCACACATTTTTTTGGAGAGAACAGAATTCAGATTCAAGGAATAAATGGAGGCTTGAGGCACAAGCTTCACAAAAAGCAAAAAGTTTGAAAAAAAGAATGAGTGCATTTCTGAAAACTATACCATGTGTTTTGTTAATGGTTGATGGTCTTCTATAGATCTCAACTGAATACAGTTATTTCCTGCCTCTTCTGCAGGAGATTGTGGGGAGGTGGAGAACCACACTGGATGTTTACACAAAATCTTGACTCCAACTTCAGCAATTTTGCATGCTTAGAATTCAGTATACTAACTTTTAGAAAAGAGAGTCAGATTCAGATTAGAGCTGCAGAACTTAAAGGACATTCTCCTTTATTAGGGTTAGGGTTACAAAAATGAGGTGTCCTGATATGATGTTAATGGCTGGAATGTGTTTAGAAGGGACAGAAATGATGAGCTGTGCAGAAAAACCTACTCAAGGAAGGCTTTTTCAAAATTGTCCTCTTTTCTATGCAACTTTAGCCCTGTATTAGGGTTAGGGGTGTGCACTAGGGTAGGGTTGGGGTTACAAAAACGAGGTGTCCTGGCATGATTTCGATGGTTGCAATGTGCTTACATGGGCAGAAATGATCAGCTGTACAGAAAAAGCTACTCAAGGAAGGCTTGTTCAAAATTGCCCTTTTCAATGGTATTTTACCCTTATATTAGGGGTCAGGGGAGTGCAGCAGTGTAGGGTTAGGGCAGTGGTGGTGAACTTATGGCACATGTACTGCAGTGGGCACACAGAGCCCCCTCTGTCAGCACGTCAGCCAAGTCTCCCCAGCATCACCCCAGCAGCTGAGCATCGGGTAACAGTGCACACACAGGCCATGAGTATGCTCAGAAAGGAGTAGTGGCACCAGGGGGTGACATGATGAACCGTGCCTCATTAGCCGCGACTTGTCCGAGCTTTCACATGGCCAGTCAGTGTGCTCCCAAGGAGATGGCTGTGAGTTGTTTTTTCTAAACTAAAACCTCAGTTTTCAGGTTTTATTGTAGTGTTGGCACTTTGTGATAAACAAGTGGGTTTTGGGTTGCAGTTTGGGCACTCGGTCTCTAAAAGGTTTGCCATTACTGGATTATACTGTTAACCTGCAGAACTTCCACAGAACTGAAATGTCAAAAATATGGTCTGAGAATGCATTTATTTATTTATTTATTTATTTAGGGGACTTCTATGCCGCCCCATTCACCGAAGCTATTATATATTAGAGCTCTGATCTCACATATTATTTTGATCTTAAAGGTTCATTTATGACCATACTGTATGGACACCTAGATGTAGATCCAATCTGAACATGATGACAACTAGTGGGTTGTTAGGGCCACTCAGGAATGAAGGTGTGAACAGTCTCCCACCTGTTTGCCACTTCCACTTTCCATCTGGTTTAGAAAACAGCTCAGGAATACCCCATTCCTGGGTTGTTTGGTACATCATCCAAACCCAGCACTCTGCATTGCTGAAGATGCAACCCAGAGATTTAAACAAACCATTGATCACACAATTATGTGCAAACTGGATTGTAAAAAAGTTGTGTAAAAATTAAAACTTTTCCTGGATGGAAGCAGGACATCAGAACACTGTTCTTTCTTGTATATAGATTTGGCTTTGGCAAAATTAATATGTATAATTTATCCCTAAGTGGGAAATATGATCTAAACAAAATATATGGACAGGGGCTTGATGGCAGAGTACATGGTTTGCATGCAAAAAGGTCCAGGTTCAATCTCTGGCATCCCAAGGAACATCTAGGAAAGAATCTTGCCTGAAATCTAAAAAAGCTGATGCTGAGCTAGATGGGCCAATGGTCTGACTCAGTATAAGCTTCCTTTTTTTCTCAACACAGTGTTTATGCCTGTGTGTTAAATTCCATGGGACTTCAAACTATGTGTGGGTCATGCGTTTAATATCCATGTATCATGGGATTACTTAAAAGAAGCAATTCATGGGCATGTGTTAGGTTACCTGAAATAGGCTCTAAACAAAGAATCATGTTCAAAGAGTGAAAGTGTGGCTTTCAGTTCCTTTTCCATGCAGAGCATTGACTTGCTGGTACAGAGAAGCCTTCATTGCTTTACATAAAGAGCACAGGATAGTGTTCTGTTCTCAGTGAATTTACAGAACTGTGCTATTTTTGAACACCGCAATCTTCTGAAGAACAGCAACTGTATAGGTGCAACATGCTGACATCCTGATGTTACAGATAAGTTCTTGGAAAAGTGCAACTGCAAAGAAAGTCTTCACTCCTTGTATCATTACACCTGTTAATGCTACTAGTGGGGGCAGATTGGTGGTGATATGGTCATAGACAAAAAGCGTAGGGAAGAGGGCAAGCAAGTATTATGTGGTACCTCCATCCACTGTTATAAAGATCAGAACAGTTTTACAGTCAGGTAGTGCTACAGCAACAGGCTAATAGAAGTAATCTATTGACAGTTATTCTAACAACGCAGACCAGATGACTGAATGGATGCTAGTGTAGTTAGTCATGAAAATTGTTGCTGTTGAATTTTAATGTAAAGGAAAGTACATGCCTCTTCACAAGAGTTATTGTTTCAACAAGAATCAGATGAGTTAAAATAATAAATACATTTCTGGGCTTTCTAACCATTAGCATTGTTTATGCTATAATATTTACCTCATGACAGTATTCACCATGTTGTTCACATCCGATATCAAATATATACTTCCCATGGCCCATTGGCTGTATGAAAAAGGAAAAACAAAGAACAAAAACAATGATATTGTCAAAAATATTTCTGACAATATTAAAGGCATAAAAATACCCCAAACTGTTTTATACTATAGCATAGATGGCATCTGCACAAAACGCTCTTCTGCATTGTGCATGGGAAAAACAAATCATTCTCTATGAAAAAAGAAAAGAGATGGACAGAAATCTGGTACCAGAAAGAGCTAGTTATTCATATATAAGCTTGGACAGAATTGCCACAAACTGCATTTCTGAATTGCATTTCCTGTCCTGACTGTTAACATCCCCCCTTCATACTCCTGTATACCTCAACTGAAGTTAACAAACACTTCATGCATTTGATGATGTAGACTCTAGTCCTCAAAGCTTACGCCATAGTAAATTTATTAGTCTTCAAAGTGGCACAACATTCTTAGTTGTTTTTGCTGTAACTGTTATGAAATGTACACCCTAGGGGTCCCCAATGTGAAGCCCACAGAGACTTTTCTTGGCATCCATGAAGCTCTACTCTCTACTCCCTGTCCCTTTAAGGATGTATTCTCTCATTTAAAAAATCAAAAAAGGTTCGAGTGCTAGCTCCTTCTTCCACTGAACCTGAACCTGCCACTGACCCACTGTTTAACAAGAAAGAATTGCTTCTTGGCCTCAACCAGTCCTCTGTCCTCATGGACCTCTCTCCTCCTCTCTCTCTACTCCCAGCCCCTACCCTTATTTTTCTCCCATTCTCATCCCTAGTCTTCTTTTTCTCTTTTCCAAGCCCTATCTTTCTCTCCTATTCACCCCTTTTTCTTCCTGTTTCTATTCACTTTCAGCTTCTAACCCTACTCATTTTTCCTATCCTTTTCCCTTGCCATTTCTGCCTCCCTACCCCACAGGCTTGAGCAGTGTAATCTCTCTCCCCCACCCCTATTTTGAAAAGTCAGGAACAGAAACAGGTTTATATGACTAGCCACATCTTCAATAAGAGATATGTTGTGAAGCTCCCCACAGCAGTTTCTCAAACTCCTAAATGTGTCCACAGGTCTGAAAATGTTGGGGAACCTTGCTATATTTAATTCATCTATTTATTACATTTATAGCCTGCCTTTTTTCCTTTCAAGGAAATTTATATAAATCTACTTCTCTCAATCTTATCCTCACAACAACCCTGTGAGATATGTTGGTCAGAGAGTTCATGCCTGTCCCAGTTAGTTCTGTGGCTGAGTGGGGACTAGAATCCAGATCTCCTGAGTCCCAGGCCAGCATTCTTATCCACTGTCCCACACTGGTAGATATATATCTACCAAAATAAAACATATTATCAGGCTACTCATAACCTCTTGAGCAGCTTCATATGGACAAGGAGAACTACCCCCTCACTAAAGTGAGTGAAAAACACTTGTTCACATGAAGCTCTGGGTGAGCACTGCAAATCATCTGTACACAAGTTGCTGCTGGCTATCAGGACTATCACTCCTTGGAAAGGGGGACTAGACACCAAATAGCCTGAAGATGTTACTCAGTATGTTCGGTTAAGAAATAAATGATGAAAGATAACTTGTAAGCATTCTGAGATCAGTACTAATTCTAACATGCATACATGTTTATTCACAAACTTCCCCTGGAATCTATGGTTGAGGTGTACGACTTCAGCAGATCCTTCTTGTTGTCCATTTGCCCAGGTGCCAACATATTTAGAGCCAGTTAGTGCATAGAAATATGTACCTTGTCCATGCCTGTGGAGAGACAAAAACTTTGCATTAAACAAATGGAAAACCCTAATCCTAGTTCGGAACATGAGAGCTCTCTCCCTAACATTGTCTTCATATACCCTGAGATAATCGAGGAAATGCAATGATTGATTTAAACTGGTTATTAGATTATTTCTAACAAAAGTCTGGTTTGAATACCAAATTTAAACTAAGACTGCAGTCCAGCACACACTTACCTGGGAGTAAGCCCCACTGAATTCAACATGACTTACTTCCAATTATGCATAGGATTTCACTGTTTATTTCCTCTTTTTAATATTATATGTTTCCTGACTACAAATATATATGAACTAGATGCTACAACAGTTAATGCATACTGGTTTTCAACTAAATAGAACCTTTGTTTTTAATCGTTTTAGTCTGTACCTGAGAGCATTTGAGAGACATGGAATACTCAGGATCCTGACTGAAGGCTGGTTGGAACTCTCAGCATACATTCTCCTACAGGGTGCAACTTTTGTTTCAAATGCTGTTTGCACTTCCTCCAAACTAACATCCTCCAGATGTGTTAGATTGCAAGATATACCATCACCACCTGCACAACCAATGCAGACTTTGAATGATAAGAACTACATTCCAATAAATTTGGAGGACATGACTTTGGGGAAGACTACACTAATATTTAAAGTTCATCAATAATATTAATAAAAAGAAACTCGAAACTTCACTGAAGCAAACCTGTAGTGATTGAACCACTCTCCAGTATATGTATCTCCATTTACATAGTAGTAAACTCCATTACCATGTCTTTGGTCCTCCACCCAGTCTCCTGCATTGAACAGGATAAAAACATATACATTGACGCACAGAAATACACATACTTCTTTGTAAGCCATAGTACTCAATCTCTGGCTTGATTTCATCATGTAAACACACATTTCCTGGAATAAGAATGTGCTCAAATACAAATATTGGATTAGCATACCTCACTAAAAGTTAATTTGATCTTCTTGTACTGCTGCTGACACTGCTCTCTCATTCACACATTTGAACATATATCAGAGTTGTTGCAAATTCTATCACTCCAATGTACAATTCCTTTACCAGAAGTAATCTTCTATTCCAAGCAGCAATAATAACAAGATAAACCGGAATAACTGTGCAGCTGATGGAGGACTGATGTGATGTGCTCTCTAGGACCATTCCTTGTGAACAACCTCACTGCTCTGCTTTGAATTAAATGTGGCGAGGCTCCACTCATCCAAGTAGGAACGTAGCTGAAAAATCAGCCAAAACTGAGAGAAGGTGCTCTGAGTCACCAAGCACATTTGAAACAAGTGACAATTCAGGATCCAGAAGCACCCCAAGCTACTTTGTCCTTTAGGGTGCATGTGACCCCAACCAGGCCAGATTGAAAATTTCTCAGTTGGGCAGAATAATTGCCTACCAACAGCCCCTCAATTTTGGCTGGATTGAGCTTCAGCTTATCAGCCCCCACCCGGTCCATTACTGAGTCCAGGCCCCAGTTAAGAACAGTCACTGCCTCCCCTGGATTAGAAATGATTGAAGTCTGTGGTATAGCAAGTACAGAGGGAAAATGAAGATTTAATAAGCCTTTGGCTTGTTGAATTAAGTATCCACTACTCAATCCATTGTTCCCAACTGCCACATTCTTTCATTCATGCACAGGGGCACAGTTGTGCAGGTTTCACTAGCCATCAGAATCCTCACAATTGTATCTGAGCAAAGAAAATATAATTTACCTTCATATTTGGATCCATCAGGATATATAAAGACACCATGGCCATGTTTTTTATTGTCAAAATATTCTCCTGTGTAGCGTGCACCATTTTTAAATCTGTATAGTCCCTGAAACATACACATTGCATAGAGTCTTGTTCATTCACAGGGAAGTTTTACTTCAGTGCCTAAGTTAGGAAAATAGCAATTATATGCAAAGAAGCAGGATCTGTCACAAAATGTTGCAGCACAGACTTCTGTTCAGGTTTTCAGCCATCCTATTCCATTCTACCATCCCTAGCTGTATTTCTCCTCCAACTGTCAATCAGTGTCCAGTGCTTACTGAGAACTGCTCAGTCTCTATTACACCACTTTTTGGTGTATCCCCCAAATTTCTTTTATACTTCTGCAAACTTTGGGGAGGGCATCAAAATCGGATGATACCTTTCTCTTGCGCATAGATGGCACACTTTTGGCCATTTAAGAATTGGCACTCTCACAGACTGAACTTGCTATTAGCAATGAGCAAATCCTTTTCAAAATAAATCTTACCTGCCCATTTCTTTTACCATTTGCATATTCTCCTTCATAGGTATCACCATTGGGTAATCTGGCCTTTCCATGGCCATGCCGTTCACCAGCTTCATTGCGTTCACCTTCATATTCCTACACAAGTAGGCACAATACTTACTATTGTGCTAAAACAGAGAAGCTAAATTGATATATTTGCTTATAAACAACCATTACCATGTTTTAAAAGTAAATGCTTCAAGTAAATGTTGATTATAAACAAAGTAACCAAGCCATTGGTCCATGTAAGTCAATATTTACAGAATGGTAGTCTTAAAGATGCCACAACAGCTTTACTTGTTTCTGCTGCAACAGACTTCACACAGTCATGCCTCTGGAAAATGGGTGCCAATGGCTTCCCAAGATTTCAAATGTGAGTCATTCCCAGTCATAACTAGAAACTGGATCCAGGTCTCTTGAATATAAAGGATGTTTGGCCACTAAATTGGGGCTCCATGTAAAACAGGTATGCATATAAAATAAGTTATATATTTCAAATGTTTCCTTAACATTTAATCTGTTAATTAACAGGTGTTAATCTTAATTTTCTCTTTTTAAAATGTTAATCTTAATTTTAAGATCTTCTGACACTGCAATGTTCCCTTAGATTGTATTTGACTATCCTTTTGCCCTAAAATTATTTTAATTAAATAATTCCATGGTTTATATCATGCTAGCATCTTGAGCAAGAGCTTAAATCTTAATTGATCTTAATCTTAAGAGCTTACATCTTAATTGTGTTCTCTCAGAATCTAGAATTCTTTGAAAAATCCTAAATTCTATTACCACACATCTTCTATTTGTTATTTAATTCAGCTTACCCCAGTGTGGTGTTCTCCAGCCATGCTGGCTGGAAATGAAGAGAAATGCAGTCCAGAACAGCAGGAGGGCACCAGGTTGGAGAAGGGTGATTTAAATAAATCATGTTAATTAAACATTCCCATTTCCACACATCCATAAAGTTATAGAACTTAGATGTTTTATTCTTGTATGTGATGGTGGAAGAGATCAAGGACCAGAAGACAATAATGTTTATTCCTAAAAGGATGAGATGAGAGACTAGAGCAGCCTTCCTCAACCTGGTGCCCTCCAGGTGCTTAGCACTTGAACTCCCAGCTGGCTGGGGCTGTTGAGAGTTCAAATCCAGATCCTCTGAAAAAGAACTAAGTTGCACTGGGCAATACTCATTCATATTTTGGAGACAATTCTGTATCAAATTCCCATCATTAATTATTAGTAATTCATCATCTTCCACTTTAACTTTTGCTTTGTGGCCTGGTTAATGCTTTGCTTGGCCAAAACGTTTTCATCACCAACCAAACACCGCTTTCTTTATTCAACCAGTTCACCATGGGGAGGATTTTTAGTCGGATGACGTTAATGTCTATGCATATCCACTCAGAAGTGCGTCCCACGGCAATCAAGGGGTTCATTCCACAGTAAATGTGCTTTGCATTTCTGACTCATTTATGCACATACACCACCCGCCTAGTACCTGAGCCTTCTTTCTCTCCTACATGATCTTCGCTCCACCCCCGTCTCCCGCCCCCGCACTCAGTACTGACCCCCAAATCATTCTCTGCCTCCTCTTCGATCTCTTCAGAGCCGAGATCCGACATGCCTCAAGCAGGCCCTATCACCATGGAAACGGCGTCCCGGTCGGACCCCGCCCCCTCCCGGACCTTCCGAGGCGAGATCCTGGAGTTTAGTCACCATAGCAACCATGGCTTGTGCCCTCGATTCGCCGGCGCTTGCCCCGCCTCTCCTCTTCCGGCTGGCTTTGCCATTGGTCCGTCGTGTGACAGGCGGGCGGTACTTTCGACGCGAGCGCGCAGCGGGTGCTTCAGGCGTTCTAGGTTTGCGTTCCTTGCATAGCTACGCGATAGGCAAAAACTTCACAGGTGCGGTACTGCCCAGGATTGGCATGAAGGGACAGGGAAAGGTGCACGCCTTGAATTGCTAGATTAGCCTTTCCTCAACCTGATGCCTTCCAAAAGTTTTGACTTCGACTCCCATCAGCCCCAGCCCGCATGGCTAATACTCAGGAATTTGCACGTCGGACTTCCCGACTGTGCTGCAAAACAATTTGGTTCATTCAGAGATACGTTCCACTGAGTTCCGTGATTTACTCCCAAGCAAATTTGCAAGGGATTGCAGCCAAAATGAGCCTCATTGGCTGCTGGAATAACACTCGGGTTTTTAATTTAATTATTGTAACACTCATATCCTGACTTTCTTCCTCCAAAGAGACAATGGTGGCATAATTATTATCCTCCTCTCCCTGTAATCTTTACAACAACCTTGTGAGGTAGGTTAGGCTGAGAGTCACTCCGTGAGTTTTATGGCTAAATTGGGATTTGCCCCAGTCCAGCATTTTAAACACTAAATCACAGTGCCTTTTTTAAGGTAACAAAATAGTTTTTTGGGTGTTCAAAGATAGGCTGGACATGCACATGATAGGCATGTCATGAGCAGAGCCGGCTGGAGCCAGGGGTCAGACTAGATGGCCCTGGAGGCCCCTTCTGACTTGCTCTATGTTTCTAATTCAGGTTTAATAAGAAGGAAAAGAATGAAGGGCAGCAATGGAAAAAATGCAGTAAATGCAGAGATTTAGTATATAAATGTAATGTACTGAGTTTATAAGTAGAAGTTATGTTGAAGGTAAGCACTTCAGAAATTAAGTGCTCCTGACTTTTTCCAATCTGAGTAATTGGCAGAATTTAAAGCAGATATTTAAAACCATTTCACTTCCTATTTTGATTGTACATTTGGCCAGAGGGGCAGAAAGAGGATAGTGGAATAGGAAAGTTTAAATAGATAATTACTTATATATCTGTCCAGAAAACAGAAGGCGGCTCTTGAAAAATGCATCTTTAAAGTGCACTTTTTCATACCTGCAGCTGGCCAGAACTGGAGTGTGTGTGTGTGTGTGTGTGTGTGTGTGTGTGTGTGAGGGTGAAGCAGCCAATCCAGAATTTATTGGACTATGTTCCGACATTACAGATAGCAATGCTGAGTATGAACTAAGTAAACCTCTGCTTTTTAAAGGCATACAAATTACATAATGTAATTCGGCAGCTTCAGCTTTCCCTACTACTGTAGTTACAGTTAAATACTATATCAGTTGAATTTCTGCCTGTCACAGTTTTTCAGGTGTAGGTGCCCTTTTCCCAAAAATACTGTACTTTGAAACCTTTATGACTTTTTTTAACTTTGAGAGTGGAGATCACTCTTGTTTCTAATGGAATAATAAAAGAGAGCCTCAACACCCACAGTTTGTATATCGGAGTTTAGAAATCTGAATTATAAATGCAACCAAAGTACTTTCCATTTGCTGATATTTTTAGACTTCTACAGTCTGAGTTTTTACCTCTTCTAATTATTTGAGATGAAAATAAATTGTTTGTCTGTGCAACAGGTAAGTGTAAAAAACTCATTTTCTGTGTCACCTCCAGATTAGAATTAGTTCTTGGAGCAACAAATTAAATTGCTTTCAATATTTCCAAATCCACTAGCAACCCCAACCTGAAACACTAGCCCTTTACTTGCTTTAAACTTATAGATTATTTTTACCTTAATTACAGTTAGTTGAATTTGCTTTTCTCTCTTCTGCTTTGTGTTTATACCCATCTTTCTCCTTTCCTCTTCCTGCCCTCTCTCCAAAAGATGGCAGCTCAAGTCCATGGCCAGCAGTTGAAGACCAATTAATCAAAAGATAAACGTGAAGGCATGCAGCCAACCAAATTTTGTGCATTGGCTGCCACAGGCATAAAAAGTTGTATCATTTATCTGTTTATTTATAAACAAACTCCCAGCTGCCATAGACATAAGCAAGCTGCATGTAGTTATCTGTTTATTTATTGTTTTATTTACATATTTATTCTTTGCTAGAAAGGGCAGGAGAGTGTCTATTTTGGAAACAGGTTTACACACCCTTTTTGTGGGAGAGATGTCAGCAGGGAGATGTAATTATAAGAAGGAAATGGTGACACCAGTTAAATGTTTTATTACAGAGCTGCTGTGAGCTTAACAGATAGTAACTGTATTTAGAAATGCCATGCCCATTTACTTCAGAGCTGGTTTCTCCATGCAGGTTCCTTCACCACCAGAAATGACTTCTGTACATTTGCAAAATCTGGGGTCCCCCCACTAAGTCTGCTTATATCTGCCTCTTGTCTGCTGTTATATAAGGATATAAAGATTCACACTCAGAGAATGAGTTTATTAGGGAGGAAGGGGATATATAGCTCATAGCTGAAAGGCCTCCTCTCCCTCCACCCCCCACCCCCTGGTTTCAGGCAGAAACTGGTATTCCATTGCGTGTTTTGGTTCCTATTGTTTACTTCCCTCTCCACACCAGTTTGGTTTTGGTGGCCACCAAATAGCAGGAAAGGAAGAGCTCTTCAGAAGAAATCTTTACTCAACTGACAAGAAGTCTGGCTGTGATCAGAGGCGGAGGAAAAGTGGAGTGATGTCTTCAAATATTTTCTTGCTTCTGTTTGTCTGTAGACACCTACACCGGAAAACCATACGAAATGAGAACCTTTTCGTTTTATAGGAATGTAACTATAATAACAACTTACAATTACATCATAACATGAAAATAACATCCTCTAATTCATGGCAAGGATTCATAGATTATCTTTGTTTGAATTATTAATGTGTTTTACTGTTATCTCAGCAATCCCTTGTACAATTCTGCAGTAAAAGGCATTCTTGTATATGGTGAAAAGGTACACTTTGCTGAGGGCAAGCAGTATGAACTAAGATTTAAACCAGGCACTTCTAAATTACAGATTGTATTTTAAATATTATACTCCCAGATGCCAGTTCTTATATAGTAACTTACTGCTTTATAAGTGGAGATCTCTCTATAAACAAATAAAATGAGCTAAATGCTCACATAGCAAAAACTACTCAAAGCACCTTGGTGCTCTTTTCTGCTAATGCCTGAAAGCTATTATTGTTTATAACAGTTGTTTGTTGTTTATAATAGTAGACAGAAATTAATGTAATCTAATCCAACATTTATTTCCCTGCAAGTGAGTCACTGTTAATGGTCATTGCAGTCAGGCAGAGCTCTTCCTATGTTTTCAATCTATTTTTGGAATGGACATATTATACCAGGAATGAACAACTGGTTTAATCCCCAAAATCATATCAGAAATATAGCCCAAGCCAAATACCACAGATAATTTGTATATTGTGTTCATAGGATTAAAAAAATTCCCATAATTCCATGTATGCATGCTTTAATTAGCTTGAAATCTTTATTGGATACTGCTATGCTGAAAATGGGTTTAAGACTAGAAATCATAACAAACTGAACTTGAATTAGTTGCACAAGCTATATAATAGCACTGAAGCATCATCTACTTTTCTTTTAAATGAAGCAGCTCCCACTGAACCACAGGGTATCTAATTGTGTTTTAGAAACTACTGTGCTGAACAGGAGAAAAGGCAACTGCATGTGACCTTATCTAAAGAACATCAGACCTGGGTCAAATCCTGCCTACCCAGGGTCCCCATCCAGTCCCCTGAGATGGTCACATCCTCTTGCCCAGAACTTAGGGGGTAGTTTCCTGGTTTATGTGCAGTTTTTCCACTGTTTTAAAATGCTGGAATGCCTCTCCCAAGGCATAGTTACTGGCAGTAAGAGCTTTAAGCAAACATATGCTGAAATGTTTAGTATCCAGCTCTTTTTGCCTAGCCCTTTGGTCCCACCTAATACTGGAATACAGCCACTGAGAGTTTCTTCCACATGGAATTTTACCCTTGATCCAAAAGAGGTTCTGCACTTCTCATCCCTAATTGATCATGCCAATTGCCTCTTTTGTCCTAGCTTCTTTCCAATAATCATACAGACACTTATCTGGAACTATGCCTTTGATTTTAATTAGTTCTCCAGGCTTGGGTCCAGGCAAAAGCATCTCAGGGCTGTGCATTGTTTATTAAAGTTTTGGCTCAGAGGTTTTCTCCAAGATGCTTAACTTTATCACTGATCATTAACAATCTCTTACACATCTAACTGCATGCTCCTGTGCCTGTATGTTCCATTATATTCAGTAGTGTTTACTCCCATATAAGTCTGCATAGAATACAGCCTAACAGTATTTAATAACATCTTCCCCCTCCTCCTTTTTGAGCTATATTTCTGAAATAAATTCGTCCATGTAGCTCCAAGATGCACGAGAGGCAAAAAACAAAATGATATCCCCTAGCAGTTCATAAGACAGCATGATCCACTGCACTTCAAGGCAGCAAACTAGCTTAGGGGGTGGAGGACAAGCCACATAGCCCACCACTCTTTCCTCCAGAGCTTTTGCTGCAACCTCCTGGCAGCTGCTGCCTTGGGCAACTGCCAGATGGTAGTGCCAGCCCTGCAGAGTGGCCTTGGGCCAGTAGCTGACTTTCAGCCTAACCTTCCTCACATAACTGAAGAAAGAATAAAATGAGAAGGATACTCATGTTCATCACCCTGGGTTCCTGGAAGAAAGGCAAGATTTAAATGCACCAAACGACCAGCAATTGAGGAAGTACTACAAAGATGTGGTACCCAAAGACTCTCTGAGTTGATAACAGAACGAAGAATGCATTTTGCTGGACATGTGCTTTGCATGAATAAACAACATCCTGCTAAGATTGTAATTAACTGGATCCCATTAGATAGTCAGAGGAGGAGAGGAAGACCAAAAAAGACCTGGTGTCAAACATTCCAAAATGACCTAAGAAGCATCAACCTTGAATAGAAGGATAAAGAACTGGTTGCTGTAACCTGATGTGCTTCTCACAGGATGTAAAGAGGAAGAGACAATCAACAATTTTCAGAGGAGTGTTGTGTTGGTCTACAGCAGCAAAAGCAACAAAGGGTCTTGTTTTAAAAACTAATAGATGTATTAAGGCATAAGCTTTCTTGGATTACAGCCAACCTCAGCAAAGGCATGAAGTATTACCCAAGGTTACACACACACACACACACACACACACACACACACACAGAGTGTGTGTGTGTGGGGGGGCAAGCAAACTGTTAACAGTGAGGTCAGAGGGAAACGACATGAAGTATTTACAGCCATGACCAATATGATAATTTAATAATGGCCACCATTAATAATTGTCACTATTTTACTTTCGGCATGCCCTTTCCTACATCACTGTTAACAGCTTATGCCATAAAACATTGGTTAAAATTAAAGATGCCATAAGACTTTTTGATGCTTTTTCTCTGGGATATATATTTGACCAAGAGGACACATTCTGATGCCAGTGCTACAGAGGCAGTTAGGGAATGGGCTGCTAGGGCTGGAGCCCTAAATCTTGCATTTGGAGTCCCAGACCCTTGGGAAGCCCTCTGCCCACCCCCTGCTATCCATGTTTGGCATTACTGAGTGACTTGCCTAGGCCTGAGTCCTGAATCTTTTGAGCAAGATCTTAAGAGTTGCCCCAGGTTCCATCATCTGCCTGAATACAAGCCTGTTTCTGCCATCAGTAGGACACCTCAAGGCTCAATCATACAACTAGCAAACAAACAGGAACTGTAGTGTGAAGGCACCGGCTTCTTAAACCAGAGGGGAGGCTGCCCTTCCCTTCCACAGGCTGTTGGTTATTTTCATTAAGTCTTCCAGAGACCAGCACTGGTAACAGCACCACCTTCACTGAGCTCTCTCAGAATGTGCCTGACCCCAGGGACCCCAGGGAGACCCAAAGCCCTGGCGAGAACAGCAGGGACATCGGCTGCTCACCTATCAAGTGGAGTACCAGAAGATCCGTTTATATGAGAAGCCCGGCTTCATGCTTAGATATACTCCGGTCTATGCCTTTTACTCGTAAGAAAGGAAGACGGGGATGGGGGAAGCTCCTCCCCGCGCTCTCTGACGGAAGTTTTGACATTTGCCGCCACGAGTCATGCCTTAGAGCGCCCTTCTTTGGCGGAGCCCGGCAAGCCGAACGGGTTCTCGCGGCCAGTCTCGCCTTACTCAAAGACCGGCCCGGCGTGAACGAAGCGAAACCGCGTCTAAACCAGGAAGTCGCTGCTCTCAAGAACTGCGCCTCCGCTCCAGACAGCCCCGGAGGGGGACACCCCCCGCCCCGCTCTCGCCATCATCATCGGCGCCATCCTTTCAGGTAGGAGGAGACCCCCGAGGCCGCCCCCGCGCGCCCGAGCCCCCAAGAGGGCACCCCGAGGGCAGGGGGAAGGCGCGGGGAGCTCCTTTCCCTCCTCGTGGCCAGGAAGGCGCCTCGGCCCGGGCTCCGTGCGTGTTCCCCTCGGAGATGCACCTGCGGCCGGCGAGGCTGCCTGGCAACCGAGTCGGCGAGCCAGCGGCGCCCCGGCAACGCAGCGCCCGCTGCATGGGCAAAAGCGGGCGGGCTGGCGCGCGAGATGCCTGGGCGCTTCCCGGGCACTGCCTTGTCTCTCGCCGGGTCCTCCGCGCGCCCCTCCGGCACTCCTGGCTGCCTGGGCGGGTGATGCGGAATCTCCTCCAGCGCCGGGGCCAGTCCCACTCCCACTCCGAGCAGTTCCCGTGGCCGCGCTCCAGGGCAAGGCGGCTGGGCCGAAAGTGCCACAGAGTGCGGTGGTTTAAAGCTCTCGCCGTCAGCAAGGAAGCCTTAAAGCGACTGGGGTGGAGGGGGGGAAGCGGCGCCAAAGCCGGGGAAACGCCGGACTCGGGGAAGGGGCGTGGCCGCCTAGGGAACCCGAAAAGGACAGACTGAGACTCCTGGAGAGCTGGGTTTGGCTCCACGTCCTGAGGTTCTCCTCCTGTTTTAGGGTAAATATGTAGGGTCACTGAACGATATTTAGCTTCTACGGGTGTAACCTTGCTTGGGATTAAGCTCCACTGAATTTAGTGGGACTTAATTCTGAGCAAACATGCAATGGACTTGTGCTGGAAGACGGAAATTTTGTAACTCTTTACCTAGGAGTGGACTGCGCTTAAATTAATGCAGCTTGCTATTGAGTAGGCATGCATAGGAATGCACTGTTGTGCCTTAAGCTATTTACAAAATACTGTCTCTTTCAGTTTACTCTTATGAGTGACTATACATTCCACTTTGTGGAGTTGCTTTCCTAGGTAAGTTCCCTTGTGTCTTCATTGTTTGATGGGCAGAAAGTTATTGTTTTGCTATACGTTTAGGATATGATTGACTTTGCAGTTGGTTTTACTGCTTTCTGGAAATATGACTGAAAGGTTGAATGTAATTTTTTAAAATAAATAAACAATTATGCCATTTTAGTGAGGTGGCATTATTAGAATTATTTTTTCCATTCAGCTGTATTGATAAAGAGTTGTATTTTATTCTGGATAGATTTATACCTTGCCCTGTTTTTAAAAAAACTAACTTCATGGAAGTTTCCACGGTTCATTTTTGTTGCATAAATTTTTAATCTGGAATGAGTCACATATAAAATTGGTTATGCCAAATCATGATGGGCGAAACAGATTTTTAAAAAATTCAGTCTAGTCATAAAAATGTTAAAAGTCTCCCTCTCAACATTTGTATGATTAGGAAAAATGTATTGGATTTTTAAAAGTGCTTCTCCCACTTCTGCACCTGACATTTCAGAAAATTGTAAAAGAGGCATCCAGTGTCGTGGCTGCTTCACAGCCACATGTTGGGGGAATAAAATATGGATCAGAGATCCAGCTAAGGTGAAGGCTAAAGTCAATTTCTAGCTGCTGTATTGAATAAAACAGAAAAAATTAGGGACAAATTCATGCCTTGTAGCTAGATGGAATCAGTGGTAGTTTACCTGATTGCCACAGGAACAAGAATTAGTTGCATGGATGATACTTCCTGGAGAAGCCATTATCTCATAAACTGCATTTCTGGCAAGTTGCAGGCCCTGCTTTTTCTGATTATTTGCCAAGAAAGTTGTCTTCTCTGGCTCATTTCTGACCAACTTTCAAAATCTTTTCAGCAGCTGTTTCTTAGATTGCATGTCCCTGGCTTTTCCAGGACTTTTAAGAACTGCAGAAATGCAACCGTTTGAAATCATATTAAATGCACAGTAAGTGTGTTACAGAAGTTATGATGTTTTTGTTTGGCAAGACTACAACTTCTTTTCTGACAAAGTTTACCAGTTACACATGTACAAATATTCAACAGGTTAAATGTTTCTAATTGCCCATCTCCATGCTGAGACAACTACATCTATTGAATTTCTGTCCATCACTCAGCTATTAAGGGCTCAAGGGTCATTTGAGAAGAGGTGTTTTTCTTGTTCCAAGACATTTTGCAGAGGTCTACTGTGCTCTCCCTGTCTCTGAAATACCAAGCAGGCCTTGAAAACATGTATTCCTAGTATGTCTACCATCAAGTTAGCAGTGTGCTCTGTTGTCCATTTAGGCATTATTTGGCTGGATTCACACTGTTGAAAACATATCACTTACAGTTCTAGAAAAATTTGACAGCAGGCTGCATTCCTCAGACATTTGTTTAAAGGTGGACCCTCTATTATCCCTGAAAAAGTTGCAGTCAGGTGGCTGGCATTTTAAAGTGAGTATAAAAGTTGCTTAAAGAACTAGGATCCAGAGTCCTAGGTAGACTCAGCTGGGACACTTTTCCCTTGGCTTCATTCAGTGGCAGCACACTTAATATATAGGTAGTAAGTGACAGAATACTGGGAAAAAAGGATGTATAGTTTAATATTTAAATTGTATTTGGGTGATTTTACTTGATGTGCTTTCTTAATGATGTTTGCTTTGCTCTTTTTTCTTATATTGGCATAAAAATGCTAAAATTTAAGAAATGCTTCATTATATAGGGATTCACAAACTTGCATTAAAATTCTTCCTTCTTATTGAATTGCCCTGCATCTATATTTTCATCACATATTTACTGAACCTGGTAAATGTTGTTACTGCGTTAATGATGACTCTGAAACACTTTTTTAAAGGTATGCACTCAAAAAGCATCTTCACATAGTGATGGTTGAGAACATCAAGGAAAAAATGTAAAAAACATTGCCAGCATGACATTCTGTTTACTGATAACTTGGAGCAAATCTCTGAAGCACTAGACTAGCTAAAATTTGAAACTAGTACTGAAAGTAAATGGCTGAGCTTCCACCTGGGATTCGTTTGGTTACATCATTTACGAGAGACCAGTGGTAAGTTGCATTCAATTGTGTGAAAAGAACAATTGACCTGATCTGGTTTTGTTCTCATATTTTGTATTTGAATATCCATTGGTACAATAAGATCACACAATAACACATACATTATTGTGTTATTGTTACTTGTGAGCTGCCCAAAGAACCCTTGAGCTATGGGGTGGCTTACAAATGTAATAAATAAATAAGTAAATATGTTAAAATGTGTATTTCTTCTTGATTTGGTGTTGCATTGCACTATAATATTTCACTAATTTAGTAATATGCTTGACTTTGGAGACTCAGTACTGGGAATAGGCGGAATATGGAAATGACCGTGATGGCCTGCACTTGAAATTATTACTGCACAGTTATTCATACACAATAAACCAGGTTTCCTCATACTTACTGTGGTGTATGAATCCAATAAGTAAATAACTCTGGTTTACACTGTGCTTCGGAAGATAAAGCCTTTTTACAATGAATGGTTACATTTGAAAGAAAAATGTTTTCTTTATGTAGATATTTCTACATGCTTATAATCTAATATAGTGATACTCCTAACGTACTGTATAATATAATTACAGGGCATTATTCACAAACCCTTTGCACTAATACAATCTCAAATACCTAGGATTAGGATTGCCAGCTGAGCAGAAAGAAACTGATTTGTTCTTATGTCTATAGCGGCTTGATGTACACAATTGTACCGTTTTTACAGTATGGGAATTAGCTGGTGATAATATTCGTATCTAGTCATGAGCTGCTTGAAAAGCTGGCTATCCTACCTGGGTTCTGAATATTGCTGAGCCCAGAGGCCATTCATTGGCTGTCAGCAATGCCAGGGAGCTGTTCTGACTCATTCAAACAGTCAAGCAGCCTGCTCAGTTTCAATTATGCTTAAGGCTTGCTAGGTCACAGATGCCTGGACTGAAGGCTTGTATCTATGTAGCATATTTGCAGGTTGCCCCCTTGTTCAAGGGTGGGAGGCCTGTGACTCTCCAGATGTTGCGAGACTCTGGTCCAGCCAGTATGAACCAAGGATTGCCAAGGAAGACCACAGTTAACCTCCGACAGCATCTGGAGAGCCATAGTTCATCACCCCACCCCCTCAAGCTGCAGTTAATGGTGAACATCTTTCTTTGCTGTTTATCTTGGAAATGACAATAAAGCCCTTTCTCCAAAACTATTCAATTAAATAGTTTTTCAGTTGTGGAGCATAGTGAGGACTGTGCAACATAAAATCAGAAATCACTCAGGGCACAATCCTATGCAGGTTTAGACTGAAAAATTGCTATAACTCTTGGTATTATTCAGCCAGCATTGGGACTGCGCTTTTAACATACATTACCTGATCTTTCAGTGATGTTTGATTAGTCTCAAAATCTGTGATAGAATGAAAATAAATCTTTAAAAAGTGAATATAGCAACTGAACAAAATTTGACCTATACATCAGGAAATAAAAATAGCTGCAAACCATGGAATGTTTGTTCTGTTGCAGGTACAGGGCTTTCACATTTGTCCTGACTTTTATGCTGTATGCTAGTTTCCACTTATCAAGGAAACCAATCAGCATAGTTAAGGTAAGCAATAAGGAAATAATTGTGTAACATATCCTGCTGATGTCAAACAGGGAAGTACTTCTTACACATGTGGTATCACCATATACATTACAGAGCATGGCAGCAATAAAACTGCCAGTATCTGAGTAATAAAACTGAATACAAGTGTTTATACAGATTAAAACTCTACAAAGAGCTTCAGTGCTGCATATAATTTTGTATGCCTCTTCGCGATGATATACATGACCTGTTAAGATATATGTACCACACATACAAAAGCGGATCAAAATATCATTTTAAGTGGTCCAAATTGAAAATAAGATGGACTAAGATAGTCCCCAGATCCTGCCAGCCGGTCTCATCATGACTGAGGCAGATGATCAAACTCCCATCAGGGCTGTAATGGCATGTTGAGACTACAGGTTCAAGCACTGGCATCTATTTAGATTTAATTTGTGACTCATGCCTTTCTTCACTCAACGCCCTTCTTTCTGTATGCAAGCTAATTAGGAATGCTTTGCCATCTGTCAGTTTTACTTTATTATTTTAGATTATGTCTTTCTCTTCTTTTCAAAGGAATAAAAAGTGATACGCATTGTTCATTCCTCTCTCTTTTCAATGATATCTGAATAACAACCCTATGTTGTAGGATAGGCTGAGAAAGAGTTACTGGCCCAGGGTTAGCCTGTAAACTTCCTGGCAGAGTAGCTGAGTCTCCCAAGTACTAGTTGGATCCTCTAATCCAATCTTTCTCTAACACTGGTCTTCATATATTGTTGGACTACTATCCCTATTATCTTTGACATCTGTCTGCTGCCTGGGGACAACAGCAGTTGTATTCCAGCAGCTTATGGAAACCAGAGTTTGAAATGGATGTTCTAGCCTCTGGACCACAGATGAGATTCTGCTGCTGTTCTTTATCCAGCAAATAAATCCATGAATAAAAATCTGCATGAAAGAAAATGATAGCAAGAAAATAAGCTGTGTCTTGTTTTCCAGTCCATGAATTCCCCAGACTTGTCCAAATACCAAACAGAGCTACACAGAACACACGTGTTCAATCATCCAACATGAGTCATAGACCATAATTTATATTCATGTGTTCACTAGAACATTTCTATCCCAATTTCATAATGGTGCTCTTCACTTAGCTTACAGTCAAAAATCCCAAGATCACTTTGGCAATTGAAAGCACACACTACACACAGTAGTCACACACTACACAGTCATCAGCAAAATAAACTCACTCCAGGGCATCTATAGGTTACAACAACTGAGAACATTTGAAACCAAGAGCACACATTACTCATAAGTCCCATTTTAGTGGGACTAAGAACAATGGATGCCCACTGGATTGGGGCAATATCTTATCTTGGAAGAGAAAGTGGTTATAATCTCTCCTTAAATTCCCCTTTCTAAATGTGTAAGAAATGGAAAGAGAGAACACTTGTCTGATTTTTAAAAAAGTTGTCCAGTACTGTTAGGTATCCCACTAGTCCTCTTAAAGACACATGAGTAGTGATTAGGCAATATGATGAAATATTAGACATGCAGAAGAACTTGCTTTAGTGGGGGCACACCACGGTGTAAGTGGATCGTACAAATCAATCACCCCAGCTTTGCATTTCTCTGGTTTGATGTTTCTGTGCTGCTCATTTTCTTAAAATCTGCTCTTCTTGCCACTTCTGCTTCTTAGCATGGATAACTGGTTTAAAGCATTTGGTAATAATTTATATTCTGTCTAATGTTCTCTTTAATATTCGACTCTAAGGACAAATTCAGCCTGTTGCGACTGCAGTTTCTTGAATATATTTCTTAATTTTCTCTTTTTTCTTTTTTCTTTTGTGTATGTCAACATAGCTTAGATTGAGGCTCTTACTGAAAATATACAAGGTTGAAGAAAGCACAACTAGCATGAGTTTCTGGAAAGCGAGCTGATGTTTGAAATCATGCGAAAGAAAAATTAATTAGTGCAATATTATTATTTTTTTAAAAAAATCTCATTTAGGGAGAACTGCATAAGCACTGCATTATTCCAGAAGTTATTGAGGATAAAACTGACAAAGAATATGCCATCCAGAGTCAACCAGATAAAGAGTTATATAATGAGTCTCACTGTGGTTGGGAACCATTTGGTGAGTAATGATTTTTTTTCTGACTTTCTGGGCAAGATGAATTAAATGGAATAATATACTTGCTGCAAAATAGAATACCTAAAACAGAAGAATGTCTCTGCAAAAAATCTGGGGTGACTATGGTGAGTAAGCCAAGTAAGCTGGCCAGAAAAGTTTTTAAAAGCCTCAGAGGAAGAGGGTTATCTTAACCTGGCACTGAAAAGATGACAAATTCAACGCCAGCTGGGCCACCGTGTGGAAGGTGTCCCATAGATGGGGGTGGGGGGGTACCACAGAGAAAGCCCTCCCTTTTGTTTCCACCCTCCTTCAACACTGAAGGAAGCACTTTCCTGCTTCCTTCAGAGTTGGCACTTGGAAGAGGTTGACCATAGTATCCCAACTGTTGATATTAGAAAAGTATTGGTCTTAAGACCACAGGCAGAGTGCTCTTACGGCCCTTAGACGGTACCTAGAGAGTCATTGGATTATAGGGATTCCAAGCTCTGTGCTTGGAAGACAGCTCAGCTGTCTAGCTGCTTTACTAGCTGAGAGGAGCATGGAGGTGATCCTCACCTCCCACTTTGCATAGAATGCCCATCGTCCTCTTTGTTTGGTAGACTGCTGACAGCCTCACTGGATTGCACCCTAAAAGAGATTTTGCGACAGGCACCTTAAATCAGCATTTGTTCAAATTGTTTTGTAATACAAATATATAGCCTACATTGGCTACATGATGTTTTATTTGATGGTTAGCTACCTTGAAGTATTCCAAAGAAAGTGATAGATAGATAGATAGATAGATAGATAGATAGATAGATAGATAGATAGCATGGTTATTTTTTTCTTTCCTTTTCTACCTTGTATTAACATTCGTACATGCCACAAATAGCAACAGCCCTATTCTCAAGGCATCCATGGCCAATGCATGTACAGATAAGGGGGTGCACCTCCTTGAAATGTTACAAAAGTAATGCACCACACAAATACAACCTAAGCAAATTTGTTGAGGAGTAAACTATTTTTATTATATATTTCTTGAAGCTACACCAAGATTGAGTGGCCTGATTTGCAGAATCAAAACTGTCTACCATGGATTGTTAAACCATGGTGGGCTGCAATGTATTTGCATAGTCAGTACCTGAATATTCAAAATAACCACTCATGTGCTGCAGCCTTATTGTGGCCTATATAAGCCAAATAGTGGGCTGTTTGATTGTGCAAACCAGTCCGATATAAATTGCATATTAAATAATTATTGGCTATTGTTCAAAATTACTTACATCTCAAACAATTTAATCCATGAACTCTTGCAAACATATATTCCCAGATAAAAGCAACTACAAACAGTTGTTGGGAGCCCTGGACTATTCATTCCTATGTGCTTATGCAGTCGGAATGTATTTGAGGTAAGGTTTATTTTATTCCTTTCTTAATCCTGTTTCATAGCCTCAAATTGTCAGTACATTAGATTGATCCATCTCTTCCTATGTGTGGTATAAATGTTGCAGAGTGTGGAGAAGGGAATATTCAAGAAGAAATGAGAAATGTTGAAGGCTGTATATACTCTAGGGGACATGGTCCCCACATTTTTCTGGTCACGTGGGCACAACTCCCTCTTTTTGCTCCTGCCTTTTCTGATTTCTTTTTTTTTTTTTTTTTTTTTTTGCAGCCCCTTTACCAGCTCAAGGTTTCCTGTCCTTTCTCTCCCCACCGCCAGGACCCTCTATTGCCACCACCCATGATCCTGCTGCTGTTCCCCTGCTTGGGATTGTCCTTGCTGGTTCTTCCCTCTCCCGCCCCCTGCCACATCTTCGTCTTCCCCAACCTGCCAGTTCTGACATGCTCAGCCTGCCAGCCATAACTTGTCAATTTTTATGTCATAATCTCACCTTTTAATGATTATGGCAATACACCTTTGTTCAGTAAGCACTCAGAATTAATCACTCTCTCATTCTCTCTCTCTCCGTCCCTTCCCTTAATTGAAAGTGGGATAATAGGGGAGCGCTTGCCTATCCGATACTATCTCACAGGGGGGATGTTTGCCAGTGGACTCTTCACAGCAATGTTTGGACTTGGCTATTTCTATAACATACACAGCCTGTGGTTTTACATCATAGCTCAGGTAGGCAGACCTATGTTTCTTTTCCCTTTTGTCCTTTAGAATTTTTCAGCATGGCACAACATAAGAACTACATTCCTGAAGTTGACTGAAGGTCCATTTAGCTTAGCATTAAGAACACAGGAGCAGCCATAGTGAATCAGACTGAAACCTATCTGCTCTGATGGGATGATGCGTATACATCTTTTACTTACCTAGAGTCCATTTCCAAAACCCAGTCCAGGACCAAGGAATAAAAGTCTCTTCTACCCTGTTGTCCCCAGTTACATGCTTTTAACAGAAAGTGGAAGAGGCCAAAATCTGCCCCATAGCAGAAGACACTGTTTAACCTAAAAGGATCTCCCAGGTACTGTTAGTCTTACACTTGAATAGGGAAAAACACACTGGTAGCAAAACCCAGTCTTACAGACAGGAGCTGTAACATTAATTTTTCCAATAAGTTTAAGACCATTTTAAATTCATCTCTAAAGTTGTGTGGTATAGTAGTAATACTTGAAGTTTCAACATAATGATTGACATGTTTAAAAATTTCAGGTGGCTAATGGATTTGTACAAACTACTGGCTGGCCCAGTGTGGTTACTTGCATTGGCAACTGGTTTGGAAAAGGAAGGTACATTGTCTACATTTTTCTCTTTTGGACAAAGGTGGGGAATATGTGATCATAGTGCCACATTACTAATTCTAAAAGTCATAGTCTGCCCTCCCAACAACTTAAGTGCAGATTTGCTAACACAGGTGAACTTGCAGGTTAGAAATGCTTTGTCTTTCTGGGGAATTTTGCCACCAAGTATGCCTTTTTAGGAGAATAATAAAGACAATAATAAATTAAATGTTTTGAATTTCTTAGAAGAAAAATGGTAGTGTGACATCTTAGTGGGCGCATTTTTACATACCAGTACTGCTGCATATTCTGAACACAATCCCCCAAAGTGTGGGGAGTGTCCTGAGAAAAAGACCCACAAGTTTAGCTAGTCATGGAGCTACAGCTTGTACAGGTCATGCATTTGTTCTGTCGGCTGCTTTGCTTTGTTTGGGACCAATGCAAACTGAAGAACTTTGCATTTCTCACCAGCAGCAAGTCTTTTCCTATCATTAGAGAAAGCAAAGTAGCTGATTCAGGCAGCAGCTGTTGGCGGGGTGGGGACATGGCAAGGCTGCTCCGCCCTCCTGCATGGCAGTCCTCTAGAGCTGGCCCCTCAGTGATGGTAATGCTTGCTTCTTTCTATCCTGGGTTGGCTTGCCGTCTCACCTCATTGCCTTTTCCCAGTGTGTCATGGGCCACATGCCATTGAGAAAAGCCCCTGTTTGAACAGACAGACAGAGAGGCAGGAAGCCCAGGTCACCTGTCTGAGCAGGCGCTGCATTTACAAATACATCGCTGTGCTTGCGTGATGCAAACTGGTGCACTGCTAGCCGGTGAAGCGCTGCTACGTGGGCTGCAGCCTGATCTGCGTCTCCTAACCTAGCCTCCTCTCCCCTGCTGCAGTGGAGGATACTGTCCCCTCTCAGTGGCCAGTCTGGCTAGCTTCTGTACTGGGACTGGGGTGCAGGGGAATGTCTTGGCCATCACCACAGGCCGCAAGAGTACCTTAGGCTTATTCGGACTAGAACTGAAGCACTGAATCTGCCTAGGTAGCCCTTGAATTTTAATTTTAAATGCAGTATTGTCTTTCGTACTAAGGGTAATGTTGATTGTCAGATTAATATATCGCTTTCCTTTTTTGTTTGTTGTAGGAGAGGATTGATAATGGGATTGTGGAACTCCCATACTTCCATAGGAAATATTTTAGGATCCCTAATAGCTGGCTGCTGGGTGTCCACCTGTTGGGGTCTGTCCTTTGTGGTGCCTGGCATCATAATAACTTCAATGGGTATAGTCTGCTTCCTGTTCCTTGTTGAACGTAAGTGTTACATTTCAGTGAAGTTATACTAAGTGGGACATGTTCTCAGTTGGGATAATTGTAATTGACCAACACTACTTTTTCTTGGCTATGCACAGAAACCTCTCTGCCTTCTATCTGTAAAACAGCCCTTATAATAAATTTAAGCATGTGCATAAAAGGTTTGGAGTAAGAATCCAGGGCAGGTGGTATATAAGGTTGGAGTATGTGTGGGCAAATCTGCAACCTTCTCCTGCTCGTCGGGCTTGGTTGTATGTCTAAATAACCGAACTGCAAACCATCTGGGCAGGTGTTTTACAAATATTTCCAAATAAACAAAACCAATAGGAGGGTTTAAATTGATATTATGTAAATGCCAAAACTACAAACTGGATTCAAATGACACATACCTATTTCATGGTACAGTGGTACCTCGGCTCACGAACACCTTGGTTCACGAACAAATCGGGTCACAAACAAAAATTACTGAAAAAATTTGACAATTTGACTTGGGTCACGAACACCACTTTGGGTGGCGACCAAGATTGCAGCCATCTCCCCCCCCCCTCCCAAGTGGGGAGATGGGGAGATGGCCATGATCGCAGTTCCATTCGTGGCAGGGAAGGCATGCATGATCAGAGGCACGCTGCTGCAGGAAAGACTGGAGCATCAAAGCAGAGCCGCGGGGGAGATGGCCGAGATTCCGCCTGTCTTTTCTGCAGGAGTGTGCCTCTGGTCAGGCACGCCTTCCCTGCACGAACGGAACTGCAATCACAGCCATCTCCCCACCCCCAGTGCACTGTTTGCGCCCATCTTTCCCTCCCCCAGTGCACCCATGATCATGCCTGTCTCTCCCCCACACCCCCCAGCACACCAGGATGACAGGCACCTGCAGGGATGACAGGCGCGATCTCGATCATGCTGGGGGGGTGGGGGGCAGATGGCCGCCATCTTTGTTGTTGTGACTTTGCTTCACATTTTTCTGATTTAAAAAATGGTTACAGAATGGATTAACCTTATTTACACTGAACCTTATGGGGAAATTTAACTTGACTCACGACCAATTTGGGTCATGACCAGAGTCCTGGAACGGATTAAGTTCGTGAGCCAAGGTACCACTGTCATTCATATATTTAGTCATTTTATACTATCAGCATTTTGGACATCATATATACTTCCATGAACTGTATTTTCTCTTTCAGATCCTAGGGATGTAAATTGTTCAAGTACATCATCCATTGTAAGTAAAAACTGTAACTGCATTTTCTTTTGGTTTTGTTTCACAATACTAGTTTACAACCAAAATGTTTAAGTGGGGGAAGGAATAAAATAGATGGTCCAGAGTAAACGCTGAAATCCATCTCCTTTCCCTCTTATTTTTATTTTAACATCCAGCTTGAGAACAGTTCTGTGCAACTCAAAAGTTTTGTATTTTATACTGCAAATACTGATACTACTTCAATAAAGTTGTTTGAGCTAAAACTGAATGTAATGGGGGTAGTCACTTTCCATGAAACGTTTTCTCACAATGTATACTTCCCAGACAGCATTGACTTTGCATGGTGTAGAAGTAAAATTAACAACAGCACACAGACAAATGTACAAAAACCTTTGCCTCTTTAGTACGGTTATGCATAAGGCCAGCCAAAACATTCCATTGCCCAAAACTGCATTTCTCTTCCTGCACCTGCTCTAGTGGCCTGCTGGCTTCCTCCAGTCTTAATTGTGGCAGCACTGCAGGCACATCTCCAAGGCCATGTTCCCCCAGTGACTCATTTTTTGGAAGGACTCTGCCTTATTATACAAGGCCCTTCCTCAGAGCAGGACAGTGGGACAAGGTAGGTCTGCACCTCTAGCTGCTTTGTTCCAGCTATTCTTGGGGTCCATTTTGACCCTCAATGCACCGTACTGAGGAAAGAACCATCCTTCCTGGTGATGGGAAAAATTGACTGTGATGTGTAAAGAACGCGATCTCTTTATCAAAGGTTTTTCTGAATGATGGTGCTGCCCAGTTTGTCTACATATTAATTTCTGTGCTTTTAGCAATGGTTTTAACTATTTAAAACATTCTAACTGATGCATTTTTATATTTATTATGATGGATTTTAACCTCAGTTTCAGTTAACTTTTGATATAATAAATGTTGGTGGATGTAAATTCATACATCATCATAAATGTAAAAAGGCTGGAAATCTAATCCTAAGAATGTTTATTCAAAAATCTTCTAGGAATGTAATCATCTTAACACTTATACCTGAACTCTTATTATCTTTCAGAATTATCAGAGTTACATGAATGGGTCAGATAGATTCTTCATTCAGAAACCAAAATTAAGCACATCAAAGGTAAAGAGAAAATGTTTTCATAAATACAGTATTTTTTCACAGCCTCAGTATGAAAGCAAATTACCTAAATGCTTTGGGGAATAGTATGGTTGTGCGAAAATGTTATTTGCCACACTTTATCCAGCTCTTTCTATTGTGACACAATAACCCATTCTGGGTTGGAACCCATGATGGTTTGTTGTGGCGTGCTAATCCAGACTCATTCAAATAGGTTTTTGTGTGGTCAGACCCCAGCAACCAGCCCTGTCTTGGGTAAAAGGATCAGCTACTGATTTGTGCAGCAAGAGCAGCAAAAACTGCTTGCTACTCTCACCAAGCATGTCCAGCCACCCCACAAGTGTCCCAGAAAGTGCCTCCCCCTGCTAATAAAAAAAAAAGAAAGTGGGATGTGCTATTACGTGTAGACACTTTGCGTGTAGGGTGGGGTATAAATGTGTTAAAATAAAATAAAAATAAAATATTACACTTTCCCAAGCACCTAGATTATTGGGGGAAAGTGTAAAATACGCCTTAACTGGGACGGTTAGAGTGAAGTTGAGAATTTTGCCACAAAGGGTGTAAATTACCCCCTTTTCATGAGCAAATATCATTCATCTTTTTGCTTTCTCTTGATAGCAAAACTCTCTACTCATTTCTCACATTTGACAGCTATCAAGAAAAAACAAGGAGAAAACCCATATTGTTCTGGGCAATATCTAGGATTGGTACCTGCCACACCTTGGCAGCAGGTACCCTCCAGGGCATCATCCTTGCTAAGGTTTGAACTTCCTGCATTTGCACAACTGGGGCTTATTTATTTATTTAAAATGCATAGCTATCTGCACAAGTTTTGTCCATTTTTAATGGGTTCTGTCAGCTTCCAACAGCCACTCCACCTTGTTGTCCAAGCACTTTTGAATGAGCTGTTGGTGCCTGCCAAAATGGGAATTGTAAAAAATAGTTGTCAAAACCTGGGAGTAAAAAGAGGAAATGTTGGGAGCAGCTGGGGTGGGGATGTGGGAAAGAACCGGATGCTATTACAGAGTCCCTTGAGAGGACCAATGGACAAGGAAGAAGTCAGTAACACATGGTGAGCCCAGTTATCTCTTGGGCACGTGTGGGTTGTTGTGATGTGTACGCCTGTGCAGTGTTTCTGTTTTGCCCCTTTTCCTGCCTTTGAGGGGGATCTGGAACTTGCATTTAAAGAAACTTTGTTAATATATTTAAACAAATTTAATAAATAAATACATTTTATACACACACACCCCTATCCATGCTTCATTTTCATTCCCATGTAGCTGTTTATCCAAAGAGTTAAGATTACTGTGTTTTGAGTTGAAGCTAAATTGTAAGTCCATGCATGCACATTCTATTAAAAACCCTGGTTTTAAGGAAATCTATTGTTATGGTTTGTTTATTAATAGACTATCTTCAGAAGTCAGTATGTGACAGGTTAGTGTTGAGTAAATAAATACGTGAAAACCAGGCAAACAAGAGTTTACATTGATCCTTAGTCTGAGAACAGATGTCTTCTGGTTGTACGAGTGTATCCCTATTTTAGTCTGTGAGATATTGAAGGGTATGTAGATATCTCTATTTTTGCCATGTTTATTGTGGCATATGTATAATGGTGTGGCTGATAATGGTTTTCAGTTGACCCAGATGGTATAGCCAATTCTTCATTTAGTTCATCATTGTTTTTTTAATTAAGAATACACAGTTCTTAGAATGGGAATAGTTCTGTAAATGTCTTCAGGAAAGAACTAAATTTATTTATTTATTTATTTATTTATTTATTTAGAAAATTTCTATGCTGCCCCATTCGCCGAAGCCTCGGGGCAGCTCACAAAGATATCAATTAAAATATAATACAATAAAAATATAGAACAAGTTAACAATATAAAATAAGTCGCCCTGGCCAAAGAATAAAATAAAGTATCCTTTAAGGTAGACTAGGTTTCTTGTTGAGTCTCTTATTCTTGGTACTAATAAAATAACGCCTGAAGAAATGAATGAAGAAATCTTAACTTTTATCAAGCCACACATGTCATGTGAATATTACTGTCTGTGCAGGTAACATGATTTCATAACATGTATGGCATAAGAAAATGTAATTCCTTCAGTCTTTACTGTTTCAAAAAGATAAATAGCATTTTAATTTTTTTAAATGTAAAACTTTTACTGTACCTTCTTTGAGTTGCTTGGTTTCTAAAGAAAGGTTATTGCTTCCATTGAGTTTGATGGGGTCTTTCGTAGGATCCAGAGATGCATTGTCTGCTCTCTAACAATGAGAATTGCTCAAAACAACCAAATCATACTAATGGATTATTTGAAGGACTTGAAAATGGGAAGTCTGCTATTAGTTTCATTGGAGCTTTACGAATACCTGTGAGTATTTCACCTTCATCACATCTGGTTTGTGACCTGACCTGCACTCTTGTCTGTTGCAGAAGATGAATATAACAGAGATTAAATCCTCTACTATGTCATCTTCATTAGTGATAGTCACTGTACTATGGAAAAATAGCAATAACTACCCAGTAGGAACTATGCCATGACAAGATTGGAAGTTACTATCATTGAATGAGTGTTACCATCACTATACAGTGATTGTTACCTTTCCCCCACCTTAATACTGATCCTGTTTTGGGTTCATAGTGGTCAGCACTGGAACTGACTCCTTTGACGTTTGAGTTATAATGTGCCAGTTACTTGTAACCATACTGCAGAAAATGGATAAAACTAACTAGATGTAGCCTTGGTGCTAATAACAGTTTAAGATAATGTGAGGCATATACCTCAGGTTTATTACGTAGCCCTCCTACTGCCTTGGCACAGTCCATTTATGGTCTGGTGTATCCATCCTTGCCTTCACCTATTTAAAATTGCAGGAAAAATCCCATTGTACAACTTACCTGTGCCACACAATCGCTCAGAGAAACAGGCACTCCAGAGACAGTAACTATGTACAGTTAATGAATCTGAGTACTGGAATGAGAGAACTTTTGCATTGTTGGGGGTACTTTATGCCTAATTCTGCGTAGCTGTCTCCATGTGCCTAGTGATAGGATCAGACCATTACATATTGCATAGGACTTACTTGCTTGGACTGAAATTACCTCAGTGCAAACAAACAAGCAAACTACAAAGTATGCTTTATGCCTGTTTATTAATTTTGTTTTACTATTTTTTCCAAATTTTTCCATTCTCCATAGGGAGTTATAGAATTCTCTTTCTGCCTGTTATTTGCCAAACTGGTCAGCTACACTTTTCTCTTTTGGCTTCCACTGTATATCACAAATGTAGGTAAGGATCTGTATTGCCTTTAAGAATGTTATTTGTAAGATACACCACAATACCTGATGGAAGTACCTCTCCCAGCCTCAATCTACCTGGACCATGTGATCTGAATCTGGGGCCTCAGTGGTGGTCCCCCATTACGAACTGATCTGCTCTCTAATTGTCATCTTCTTGGATGCAGATTAAAACTGTCCCAGGCATTTAATGGCATGTGATGGGTTATGTCACTTGCTTTAATTAGTCTAGTTTTATTGAATTTCCTTTATACGCTTAAACTGTTTTACATTTTGTGTATTCAAATTTTATGCGCCACCTGCATCCCTATTCAAATTTTAGACTGTTTTAAATGTATACTGGAATATTATACTGCACTTTACTGTATCTGCATTTTATTGTATTTCAAGAAATTGTGGTAAAGCACCAAGAGAGCTTTAGCTACCCAAGGCGGTGGGGGAGGTGTATGGAAGATAAATAAATATTTTTTTTCCTTGACAGAACACCTTGATGCAAAAAAAGCAGGTGATCTTTCCACACTCTTTGATGTTGGAGGAATATTTGGTGAGTTTGCAACTATTATATTAAAATCTGTCTATATTTGCAAGTGATATTCTTAAACAATCTTAGAGGCAGGAGATCGAGATAAACAGCAAGGAAGCTCATCATACATGTCCAGCTGCTCCACTGAGAGAGCAAAAATGTAAAGGACATGATGGCTTTAGTAGCAGATGCACTCTTGGAGAAAGGGGCAATTCCTGGAGATATTGAAGAAGTAGTAGGGAAAAGATTTGTAACAGTTTGGATATGGGCAGAAAAGAAAAGTAGAAGTGGAGTTATATTTTTGGAGACAAAAGAATTCAAGGAGCAACAGAACAGCAGGGAGGAAAGGGCTATGGATACAATAAGCAAGAGCAGGCTCTTCATCATGTTCAGTTTGAGACATTGACAGGAAATCTTATGGGAACTGGTGACAGGCAAGTATAAATTGCAGTTGGGCATATCACAGGAAAATAAAGTTGGGAGCAATTGACTTAAAAGTGTAGCAAAAGCCATCAGAATAATTAAAATTGTTCAAAGAGAATAGAGTAGAAAGAGAGGAATATAGGAGCCCCGTTGATATAAACCAAAGGTCCTACCTAATCCAGCATTCTGCTTTGTACAGTGATTGAGCAGATAGCTTTGCGAAGTTCACAGGATGTTCTGGAGCACAAAGACATTTGTTAATAATGCGTCTTTCTTCATCGCTTTTCTCATAGATTGAAGAAAAATGGCAGGAGAAGGTAGACATTTTAGACAGTATATATCCAAGTGTGATTGATTATAGTGCAAAAATTAAGAGAGCAGGTACTAATGCTACCATTGCAGCTGATGTATATAGAGCACATCTTTTAAAAAGAGCTGTTTGAGTCAAATCTAGGGAAATCTATCTAAAGCAGTTGCGGATATGGTTAAAAACATTCTGTCCGATGTTTGCTTTCCCTCCTCTTTCTGCAGGTGGAATTTTGGCAGGTATAATATCAGACCGACTGAAAAAAAGGGCTACAACGTGTGGCATGATGCTTTTGATTGCTGCACCCATGGTAAGATCTGCTCTCATTACCATAGCGATAAAATACAATTGTCCGTGACTCTGCTCTGCCAATATGTGCTGGCTTAACAATATGAATGTGCAATTTTATGTTCTCATGTTGTAACAGTTTAAGGTATTTTCTTGTAAAACATAAAATAAGCCTAAGGTAATGAGAAATGAAGGAAGCATTACTGAGGTGAGAATGATTAAATCCTAGAGCTGCCCTTACCCTCTACGTACCAGAGAACTACAGTTGGAAACGCCTTCATATTATCTATGCCTATAGATCCTAGAAAGCAAAATAATAGGAAGGGTTAGGGTTAGGGCAGCTCGCTGGATAGAAATAAAGTATAAAGTGTTACTGGAAGTAGAGGTTTGCATGATAATTTGACCTAACTCGGTGATGTCTGTGCCATCCTAGCTGTATGTATTCTCTGCAATCAGTAAAATGGGCCCTGAAGCTACCATAGGTAAGTTCTCAAATTGTTGATAACCAGTAACATCCAGGTGATGTCTCAGTGGGCACTAGTATGGCCTAAGAAAGCATAGACAGGTGTTGGGGGAAAGTAGCTCCTTGCTTTCAGCTCCTTCCCTCTCAGTCCTCCTGTGGGTATCCCAAGGGGCCCCATGACAGGACCAACTTGTCTCCCCCAGCACCACAATCACATGACATCTTCAGTTCACCATGGCTTTTTTTTGTTCCTTTAACTTGTTTTCCCAGAAATTGTGAAAGCTAGCTTGACAGTCAGGTTTTACAGTCGCCAGTTTGACAGCCACTTCCAGCTGTTTTAAAGTTTCTCAGTGCCAAGCAGCACATGGTAGGGTTGTCAGTGGTTAGAATTTTTTTAAAATTGGTTTCTGGTTTTGTTTTGTTTTTAAATGCCACACTTGCACAGCTGACAGCAGTTAATCTGCCCTAAGGGTAAGTTCACTTTTCCAGTTGTTCCAAAAACCCTAGATGCTTGGGAACATGGAAAATGGAAACCATCCACCTTATAAAGGAGTGGGTGCTTTGACAAGCTATGTGTTTAAACTCTGGCTCCTTTTATAAGGAAGTTCTTGAAAGGGACACATCCATTTATGCCTGCATGTCTCTGTCAAGAAACCAGACAGAGCCTTTCCAAAAGCACTCTTTTAAAATCAGCTGTTGTTTTGACAGCTACCTGTTGAAGCCAACAGCCCCTTGCCAAGCACCTATGCAAGAGTATAAGCAGCATGCTTACGGGGGTGGTTATTTTGGATAGCCATCAAATAATGCTGGGATCACACATTGTATATTGTTGAAGACGACATGCATTCTAAAACTCTGATCTGATGGCTTTTCTTCTCCAATTTCAAGTCATGCTGCTCATCTGTGGAGCTCTTGTAAATGGCCCATATGCCTTGATCACAACAGCTGTTTCAGCAGATTTGGTGAGTGCATTTCTTTTCTGGTGAGTTTCAGAAATGTATTAATCATTTTCTGTTTGATAAGAGCAAGTGCACGTGAAAGGTATGAGCATAAACTTATAGGCAATGATAGAATTCATTCAAACTGAACAGATGCAGCCTTGATCTCCACCAGCCAAGATCTGGGGGAATTGACTGCCTTCTTAATCCAAGATTAATCCACAACAGGATTTGTGAATATGTCCTCAGTATCCCTATTATCCCAATTTGACATGGGAAGGAAGAGGCTCCTGGCACCTGTGAAATAGTTTATTAGTGTGGAGTTGTGGAAATGCAAGGCAGAGGAAAATTAGAAGTGATGTACAACTTCAAAAATGTGAGACAAACTGTTGTAAAGTCTGCTTTAGTCCACATACGTTACAGCAGCCTTTTCCAACCTAGCACACTCCAGATATGTGGAATCCTGGGAGTTGTAGTCTACATCTCTCGTATACCAGGTTGGGGAAGGCTGCCTTGAGTTTCCTCTGTTTAACAGAATTAACCATATCATTGCAAATTTTTTAGAATCCATTTTGTGTAAATTAAAATGTATCACTGATTTGTTTTAGTGATGGATATTGTGATATAGTTCTTCTCTGTGTATCACACATATAGTCTCTGTACCTGTGCAGAGACTCACCTCAGGAAGGTTGTATAGCTGAGGTTCTGTTGGTGGGAACCTGCCATCACTATCACAGGATACATTCCCACCCCTTTCCCTCAGTTCTTCAACTACCATTGTGGCAGCCTCATGGAAGCTTCACTTCATCTACTAGATGTTTTTTTTCCTCCAGCTGAGTTTTCTTATTGTTGTTCTTATTTGGGGTATACCTCTGACTATTATCCACACTGCAAGCTCAGAGAGCAGACTGGCAGATGCACTCAGCCATTCAACAGAGGCCTCTCACAAGTGTTAACTGCACCCTGCCAACTTAGACGCATTTTTTCAATTTGGGGATTCCTACCGGTAAAAAGGTAAAGGTTTCCCCTTGATGTTAAGTCCAGTCATGCCTGACTCTAGGGGGCGGTGCTCATCTCCATTTCCTAGCCGAGGGAACCAGCGTTTGTCCACAGACAGTCTCCATGGTCATGTGGCCGGCATGACTAAATACCGAAGTACAGGGAACGCTGTTTACCTTCCCACAGAAGTGATACCTTTTTATCTACTTGCATTTGCATACTTTCGAACTGCAAGGTTGGCAGGAGCTGGGACGGAGCAACGGGAACTCACCCCACTGTGCAGATTCGAACCGGCAACCTTTTGATCAACCAGCCCAGCAGCACAGCAGTTTAAACCACTGTGCCACCTGCAGTCCCGATTTGAGCGGTAGTGGGCCAGAATTCATTGGGGATGTATTCCTCCTGAGATGGCTGGGGACACTTTTTTACCTCTTGCCTTCCTTTTCTCCCTTTTCTGGCAAGAGTTCTGCCAAAAATTCAACTTGACAGTACAGTTGGTATCATTTTCATGCCATGGGACTCTGATAAACATGGTTCCCCCAGCTACTTTGCCTGTACAGCCACACCTTCCTTTGGCTGCCATCAATAGCCAACTTCATCTCTTTGGATTAAGGAGGAACTCAGTATCCCAACATTCAGACCTTGCATCTGACAGCATGGAGCATCCTCTGCTAACATCTTACATCACCCTCCCTGAGGGCCTTTGCGTTATATTGAATGTGGCATGGAAGCCAACTATCAGATGTTTCAATGAAGCAAAATAGAAATTGTACATTCATTTCTCCCTAAAGTGGTAGCGAGTTTTCACATTAATGGGAGGGGGGGGTAATTATCTTGCTCACTTTTTTTCCCCACCCTCATTGTTGAATCTACTTTTTACACCCACAATGCCACAACTTTGGCATTCTGTAGATGGAAAATAGAATAATTCTGTCAGTTGCTGAAGAGTTTTTTATGGTATGTTGGCAAGAATAAAGAACTTCCAATTTCTTCCAAAGTGTCACATCCTGAGTAGTTCAGTTATCCCTTCATATCATGGGCTGGCCTGGAAACCTTGGAGCCACTGAAAGCTCACTTCATCCAGGGAATGGCAACCTTGTCTACTTCCTGAGTTAGTTGCCTCTGCTAGAGTTATGTAGGGCTCCTTTCATGTTCATAAAGCACTACAAGCGTGGCATTCAGAAGGGCAGTATTTTCTTCAGTGCTTTGAAGAAAACCCACCAGAAGTAAGTCAGCCCACTACTGGTGTAACGCACAGAGACCATGAAGAGGAAAGGCAGTTGCTTACCTATGTTTTTCTCTGCAAGTGGACAGAACCTTCCCGCCATCACCACTTTGGGTGTAGATGTCACATTTGGTGCTGGTACTAAGGCTGGTTGCCTTTGGTATTCACATCAATGTCTATAACAGATATTGATCTCAATGACCCTCTAAGTTCAGGGGCTACAGTGATGGTCTCTAGGAACTCAGGGAAAGTGCAGGAACTTATAAGAACATGCATGCTGTGAGGCTGAGGAGGTTCCTGCCAAAAAAATCCTCAGCTATAGAAGCTTTCCAAAGCACAGTCGACACACAGGTGCCAAGTATGTATGTAAAAACACACAGATGACCATTTGAAGAATTTGTATTGTTAAACTGTCTTTGGTAATGGGACATTCCACAAAAGTTTTAAATGGATGGATGGATGGATGGATGGATGGATAACAGTTACAGGTAAGCAACCCAACTTTAGTGAATCTGTCCAGCTAAATTTAGTTAAATGCTATTTTAACATCTTTTCAAATGGGAAGAATGGTGTACAGTACAAATAATATTAATAGTCCCATTCTCTGTGCTCACTGATTAAGTGCTGAATATATTTTCATTAAAGGGGACCCATAAAAGTCTTAAGGGAAATGCGAAAGCACTCTCCACTGTTACAGCCATCATTGATGGGACAGGCTCCGTAGGTAAGTGATCATTCTCAATATATGTGCCTGGGGCAGGATATTCTCTATAGCTCTTGCTACAGCTGACTAGAAGTTTTTATCAGGTGACCAGCCTTGCTCTAATACCCAGATGTGTGACTGTGCATGGGTTACTCTTGAACTGCTATAAGTAGATATTTCCCAGCATTCATTCTCCAGCACGTTATCCGTGTCACAGTCCTATCACGCGTAATAGGTGTGGTTTTGTAATTCACTGGTGACATACACAGAGAACAGTTAAACAGGAGTGTCATGGATAGAACATTTGGAGAGCTTTCAGCCAAAGGATTGCTATGAGTTGGAGACAACTTCATGGCACATAACAACACAACAGCAACAGCAACATGCACGGAATTTATAAAATTGGTTAACTGTGTTAAATTTTGAGTAAAGTATCAAGCATTGTGCAGTCCAGTAGATGTACTGATTCTCACCTTGTATTGCTTTACACTGTATTTCAGGTGCTGCTCTGGGGCCTTTGTTAGCGGGTCTCCTCTCTCCCTCTGGTTGGAACAATGTCTTTTATATGCTGATGATAGCAGATGCCTGTGCCTTATTAGTAAGTCCAAGTATATCATAGTGCCATATTGCTATGCTGCACTGTCTTTGTTAAAATGTAGACTTTGGTTTAATGAGTTGTCCATGCTTTGTTTGAAAGCATAATGTTTCACCATATGTGCACTGTCTGCAGCCATATGGAAAATTCTGACACATACCATGGTAATTACGCTTTAGTTTCCACAGAATGCCTGGACATCTTCCTCTTCCCCTTCCCTTCCCTGTCTTCTCCCCATGTCTTTCTTTTGTTTAGTAATTTGTATGAGAAATGCATATTTATATCATGGAGATGTCCACAGGCAAGCATCCAAAACATTTCGAAAGGACAGATACTGATGTAGTAAGAGTTTTGATGAGTGAGAAACAGTTTATTACTGTTTTTCTTTTCTGCTCAATTGGCACCAGACTCTTAAAATACTGTAATATTTTCACTGTACAATGCAACATTACCATACAGTGATGAATATGAACAGTAGCAAAAGCATAAGAACTTAGATAGCCCACATTTTCTAAGCAAGGTCCCAGTGCTATACCCACCCAGGTCCTAGAAATTTCACCAAACCCTCTTTTAATTTTCTTGTTCTCGGAGGAAAGAATTAGCTTTAATGCACCAAATGCAGGATCCGTCCTGCAACATGTTACAGCAACCCTGCCCCAAAGTATTGGAAAATCCTTGTAAAACCATTCACTGTGAATGGAAGGTAGAGCTGCCAGTCACAAATAATTCATCCCCGCCTCTTCTCATTTCCACCCTGGTGCTTTTCTTATGAAGAGAACTTGAGGAGAAAGGTCAAGTTTTAGAAGCATGCCATCAGAGTTGGCATTTTCCACTTTGAAGGTGCCCCGCTTCAGTGTGCTCTCCTCCTCAATCTGTAGGAATCAACCCCCCTGTTTAGGGGCATGTGCACGTTGAATTATTTGAGCGCTGGGAATGAACCATCATCACTAGATGAAACTAGATGCTTTTGGAAATGATGGTAGCATACTTTCAGAGTGCTATAAATGATAGCCAGCGTTCCAACAGGCCTGGGCTCCCTCCACTGGACCATTTAGCATTCTCCATCCACAGTTTTTGTTATGTGCAAATACAGATTGTGTTTACTCTTGGATTTAGATTTAATGCTGTATGCTTCACTGAGCCATGTGTTTGCTAACAAGTGGATTAATGTGCATAGGTGTTAGAAGATAATCTAACAAAAATGAATTACTCTGTCAAAATCCATTATATGACCAGTGCTCACAGTGGACTATATTTTAAATTAGGGAATGAGACACCCTTTGCCACTGTTTCATATAAAGCCTTTCAGTCCAGCATGAGCACTGGCCCACTTATGGCAGCAGCTGGGTATCTGTTACTAATTGCTAATGTATGTTTTAGCCACATAACCAGTTGCTTTGCCCACATATGCACTTCAGTTAAAGTTCCAGGAACATTCATTCCCTCTGACTGTCCTCCCCACTTCCTAGTTTTTCATGCCCTATCAGGTGATATAGTACCTCACTTTAATGAAGAATTAATGTCGGTGGCCATTTTCCCTCTTACCATATAACTTCTTTTTAATTGTACAGTTTTTACTCCGCCTTATACGAAAAGAACTTCAGTGTAGTCTGGACCAAGCCTTGTAAGTCCCTGTCTAATTCCCTGCATTTTACTTGTATCATTCATCAAACATGTCTTCCTATGCAACAATAATATGTTTTTTTCCCTTCCTACTTAGATTTTTGCACTATTTAACCATTTCTTTGTCATTTCTCTTAGACTGGGGCCACATTACACAATAGGCTATCCTGGGTTGCCACCTACAATAAGTTGCTATGTTGTGCAAATGTAGACAGATTCATATGGGTTGACTTGTGTGTGTAACAAGCCACCCTGGCAACCCATGAAGTGCTTTAGGGGTTTCTCTACCCACAGTGGATTCTCATATTGTCCAGACCAAGACAACCTACCCCATTGTGGGTTCAGGTGATCAGCTAGTGAGATCCATGGCAAGGGGAGCAGAAACCTGTTGCCATGTGGCTACCGGGCTAGCATTAGTACCAGCCACCCGCAGGCCACTGACGTGCCACTTGGGGCATCTGGCACTGCTGCCCCACTGCCACTCCAGGCTCACCACTCCAGGCTCCCTCCCCCGCACCCAGACATGTTCTGCAGTTTATGACCGCCTGCTCCCCTGAGCCCCACTTGCACAGCTACAAACAGTCCCTTTAAGTTTCTCAGCAGCAGGCTGGAGAGCTGCCTTGGTTTGCCCAGCCTTTACAAAACTTGCATAAGAGATTTTTTTAAAATAGCCATACTTGTTTAGGTAGTTGCTGCCAAGGTTATATGGCTAGCTGTCACTGCTGTCAAAACTCCTTTTTCCATAGAAAAAGTGGGTGGAGGGTACTCTTGCACTTTCCCAAGCGGGTGGTAGAGATGACAATCTTTGTGAAAGGTGACATCACCCCATTTTCTCTCTCACACACACACACACACACACACGGGCTTTGGGTTTTTTTGGGCATCTTGCCTTCTGACTGCTGGCAAGAAAAACCAAAATGGGAGAAATGAACTTGCAGCTTCTTTTGGGCAATGTCTTGGGATGGTACCTACTCCCATGGGCAGCAAGCCTTGGAGGTTTCCTTAGCTGGTGTTTCGAATCCCTGCACTTCCACAACTGCAAAGATTCACAGCTGTGCAAGTGCAACTAAAACTATTTCCCAAAAAAGCAGGGTAACCACAGCAGCCCCTCCAAACATGACTTTAAAGAGCTTTCTCCTAGCTGTCCATACAGGAATAACAAAAGCTGGCTTGATAGCCTGCTTTCATGAGTTCCCTCCTCATTCGCACACATACACACAAAAGTTTACAGGGAGAAAAAGCCAGGGTGAGCACAAAATATCCCATAGCAGCAGGAAAGAGAAAATTACTTCTTCCCACCATGTTCCCTGAGACACCTGCAGAAGGACAGAGGAGAAAGGAAAGAAGGGGAGATGCAGTCCAATGCAGTAGTGTGATAACAGTACATTTTCCAGAAGCTGTTGGACACTACCTTTTGGTTAACCAAGCTTTTTTTTGGCAAGGGGTGAGTATAGAGATGGCTTAGCCTTGTTAGCTATGCTTGACATATACAGATATATAGATATAGTTGATATATAATGCTAGCTACATATACACATGGATACTTTTTTGACATTAGTGATCACTGTCTCTTAATATATATCAGCTCTTGTTTCTTGCTTACTGACAAGTTTCATTCTTTTGTAGGTTTAAAGAACACTGAACTTTTTGCAAGGAGTAAATTCTTTATATGAGATTTTACAATAATCATTTCAAAGATTTTGACTGCAATTAAGAATGCCTAGTTATCTTGTTGAGAAGGAGACTGCTCTGCTTAAAATAAAGCAGGAGGATGGGGAATAGAAGAATTCATCTTGCATGTGGTTCTCTGGATCCCTGTTTTTGTGGAAATACTATTCTGCATTTGAGTTAGTTTTCCTGAATTGTTCTGAGCAATTACACGGAGGAGGCTCTCCCCTCCCCCCGCTGCAGTTTTATTTTGCACATATACCAATACCTCAGGAAGGTGACTGTCCTCAAAAGAAAGGAGCTGCGTGATATTTTATAGTAGAACTGAGCCAAAGAAAATGTGCCTTGATACTCTTTTTGTCTTAAGTTGATGTTATGCTACATGGCTGGTTTTATTGTATTTTATTTTATTTTATGTTAATAGGATGCCAACAAATCTGAGCAGAAGGCATTAAGAAGCCTAATTATCATTGCATGTTTGCAGTGTGCTAAGAAGAATTAGCAAAATATTGAGCAAAGTGTCCTTCATATGATGTCTTATCTTGCTAGGAAAGAATGGTGTTAAATATGTGCTATTTTAAGTAGATTGTTCTCATTATTCAGCATTAACAGGTAAGTTATCACACCACACAGTCACAAAGAAAATACTCTGTTTGAAACAGGTTAGAACCAGCAATGCCATGTACACATACTGGTTTTGCTGCTGTGGTCTCCTGCTCCTAAGAGCCATTCCCATTGAGTTCTGTGAGTAAGCAACTAGAGAACAGCATCCTTAAACTATCTTCTGTTTAGTAAGACAATAACATACACCTGCTAGCCTTTGAATCCCTGGTACTAATCAAATGATGCAGATTTGGAAAAGGCTCAACAATCTTATTTGGGCATGTATTGACTTTTATGGCAGAATTTAATTAATTTTAGGCCAGGAAAAACTTTTGTCCCCGCAAGGCCTGCCAGTTGAATGTTGGTACCTACCAAATGAGTCATCTGTAGAATAAAAATTAGCCCCTGCAATAAGCTACTCCAAGACACTCTAACTATTCTAGTTGGGGCTTCCTCTCTCATGTGGTTGATGAAGAGCTGCTGTCCCAACTTGAAAGTGAATGGTGAACCTCCTGTTTTTGCGGTGCTCTGTATTGCATTGTGGTGTTTATTTTTTCCTGAAGCCTTCGTATAGATTTCATCCAGTTGACTGATACTGATCCCTGTTGTGTGTGTCTGGTCAAGGAAACAATAGCATTGCTCAAGGTCTTTCAGCAGCTGAACTTGGATATACTCCTATTTTCATTGCGAATAGTTGGAATATTTGTAATTGTACTGGAATATCTTCCACAGAGTAAGAGCCTTAATTTGTACTGAGCTTACATACAAGATTATTCTTTCGCAAAAGGAGAGAGAAACCATTGTTTTGTCCCACAAAAGCAAGTATTAACAGTTTCTCACAGTACACTCTACGCTTTCTTCCTCAGCATATGCTAAGACTCTGTTTCGATGCACAGCTTGCTTCGGGACTGCAAATATGTATCACAGAACTGCTTGTTTATTTTTTTGAAGAGGGACATACTGTATTACAAGAGAAGATTTTAGTTGAATTCAATATGTGTACCATTGATGTGTATTTATTAAAGTTCAGTAGCTTATATTTTTCCTGACAATTGGTGTTTTAGTCAAAATAATTTACACTGTACTTGCACCACCAAGCCCAAGCCTTACTTGAGAAACAAGTTCCATTACCAGTTAGAGCAGCCACAACTAGCATAGCTTTCTGCAGATTTACGGTTTATATTCTCATCTCCCCCTCTACTCATGGTTAATTTTGGTTTGTGGCGGTGGTGCTGTTTACATATGTGTATGTGAGCAAAGAACTTCTTGGCATTAAATGGTCATGATTCAGTATTCGTTCTCATGCTGTCTTTATTTACCAGACTAAATTTGTGCATCCTTTGCTCAAGGATCTAGGGCCAAATTCAATTTTATTCTTGAGTTAAAGAGTTGCCATGTGAGAATAGTAGTTTGAGTGAAGGAGTGATAGGAAAAGGGACTGTTGGACTTCTTTCCTTCCTACTCCTTGACTACTCAAATGCCTCATGCCAAGCTTCTTTTTAATGCATTTATTTATTTCCTTTTTGCAATTACTGATATGTCAACTTTCAGGATACAAATCTTGAAAAGGCAGCTTACAAGTAAAATAAATATAACGAAGTCACAGTAATCAATATTAACATTTCTTAAACAAACCAGGATCCTTCCCTCAGAGGTATTGCTGGAAAATAGCCCTGTGCTGAGGATTGTACTCATGGATAGGAGCAGGTATCAGGCATTATCTGTATCTATCACAGGGCAGTTGATGATAGATGGCCCTTTGGAGGGGGCAAAGGGGTTCTATCTGGAGCAGACCCTCAAGTGTTGTTTTCTTCTCTCCTGAGATTTCTATGCAAATTTTCTCCTTATAGGAGTGATGCAAAGACCTTAAATGTTTTACCCAGTGGATGGGAAAGGCAGCTGCTGGCAAAGTGACTTTGAATGTAAAACTGGCCTAAAGGTAAACACTTTAAAAAGCAGCCCTTCTTCCTCCCTCTGACCCTAACACTACTCTCATTCTGTAAGTCACAACTTCCGAGGCTGCTTTTCAGTTTAAATAAATGCATCTGGTTCCTTCCCATGTTACACTAATAACTCGAAGGTACAAAATGATCCCTGTACTTTGATCCCCACAAAAGCAACTTTGCATGTGAACGCTGAGTACTCCCTGTCATTTGCTTTTTTATATAAATCTAAAGAGATTCTGAATGATCCTTCTGTATTTCATAAGTAGCCATGATGGGACTTTGCTGGTTCTGTACTTAAAGTTAAGAATATTTTTTGTGTGTTATCTGGTGTGTGAAGACTGTTGTACTCAGTCTCAACTGCAGGGGCAAGGTGTTGTTAGTCGCGAAGTCGTGTCCGACCCCTTGCGACCCCATGGACAACATTCCTCCAGGCCTTCCTGTCCTCCACCGTCCCCTGGAGTCCACTTAAGCTCACAGGTGCAAAGTAGCTAAAATATAAACCCTAAATAGTCCGCCAAAGCTCTGCACTGGTTAGCTCTGTTAGGTGGAATGTCTTTCAGTCGTAAGGCTGTTTAAAATAATGCACTGTACTGTTAACAATTACATCATCTGTAACCTTTTCAGTGAACCCATCAGGGAATGGTCATAAAATCCCTGCAGAACTATAGAACTATAAACCTTGGTTCCCAGATAGCAGTGAAGAACAACTGTTCTTCTGCAGCAGAGCTATTTCCTTTGTAAATAAACATGCACAAAAAGGCAACATAGTTGAAAGTCCAAACGTGTGATTTGTGTGATGGTTGGAGAACTGGTTGTCCTTGCCATCCTTCCCTTTTCACATACAACTATCAGGGGAAACTAGATAGAACTGGTTTCCACAATCACATGGAAAGAGAGGAAAAGAAGGATCCAGTTCTAACAACAGAAGGAATATAATGGGTGGCTCCAACTATGGTTGGTTTATCGTTGACACAGTAATCAAAAAGGCCATTATTTGTGTCTTGAACACTCGCAAAGTCTGGAAGATGAAATAATGCTGAGGCACACCCCTCGAGAGCAGAGAGGTGGTGGTTTAGGACCTTTAAAAGTTATTTTTAAATCATTAAAATCCCCCTTTACATTCTTATTAAGAATTCTAGTCACCTCTTACCTAATATTTACATGGGCCTTATTATCTCTTCAACAGTTCTGTCTTTTCTTTGGTTTCTGTGGTGTTATACTAGTTTAATCCAGGGACTGCCAGCATGGCACCCATGGGCACCTGTAAATCTTTTTGTTTAAATTCCATGTTTGTATATAGGTACATGGGTTTGTAAATAGCCATAGCAATGAATACATGCCATGAAATGCACACAGCTTTAGAGCAACAACAGATATTCTTCAATGAAAGGGGACTAACTAACCAAGTAAGTATCCATTTGAAGGAGACATCAGTGTGCCATGCACTTAAAAACTGAAAACATTGTAAGGGCCTCAATCCATTGAATTATAGGAGCTGTTTCTTTTTTCATTATGGTAATATCTGTTCTTTTACCTTTTACAAAGGAGCAAAGACTCCTTTACGCTATTTGTTAATTTCCATGAAGGAGGTAAATAAAAGAGTGTGTACATCAGTGAATACTAAAGACTGTTCCAGTACAAAGTATTTCTGTAATAACCACTTTCCCAAAAGTAGCAGCTACTGGCCAAAACCTATATTTAAAAGAAGCATTAGCTCTATAGCATTAGCAATTATCCAAATTAGACAATTCATTATTAAAATGACAGGGCAAGTTTCCAAAAGACATGAAGGTTTTTGTTCAATATGACACATCCTAAGATTCACAGGGGGGATGCAGGTGGTGCAGTGGTTTAAACCGCTGTGCTGCTGGGCTGGTTGATCAAAAGGTCACTGGTTCGAATCTGCACAACGGGGTGAGTTCCCGTTGCTCCATCCCAACTCCTGCCAACCTTGCAGTTCGAAAGCATGCAAATGCAAGTAGATAAAAAGGTACCACTTCGGTGGGCAGGTAACAGCGTTCCGTGCACTTCGGTGTTTAGTCATGCTGGCCACATGACCACAGAGACTGTCCGCGGACAAACGCTGGCTCCCTCGGCTAGGAAACGGAGATGAGCACCGCCCCCTAGAGTCAGGCATGACTGGACTTAACGTCAAGGGGAAACCTTTACCATTAACCTAAGATTCATAGACATGAAAAATGACTGTCCACTGATTATACCTTTTGTAGTGATGCCCACAACATATTCTCAAATTCCCAAAGATGCCCATGGGTCCAAAAATGCTGGGCACACATCATCAGCCCTGAATCATGCAGTATTTCCATGGTGTCTCTAGCACTTGTCTGCCCACAAAATCCAAATATTCATCATAATAATATGCTTTGGTGGATACATTCCAGCTGTGAACTCTTCAGGTAAAGAGGGTTTTTACTAAAAGCTCATGATTATGCTTCTCTATAATGCTATCACAGCAAATTTCTACTCTTTAAGGCAGTGATACAATGGTAGATGAACTGGTAGGCTCATTTCTGCATCCTCATTTGTTCTTCAGCTGGTTAAGAAAGCTGCTTCAGAGGAATGAGGGGGAGCACTTTTTGGAAGAGTTTGGTTTTGTTTTGTTTTTCAAAGCTCTATGAAATAGAAATGTGTACATTTGTATTTATAAAATGTGTACATTTGTATTTATCCATGCCCGTGAACAGGTGTGCAGAAAGTTGCAAACAGAGGAGTTGGATAAGTTAGGAGAAGGTTTTTCTACCCATTATAGACAACCCACCTTTGCAGGAAAAGAACAGGTAGGAAAAAGGTGCGTGCCCGCGCACACACCCCTACCTGTTGGGGGAAGCCCAAGATGTTGTGGGCAAGAGTTGAAATTATTAGCTCTAAACTGGAACACTTGGAAGTTTCTGGCCATATCCTTATGGAAAAGAACAGGGCACTTTTTCAAGGCTTCTTTTAATCTTAGTAAAGAACAGGTTAGCCTATTTGTGAAGTCGTCTGTATATGAGTCAGATCTACCTCAGATACGACAAAAGAACTTAACTTGGGGTTCCTATTGAGCAAGTTTAAGAATTGAGCAAATAGTGTTCCAGAAATGATTAGTTGCTTTAAAACACGGAATAAACTGATGGGTCTGTATCAGGAACTTAGATCGCAAAAATAACTTATCAACATAACTTGTGGAAGCAAGAAGAAGCCCACCTGAGATGCCATGACAGGAAGAGGCCAGTCTTGACTCTTGTCTAGCAGCATGAAAGAAAATGAAAAGTTTCAGTAACAGGTGGAAATGCAAACTGACCACCTGAAAGCCCAATTATTCATCCCTCCAAGTTGAGGTTTCTGATGTCCAAATGCCTCAGAAAATGCCACAGAAAAGATGACAGTGCCAATGCCTGGCAAGCTGCTTTGGGGAAAGTGTTGCATAAATGTGGGGCTATCAAAGGCCATTCCAAACTGCTACCCCTTGGGCTTCTTTTGGAGGGGGAAAACCAAAAAGGAACCCCTGAAGCCAATTTTGGGGTTCAGGTAGGTTCTTATGGGGGAAAACAGTGTTGAGGCCCTAACCTTCATACGTTCAAAACAGCATTTTGAACCTGACCCAAAAACAAATTGCAACCAGTACAACTGGGCCAGAACCAGACTTGCATAGTCACATCACCTACTCCCAGTCTGCCAACCTAGTGAATACTATACTAGCTGCAGTATGCAAACTAAATTGTCTCTGAGGACCGACTACTGTACATGCATCGCTGCAATCTAACCTCGAGGTCACCAGAGTATGATGCAGGCTATCCCCATTCAGACGGGGTCACGACTGAGGTACTACCCAGAGCTAGTAGAAGGTCACTTAACATCATGGAGATCCAGGAGTACTCTCAACTAAGCACCTGCTCCTTCAGGGGAAGTGCCATCTCCCCCTGAGCTGGCTAACATAGGAAGCACCCTAACACTGTGTAAGACCATTGTCCATCTAGCCCAGTGTTGCCAACGCTCCCTGGCAGTGGCTTCCCAAGGTTCCAGGCAGAAGTCTCTCCTAGCCCTACCTGAGAGGCTGGCAATTGAACCTGGGACTTTCTGCATGCCAGGCGTCAGGTTCTGCTTCCCACTTCCTCTGCAGAAAAGCCCACAACTTTTCCCTCAATCAGCTTTTATAATGCAAAACTCAAAGATCAGCCAGCATTGCTTCAGGCTACATAACAGATCTTGCAGTCAGTAGAAAGAAAGTACTCAAGCAGAGTTTACACTGTAGATCAGTTTCCTAAGATAAAATGGCAGGAACGTTAATATAGAACTGTTCGGGATGAACTTGTTGTCCAGTTGACTCCCATGCCCTGTCTACAAGGTGGATCTTCTTTGGGTGGTCTCGCTGCTCACCTATCTCCTTAAATTTCAGGCTACATTGTGCTGCACCACCCATTTCGTCTGTTGCCTGCCCTTGGAGCTCTGATTCCTACTTCCTCCTTCTGTGAGGAGCCTCTTTTCCTACAGTTTGAGGGGGCTCTTTGGCTGTCTTCCAACAAACTAGGTGCCCCCCAGCAAGCTCCCTCTGTATCGCACTTATTCTCTCCTGTTTCCTGCACTTGCTCTCTTGATGCCTCAGCAACCTCTTCCCTGCCCCCCTCCCACTCAGACTTGTCAGACTGTCTTGAAGTATATCTGCAAGGCCTAATCCCTGTACAAAGTAAGTGCCCACCACTGAGCTGTGCCTCTTCACTGGTTGCACCTGAAGAAAGGGACCACCCCACAGCACACCCTTACCCTCATCTGTATTGTCAGTTTTGTCTTGGGGCAGGTCCCATAGAAGTGATGCAAAGCTAGGGAGTATATGCAACAATAAGCCATGGTTTATGTTAACCTTGTTCTATTGCTTTAGCTACGAAATGTCTAGCAGATGAAAGCAGATTGCTTTAGCTATGAAATGTTCAGCAAACAAATGGAAGCATTTTCCCCAATTTTCTGGTTTATTTCTCTTCCACTCACTTTACCAGCCTTCAGATTGGTCTCATTTAAACCTGTTCTATGGGTAGTCAGCAATTTAAACCCTAAACTTTGTGTAGCTGTTCCAGATCAAGACAGCAATGCAAACAGGCCTGGAATAAGCCACAATTCTGAGTTCCCACATCACAACAAGCCATGGTTTAACCAACCAGTCTTATAAACCAATAACAAGTCATGGCTTCTATCTGTGGTTTATAGCTGATTAACAATTTATCATTTGTTGGTGGGGATGGGTTTGCACACAGTCAAAAGTCAGATTTCAATAAACCACACTGTTTCTTTTGTTAAATGTGAACCAAGCTTCTACATCTTAGAGTTTAATAGACTTTCCAACAAGTTGGATAGGAACTTAGTTCTTCTGTGCTATTATTTTGGTCAATAAAGAATACTTTGCAAGGAATAGGTCTGTGGCTTTGAATGCGTAAAGAAGAACCTCAGCTCTCGACAACCACAATATTTATTTATTTATTTATTTATTTATCTGGAGAATTTGTATGCCACCCCATTCGCATAATACTTTCCCTGAGTACTACTTTCTCTAAGTTAATATTGTATTTCAGTGGAGTTTAAATATTAAACAGTTGCTATTTATTTTATCATGGAAGTTAAAGCTTCCTAGATTACATTCTAAAAGGGGTAGAAAGGTACCGACTGTCATAATGGTTGACAACCATTATGGCCAACATAGAACAAAATAACACTGTGCTTCTGAACCCTTACATTTTGATATAAAATTGCCTCATTTTCCTGGAGCACAAAGAAATGCATAATTCTCCCTAAAAAGAACCATATGCTTAACTGTTTCCTATTTTGAGTCTGAAAATTGTTGCCATCAGTTGTAGCCTTCTGCCAAACCAGGCAAATCAAACTTCGGCTAATGGAAGAATTTCAGCTTCTCCATATCTTGGCTGTCAGCTGTGAGCGATCCAGCAGCCCTCTTGACATGGTTCACTTCAGATTTTGCCTGCCAGCAGCCTGTAGAAAGCTCCAATTGTCTGCTAAGCCTTCCACTGCATTCATAAAGTAAGTCCAGACAATCTTTATAGCTGGGATTTCCCAGAAACACAGTCTCATGTGCCAAACCTCTGACCATGTTCCCAGAGTTAGTCGGGTTATCTTTTTTCCCCTTTCAAACACCTCTCATCTATGTTTCACAAAGAGCTGCATCCAAAGGATCCTGAGTCAATTTAACTAAAAGGAACATGGCAACACCCCTCCATGAACGGGAACACAGCAGTACCCAGCTGAACCCCTAGGGCTGCCCACCTGCTTGCCAGCATTTTACTGATCTAACTAGTAAAAATATGTTTGACAGGCTATATCAAGGGTCTGAAAAGCTTTTCAGTTCTAAATTATGCCAGTCTCCATCTCTAACCTGAGAGATTCTGCTCAGATTCTTTATCATTACCTTCCAGATTCTTTCTTGACTTGATCAGAAGCCTACTAAATTCATCCAGCTTCTGCTTGACTTATTCCTGACCATGATGTTATTATTTTGAAATCTGAAAGCATCTCCCCAAGCCACATGCAATTTTATTTAAAGTTGGTACTGACAGCAAATCATACAGCATGGATATGTGGAGGTGGGACGGGTAGGTGGGAGGTTGCTCCTCTGCATGCTGGGCCATATCAGAGGAAAAGCATTGGCCCACTGATAACAAGGAGCTGTTTTTACTGTTATCATTGTTCTTAGCCTTACTACTATTATAGCATTTTGCCCCATTCTTCAGTCAAAAACGGAGCCTGAAGTGGCCCACAAAGAGTAATAGTAAGATAGTCACTGCATGTCATGCCTTGCCCCTGAGTCTCCGAGGAGGAGTCTAGTTCAGAAGTAGAAGAATCTCTTTTAGAACTGAACTAAGGTTTGGAGTGTCAGAAGCCTGCTCCAAACTTGCTTCTGTCCCATTTTATGGTCAATTGCTATCAGGAGGAAGCAGCTACTCTTTCCTAACAGCAGCCAGAGCTAACCTGGGAAAAAACACCCAAGTTACCTCAGTCTGGGATATGTTTTGATAAGATCCAGGAGACAGATTTGGCTGAGGAAGGGGCATGTGCAAGGCTCTCCTCCAGGCATTGCCAGTGGCTGAAACAGAGAGAGTCAAAACAACCATTCAGTGGGAATTCTCAACTCGAGGACTTAATTGATAAATGAAGTGCATTGGTCACTCTGACCCTGCATAAAACCTGGTGCATGGGCAAAAGTGATTTGTGGGTACCATGTTGCTGATTCCAAACAATCCATTGCTCGGACTGTGTCTGATACCTGAATTATTGCTTGCTTTGAATTCAGGAATCACTTAAATGTTGCGGGGGATCACATTCTGGATTATACCGCTCACTGGATTTTCTGAGTTTATCTGGGTGATCCATAGACTCTGGAAAAGTTTGTCTGTGCTTTTGTCCTGCTCTAACCAAAGATTTTGTTGTTTTTTAACATGTGTGTTTGGTTTCTGATATCCCAAGGGATTCTAAGCCCACCGTTATGTTTATAATCAAGAAGACATGACACAAAAGGAAAAGAGGTTGGAAGGAAGGGGAAGGAGCAAAACTCAGACACAAGTTCTTCATTTTTAAATTCTTAGAGGAGATTTTTCAACAAGAATGGTGAAGCAAACTTCCTTCAGCTGCTCTCTCTCCCTGACTGACAGATGGGACCATGTTAGTCTCTCCCTTACCTTTTAGGATGCAGGGCAGCATAAAAAAATAAATGTTTCTCCTGGAAAGCAATGCAATATAAATGGGAATGGTGGACTAGTGAAGCTCTACAGTGAAAGATGATGGTCAAGATTATTACAGGAGTCCAGACAAAATAGTAAGACTGTTAGCAAAGATGGAGGGCAGCAATCAGCCTGCAAGCTGTCAGAATTACCACTAGGTGGTGCCATTGATCAGCCTGGAGATGCTTTGTGAGAAGTTCTGTTCAGAAAGAAGGATCAAAAGCGCATTTGATCAGAGGTGTTTTCAAGTTGGGATAGTTTACATAAAGTAAAGACTAGACACCCAATTGATTATCTTACCCCCACTGAGTTGTTGCTAGATTCTAAAATGAAGAGGTTTAGAGCTAGTTATTGCTTAATACGCAAACATCCCATTCTTAAATGGAAGAAGCAAGTAGAGGATGTATGGTCTGAGACAAAACTGATTCTAATTTGTGGGAATTTAATTTAAAGTTTAAGAGCAAAGACATAAAGGCAAAGAAACCAAAGGGTTTAATAAAGAAAAGCTGGTGTGGCAATGGACATTACAGCTGTAAGTAAAATCCCTGAAGGGAGATTGGCAAAGGAAATATAGGAGAAAGAAGCATAATAGGAAATTGAAACTGAGGGGGAAAGAAAAATGTGAGGGCACAGAGGGAGCTAAATGAGAGACAAAGACACTATTCAGGCAGGAGGGAAATGGATTTGATTTATATATAATTTAGTGTGTACTTTAGCCAGAGGGCTGGTCCATGCTATGACACATTGGAGTTTCCTGGAGTCATATGCACAAAGGATGCCAGGTCCTTCATCTTTCTGAAGTGGGCAGGTATGTTTGCATTTCAGTTCCTTTCAGTGTTTGGCTTCTTCCTGAAGCCTGTGGCTCCCTTATAGAGCTAAATAACACAGTGCGCTTAACATTTCATATTTCAACTGCCAAGGACTCCAGTTGACTTCACTTGAAACTCTCCTAAGGCATGGTGTTTTAAGAAGAAAAATGCAATAAATCATAATCTAGAGAGAGGTGTGCAACAGCATTTTAATGAATTTCAGAGCTGACATGTGGCTATCCAGTGAAAAAAAATATAGAAAAGCTCAGAGAGAGCCAAAGGCTCTCGGAGAAAATAATAACATCGGAGTCAGGCAGCAGTGCAGAGAAACTTCTGTTTCTTGAGAAAGGTAATTTGATGTATTGATGCTGTTTGTGGGAAGTTGTTGTTTTTAAAGACAGGTGATTTATCCCCAACCCAATTGGAATTGGCTCAGAAATAAATCAAGCTATTTGCTGAGAAGTAAAAACTGACTTCAAAAGTGTCCCCCCTGACCTTGATTCCCAATACACCTGCTCAGTTAGGGCCTGATTCTCAAACTCCAATTCAGTGAAGTCATTAGGGTAGCGTTCCTCAAACGGCCATCCACCAGGAGTGCTGTACTACAACACCTATCACCAGTCAGCATGATTGTGTTGGCTGGGGATTATGAGAATTATACCAGAAGACATCAGCTTGGGGAGGGCTGATGGAGATAAATCAGAAATATGTCTCTGACTCAGATCTTAATCTGAAGCTGGAGTAGAATTTTGGTGCTCCTAAAGCTTGCATCTTCTCTGAAAAAATTTATGAGCCCCCCTCTCTCATGCCACCTCTTATCTGAGTTCAGCAAACTCCTTACTATCACCCTTAGATTTTTTTTAACACTCCATACAGGCCTAGATATTTTGGAACATTGGCTTCTTTTCTTGCTCTTCTCTTCCAACTCCCTTTCATCATCCCTGCAGCTATTGTAATATCTGCAGTCTTTGAAGATAAAATGTATTCTTCCAGTGATAAGGAAGTATGATGCAGTAGATAAAGGATGAACAGAAAGTTCTTAAACTGATTTATGCCCATTTCAGAAGTGTTCTCCCATCCAGCTTTTGTGTGGCCTTCTTTAGGAAATCTTCTTTCAGATCTGTACAAATATAGTAAATGTTAATGTGCTTAAGAAGTGCTAATGAACTGGCCCAAAGGCTGCTTTGTGTTGTTAGCTGTTGTTTTACACATACGAGCTGCCAGGAGTAGCAAGGACAGATGGTACTGAAAAGATGGCTGCAGTCGCCTGGGAACTACATACCCCAAAAACATGCCATTACTCTCCGGGAGCTTATACAGAAGAAAACCGTGGCTGCCGCTGTAGGTCCACTGGGACTGTTGGGAGGGGGCAGTTTCTCACCAAACAATCTTCCCAAGAGCAATAATACATGTTTCTACTGCTCTCAGGAGGAATTGCTGCCATATTTCCACCGGCTGCACTTTTTATGCCAGGCGGTTATATCTTCTTAAAAGCCTGGCAGGAGAGAGATATCGCTCAGATCACCTCATTGTAGTATCTAGTAGGAATGCAGAATGCAAGTGGATCTGTATCCAATCCACACATTTGTCTGGAAGACACAAATCAGGTGAGCCCAGATTAGCATTTAAATTTGCCAAATACTCCCCATTCCAAATATAGATGGTTGGGCAAAGAAAGAGAGAGAGAGAGAGAGAGAGAGAGAGAGAGAGAGAGAGAGAGATGTAGCCTTCAAATCGGTCTCCTTGACTTGGTTAAAGGATTGTCTTGCAGGCTCAATTTGCCTTCACCCTTTGTCTTAGATCTAAATAGAGCCTCATCTCATTTTCCAAAGCCATGGATGCCTCTCCTGTTTCTCAGAATGGAAAGATCACCACACACACACACACACACACACACACACACTTCTGCAAAGCTGTATAAAATGAACAGGCATGGTACACCTTCTGAGGGGTAGAAATGTCAAACCCCAGGCAGATAGGTGCAGATGATGAGCATCTGTGATGTGCAAATTTAAAATTTGAGGATGTTTAAAAATGAGGGGGATTCTCTGCCTTCTCTATTGTTCCAGACCACATACTTACAGTTTACATACAAGATACAAATACCCTTAGCTACATCCCCTGGGAATTTTTTTAATTTACCCAGTATTTTAACGTATAAAATTTTAATTATGTTTTTATTCCAGTCATGGGTTATTAGTGTTATTAGTATTATTGTTTGGGTTATTAATATGATATTTTATATCATTGTATTTATTGAATTATTGTTGTAAGCCGTCCAGAGACATATAGTGATTGGACAGGTTAGAAATACCCCAAATAAATAAATAAATAAATAGGGACAGCTTGTAATTTGGAGTTGTAGTTGCCATCATTCTAAGGCTGTCCTCCCCACTTGGCAGTTTTGTAAGCAATTTGCTGTTTGTTGTGTATGTTGTGTGAATATGGCACACACATCCACATGTGGATGCACACGCGTGCTGTTAGAGTCTTTTTGGTGCAACTATCTGCCTGCCAAGCCCACAGAGCATCCTACAGTTTCAGGAGGAGAGGGAGCAAACCGTGTTTGCTCCTTGTTTCAAGGGAGAGGAAACTGAATTCATCACTGTGGCTTTATTTGGAAAGTGATGGGAGAGGAGGGAAGATCAGCTCCTTCCACAGCTATGCTGGTTTCCTGGAGCTGGTGCCCCTTGCTGGCATCCTGCTCTCCCTGAAGGAGGATAGGAGGGAACAGTGCTTTGGGGACTTGGTCAGGTTGTGGGGAGTCAGTGGAGAGTTGGTGCCAAGCACCACTGAACAGGCCTGGTGGGACCCCAGGCCATCTCCAAGCGGTGGTCTTGGAAGCACTGATTGCAGCTGTTACCACACACACAGTGACAAAAGGCAGCGAAGTGAAAACATCAGAACACCTTCTAATAAGTTCCTTTTATACCTGTCCCCAAAGTTCTGTGATGGAAAACCAAAAGGACGGGACAGATAAGTCATTCTCTAGCTGGATACAATGGCTGTCAGTAAGAGGACTATAACCCTCCTCTAGTGACATTTTTCATTTACAAAGAACTTGGAGGTGCTTGTGAGAAGTTCAAAAATCAATGTGTACAATTGGTCGGAAAAAGTAAAAGCAAAATCATTGTTCCACAGCTCTGAGATGATTCAATAAATACAGGAGCAGCCTGCTCCGTCTCTCTCTCTCTCTCTCTCTCTCTCTCTCTCTCTCTCTCTCTCTCTCTTCCTGTGTATATAGATATAGGGATTGGGTATATGTACACATATTCATTCACTTATTTATCTGAAACATGAGAGCAACGATGTGCAATATTTTCAAATGAGGTGCTTACGACGGACCTAAGTCTCCACAACCTAAGTCTGTTGTGAAGCAATATATCTCGAGGCCAGTGCTGATCTTTGTGATTCTATTCCAGTACACATAAAGTTCAACAAATTACTCTGGCACTCATTTCTTTTCCATTTTCCCAAGCTCAGGATTTTGAAGCTTTGTGTTACTCTGTGTCATGATATTACCACATGAACCCATACCAAATGTAAAAATTAAACAAGGCAAAGGTGTGAGATTTCTCTTGTGCTCTGTGCCATTTTGTCTCCTATTTATGAAGTGTATCATAGTCAAGGTACATGCTGTGCTCAGATATAAATATGCATTTTTGTCAACTTTTAGTTAACCATGTTGGTTGAGGAATCCTGAAAGTTACAGGACATTTTTCTGTCCAAGCATGTGCAGGATAGTATCTTAAATCTCCATGAACTCCCAAGAGGGGTTAGGAGGGCATTGGCCCATGTACCTCCCTCCCTCCCTCTCTCTTGGTACACAAGCAGAGAGTCCTCCCATGGTCACCTGGGGGATATTGCTGCAAGAATTGTTCCCCTACAGAACAAAACAGTTTAAATCTGTGTGAACTCTTTTAAATTAATGTCACTAGAAATATCAGTACCTGTATTCACATAGGTAAGAGGTTGTGAAAAGTGGCCAGTGTTGTTGTTGTTTTAATAATTCAGGTGATCACATGGAACTAACACTTTGTTTTGTTTTGTCACTTCTGTGAATGGATAACAATATATAAAGCTGCACTTGCTTAACACTTTGCAGTATCAAGGAATGAGAACTCTATAGAAGATGAACTCCCATGGAGCCAGCTGGGTGTTTTAGTCTTAGTTTTGGGAAGAGGAGATGGGTTCTCTTTAGTCACATTTTTTCTTTTCAAGTGGGTAGCCATCAATAGCATCCATAGCTCTGCCCTGCTCTGATAAGGCAAGTTTTGGTGCAACCCTATCTATTCCTGCTCAGAAGAAAGTTCCACCTTATTCCCAAGATAAGTGTGTAGAGGTTGCAGTCTGCATCTCAATAAGCAACTTTTTATGCACTCGGCAGATGCAAAACAAAGGAAGGCCTTCCTTAGTAAGCTTTATATCTAACAGTGACTTTGCTTGCAAAGAAGCTGGGGCACTAGATGTTCACCAATTCCTCCCCTGCCCACCTGCTCCTGAGTGGACTGCAGAAATGGGAGGTAATAGCACCAAAAATAGGTTCCCTGACTCGCAAGAGTGGAAGCAAATTTTGGTAAGGCAAATCCATGATTGGATGCAGTGGAATATATCTAATACACTGCTTAATGTTGTCATTCTTGCTTATATGATATTGGAGCTAGTCCTTCCCCCTCCCTCTGTCCTCCTCTTGCCTTCAAGTCCAGCTGCGATGGCAGAACTCCCGTTTTCAAAAAGCGAACGTGCATGGCTCTGAGCAATACGTGTTTGGGTGGGAACCAAGTGTGGACTTCAGCTGGTGGAGCCTGCCTGTTTCATCTCTATGCATGCCCCTGTTCTCTTTTCTAAATGTCATGCTGTCCTGTGCTGTTGAGAAATAATTTGGTGAAGTTTAAAGAAAAAAAGAAACTATTGTGTCTGGTCACTGAAGGATCACTGTGCAATTGTTGTGAGTCGCAGACACTCATATTTTACCTCCCTGAAACATATACCATAGAATAGTTTATAAAGTAATCTTTGCATGATGGTTGTTTGAGATGGAGGCTGAGTTGCCCTCACCTAGCCATCTCTGGGCCTGATAACATGGTAAGGAGGAGAACAATGGAAAAGAAGAGAGATCCTGAGTATATACAATATCTTTTCTCAGATTTTGTCATATTTGACCAAGTGGGCCATTTCTTCAGGTTCACAAATCCAAAGGAAATCTGTGATTATGCAAAGGAGCTCTTGTCATGAGCTCTTATAGCTCACAGGATCAGACCCTCAAGGCAGCAGCTTCCCTGAATTTAAGTGTCAACAGGCTGCAGGTTTAAAATGATGTAGGATTTGCCAACTACCTTTCAACCAGACTTCAAGTTGTTCATGTACAAGTCGTTCACACCCAAAACCCTGGTCAGGAAAACCAGCCCTGAATTTTGCCCTGCAGAGCAGGAATGGGGAAAATTCAGTCCTGTCGGCCAAATCTGGCCTTCCTGGTACTCAAATCCAGCCCTGCAGGCTTCCCAGGCAAGTCATGCCAATCCCCAGTGCCCTGATAGTTTTGTGTTTTCTTTGCTTTTGCAGGTTCCCCACCATTCTAAAAAGTTGAAATGCTTTGATACTGAGAGAGGAGCTTTAAGAAAAAGTATGCTGGTCTTTATGTAGTTTGGGCCCAGCCCTTATTGTATTTGCTCTCACTCACCCCTGGACTGCAAAATGTAATTCAGTCCTTGGGCCAAAGGAGGTTCCACAGTCTTGCCATGAACGTAAACCCTGTAATATAGCACATTAAGATAGACCATTCAGCAGAAAGTTACATGCAGGATTCTAATCAGTTTTTCCAACCTAGATGTTTGAGGGTAATATAATTGGCTATCAACTCATTTTCCTCTAAGTAAACAGAACATTTTTAGGACCCAGAATTACAGCTACAAGTGAAGCATTCTGTTTTCTTGAAGCGTTTTCCTAAAGTCTGTGGATGTCTATTTTAAAACAGCAACCTTTTCTTCCTCTTGGCTTTTGTCTTTGTTTTAGACCATTAGAGCTGAAGCATGCATAAAAGAAACTGCTTTAATTTGAGTGGGGGTAATTTCAGCTCCGGCTCTGCCCTGCCCTTCAGTCAATTCAGGAACTAGTGCAGCTGGCAGCTTGTCATGCATTTAGAAAGAAATGTGCCAGGAGGATGGATGCTGAAAATTTCCAGTAAAAATGATCAGTGCTGACTGTAGATAATTTTCCTAGTACTAACTGGTATTCTGCCTTCTGTGTGGAAAGCAGCTAATCAAACCCTACTTTGCAGTACAGCATTACACATTGATTGCCCAGAGGCTCCTGGCTCTGAAGCAAGGGAGAGTTGCTATGGGAATCAAGAGGGCACTTGGAGACAGGATTTGGGGCTTGGCTCTTTCCTGCCCATGGCTGCTGGAGTCACAGGAACGAAAGGAAGGAAGGAAGAAATGGAGAGGAGGTGGCAGGGAGGCACAGGGAAAGGCATGCATGTTAGAGGAGGGACTGTTGTAGCCAGAGGCAGTGGAATGGAGAAGAGCAAAGGCACCGATGCATCAGGCAGTGGTGGTTCTGCTTAGGGTGCCTAGACCTTATTCCTGCCATAGAGTTAATAATCTAACAAAACTGCCATAAAAGTCTGACTGTGTCCAGAAAGATGGGATCCAGCTCGTCAGCATACCGACCCAAGTGTGTTTATTTGGATATTGATGGAAGAATTCAGAAGGTACTCTTTCACTCCTTGTACATTTGCAGCGATTGTCTTTATCAATGCCATTTGCATTTAACTGGATTCGCTGTCCAGCTTTCTTCCCCCCACCCTTTTCTTTTGTGTATCATGAGCTGTAATTGCATTTTCATTCAAATCGATGCATATTGCTGCCTTGTGTTAATAGTTTCATTCCTGCACAGTCTTGGGTGGGTTTGTCTGCTTGTTTGCAAAAGCCTACAGTGAGAACTCAAGGAAGCAGATTGATGGTTTCAAGATAGCAGAGATTTGGAATGCATGTGTGAATTCTCATGTGTTGTCTTCTGTAGTTACTGTGTGCACTAGTACAGCTGGGAATGCAAAGTTACAGTTACACTTTGAGGATTCTAAGCTAGTTTTTGTGCGAGCAGAACACAGTCTAAATGCAAATATTTTTACATATCCAAGCTAAGTCTGATAGGTAGATTTAAGTAGTTTGAGGGTATAAAGTATCCTAAAATTTTAGTGAATTATGCATGCCCTTGGTTCCTACAACTGTTTTCAGTGCTTCTTGTATACAGACACACACACAGCATAAACTTCTATCATAACTTTCATTTATTGTATGGGTGCCTCAGCCGAAGTTAAGAAAGGAGGGACCTAGATCTGCAACCTAAAAGAAGAAAACACCTGAGACATATTCTGTACACGTGCTTGTTTTGAATTTTGTAACCTGCCACTTATAATAAACAATGGAAAATAGGTGTGCTGAACATGATTGGGAAAATCCAGCTAGTTCCACCCTCGAGATCTGCATCTCAAGTCTTTTGGTCACTGTGCTCTGTTCTCTCATACAGACAGTGGAAATGGCAGGTTGTACATTCACCTCTTTCCTCTGGATCTCGAATTTGCTTTGAGGAATAATTTAGGATAAACTTCTACCCTGCCCTGCCTTGATTCAGTCTGCAAATGCATTATATTATAGCAGCAATGCTGTATTCACACTGAACTGAGTGTAAACCCCACTGGACCCAGTGGGAGTCACTTCTGAGGGGATATGCCTTTGGCTACAGTACAAGGGTATTTCTAGATGTGTGCTTAATTGGAAGTGCTGAAGTCACGTGAGCCCTTTTTTAGCACCGGTGCTGTTACACACCCATCCTTGCTGGGAAATGGCAGCGCTTGGGGTGGCTTTGCTCTCTGGAGGGACCCTTGCTGTGGTGCTTGGACAGCAGGGGTGTGAATCCCCTGTTGGCAGTACAGAGCCATAGCTAAAAGGACACAGGGAAAAGGAATGGCTTGCCCTTTATAATCGTGGAGTGGGGAGTGACTTTTGAGATCCCTGTCCATGACACAGCAGGCATTCGTAATTCTCAAGTATTTCACAGCTAATACATTGTTATGATGTCATTCATTCCATATTCATGGCACGAGTACAACTGTGATGGTGCGTCTTTCAAGCAGTGTTTGGAAACTTCAGCTGGAGCAAAAATGCGGCAACTAGAGTTTCAACTGGGGTTCAGTCTACCTAAAAACATGAGAAGGGCCCTGCGGTACTGAGCCAAAGATCTCTTTAGCCCAGCATTTTATCTATACAGTGGCCAGTGAGGTACTTGTGGGAATCCCTCTAATTCTCCCTTTGATGCCATTACTTCAACTTTTGCTAGTGAATTCCGTGTGACTCCGAACTTCGTCACGGATCTCTGGCTGTTCATTGATCTTCACTGGCTTCCAGTCCATTGCCAAATGCAGGAAGTTCTGGTGATTTCAAAGTTCTATCCAGCTTGGGGTCAGGATACCCTAAAGGTCCACATTTCCACACATGACCCTGCTGTGTTCATCAGCAGAAGCCCTGTTCCTCTTCCTCTTGCCTTTCAATGAAACAATACAAAATAGTGCCTTGTCACCTGTGGCATACAGATTGTGGAGGTAATTCCCTCCCAAGGAGGTAATCAGTCCCACTGTCTGCTGCTCTAACAGTCAGGAAGTTCTTCCTGATGTTCAGCCAGAACCTGGCTTCCTGTAACTTGATCCCATTATTCCTTGCCCTGAACTCTGGGAAGATCAAGGAGCGATCACAGCCCTCTTCTGATGATCAAGCAGAGATCATCGCCTTTCAGGAGTGCTACCATAGCTCCCTTCAGGCTTCTCTTCTCAAGGCAAAACATGCCCAGTTCGTCTGAGCTCTCCTCCTAGGGTTTTGTTTCCCTTGTTGCTCTACTCTGACCTTTCCAGTTTATCTGCATCATTCTTAAGCTGTGGTGCCCAGAAGTGGATGCAGTACTCCAGATGAGGACTAAGAAGTGCAGAATAGATGCAAACTAGAATTTTGCGTGATTTGAAAATTATACTTCCATTAATGCAGACCCAAATACCATTAGTCTATTTTGCAGCCACATCACATTGTTGATTCATGTTCAGATTGTGAGCTATAATTCCAAGATCCTTCTTATATCTAATATTTTTGAGCCAAGTATCCCATATCTGGTAACTATGGATTTGGTTCCATTTTACTAGGTGCAAAGCTAGGCATTTATCCCTAATTAATTCTTCCAAGCACATTCTTCCCAGTCCTTGTGAGATGCATCCTATCCCTTGCCAGCAGTCCAGTTTCCAGGAACTGTACCCCACGGTCCAGAATCTCTTGCATCAGTACCACCTTTGAAGTCAGGCATTCACCTGGATGGCAATGTTACCTTTGGGAGAAATGATATGAATTCCCTACAAACCTGTCCATTTTTCCCATTAGCCTGGAAAGACCCTAGGGACCTTTGATCACATAATCATGTGACTTCAGTGTTCAGCATTTTTCCCTTCCTGTTTCTGGCTAACCATGCTGATTGGAATGGGTTGATAAAATGGGACAGGCTAATGCCGCACAAATAGGCAGGAAATGGCAGGCAGCAAAAATAAGGATGACTGCAGAATAGATGGCTGGGGATGATGGAGGTTGTATCCCAGCATATCTTGAGCATTTTAGATTGGGTAAGGTTGCCCCAGGAATTCTGGTGAAGAACAGCTGGAGGCAGTAGGTTCCATAATAAAGAATTTGCTGAACTTTATCTACAGAACCATGGATAGCTCCAGAGCAGGCCCCTTGCTCCAACCACTGCTAGAGTGGAACAGGACCTTCTGATATTGATGAAGACAATGATACCTGTGTCAAACTCCATACCTCTTTGGTAAGCAGTGAGCCCTTAAAGAGGCTGTCCTCTGACCTCTTTACGGTACAGACTCCTTTGGTGCTCTGTGGTTCCTGGTGAAACCTCTGGCATCTGAAGAAATGGGGAGTGGATGAAGGAAGCAGGTCCAAGGCAGTTGGGGAGGAAAGTCCTCAGGGATGCTCTGCCCATCTGCTTGTACTTCTGAACTGACTGGGAAGCTGGGAGAGCCTGGTTCTGGTCCTCACCCAACCATGAAGCTCACTGGGTGAGGCTGAGCCAGTCACTTATTCTCAGCCTAACCTCACAGGGTTGCTGTTGTGAGGATAAAATGAAGTAGAAGACTATATAAGCCATCCTGGGTTCCTCACAAAAGGAAAAAATAAATGCAATAAATAATAATAGCCCATTCAGTTAAGTCAGATAATGCTATATCCTTCATGGTTAGCTGCTTCTTAGACTGGGCAGGTTCATGGATCCTATTATACCATGTCTTCCGGGATGGTATCTAGGTCTACACTGGCAACAGGGGAATGAATCCCTCTCCTCTGAATTGGTGCTTTACTCATTAAACAAGACCAAGTCACAGACAGAAGCAGTCGTTCTACAGCTTCCTTTAAACTTGTGCCCTTGCATATGTTACTTGACTACAGCTCCCATCATGCATCACCATTGGCTGTGCTGGCTAGGGCAGCTGAGAGTTGCAGTTCAGCTGCACCCGAAGTTGTCCATCTCTGCTTTAAACTGTTCAGAATGGGCTGAAGTACAAAATTTGGTCTTCTGTTCATGAGGAACAATTCAAATAAAGCCTTTACCTCAGACATATGTGGATGCAAATGTAGTAGCCAATTACAAGTGGGACCTGGCTTTAGCTGCTCTCACATCTTCCATGCTCTTCAAACATACCCCAAAAATATCCTATGGGAGCCTCTTTGATGGGGTCAGTGCAACATCTCAGGAGCAGAGAAACATGATTTGGTCATCTTGTCCCCTGTAAGCCTGCCCAGATTTTATGCTCTTGCAGGGAGAGCCTCCTCCATGGCCACCCATAGGCTATAGCACTCCCTGCTGAGCTAGGATGGCCCCTCCCAGCTGCCACAGAGATTCAGGCTGGTCTTTCTCATCTGGCTGGTCTTTTGCTGAAAGGCCTTTCAATTGGCTGGTGCTGCTTATTGCTTCTACTGTTGTGTTTAAAATTGCATTTTGAGACTGTTTTAATGCTAAGCCTTAATGAAGTTGATGTTGTTAGACTAGATTTTATTGGTAGCTAACTTGAACACCTTTTCGGGGGAGGTATGTGAAAAGGCAGGATAGAAATTAAACATTTATTTATTTATTTCTATGCCACTCCATAGCTGAAGCTCTCTGAGTGGCTTACAATAAAATATACAATAACTGTCTGACTATTACAACCCTTGCCAAGACTATAACTAGGTTTACACAACACAGTAAACCAGACTCAAGGATTGAGTATGGGTTGCTTTGTGGGTTGTCATTGAAATGTGCGTTATAGTCGAAATGTTGTTCATCATTTTGTCTAAACACAGCCAAGATAACAAACCACACTGAACAATTCATAGTTCACAACCTAATACCAAACCATGCATTCATTTGAAGGGTTCTTTGCAATTAACGAACTATGGTTTGTTCATGCAGCAGACTTCAGATAACATGTTTCAACAGCAGCCCATAGTTCAACAGCATTCCACACGCAACCCATGCTCAACCCCTGAGCGTGGGTTGCTGTGTTTTCTGAATCCAGATTAGGTGGAGCCACAAGTGGCCTCTCAAACCAGCCTCAGTGAACCTAAAAGTCCCCAACTTCCAACAGTGTCTTCAGATCTACCTCCCAGGATCATTGTAAGGTCAGGGACATTTCTGTCCTCACCAAATGTGGTGAAAAGAAGTAGCTAAGGCAATTCCACATTTATGTTCATTCTTCCTGAAAATGCTTTCAGATGATGCAGCTGGACCAAAACTTTGATCCTTTCCAATTTTAAAAGTTGAATAATGGTGTCTTAACTGTTACTTTTGCCAAGATGTACTTGATTTCCAAAAAGCAGTCCATGAATGCCCAGTTTAGTCTTTGGTGTTTGCACTAAAGGTAATATCTCTAGAATGATCAGCTCCTTATTAGTACCAAAAAGGGATATCTGAATTCTGTTAACATCAACAATTTTGGAATATCAAAATAATGTACCATAGACTTATTCTAAACTCTGGAATCCATGTTTCCATAGCCAAAATTCTATATAGTTTGAGATCCTAAATTCTATACAGTTTGAGATTCACACAACACTTTCTAACCTGACTTCCCCTCACCCAAATTTGCTGGGGTGAAAACACACATAAGAATTTGATTTTGTCCCAAAATTATTCTCTAATGAACACTTGTATTACTGCAGAACTTGAGAGAAAGACAAGTTCCTAAAAGTCACAACACATTCTGATACAAAGACTGGCTGTATGGATGTTATCCATTTCATTTTTCTATGATTAAATTTTATCTGGGGCTTGCCAGAGTGGGAAATGCAGGAAGTGGGGGAGAAGGAGACAGATTCTATCTTGTTTAGTCAGAGTTCAGTTAGGGGTAATACAGGAGATTATTTTTCTCCATACATGACGATATAATTAGATGACTTTGAACCTTCATCTGCCAAAGAATGCAGTTTCTGGAGAGAGCTCATTAAATGAATTCTAAGCCATCCTTTGACTTGACCCAGCAGTGAGTTAAAACCCTCTTCATACCATTATCCCATAAATTTGAAAAGACTCTATTCATACTGAAAACCACAGTACTTAGAAGCATTACAATGGACATGAGCATATATGGGAGCGTGTGCGAGGATTGCAACTGAAAATACTATATATAAGTACAACACGGATGAATGGATTCAATTAGAGGATTGCTCACTGGCCAAGGACAGTGGTGTAGTCCAACTGTCTCTCAAATGAAAATTACTAAATTATATATTGCAGGCATATAGGCAAGTTTGGAAACTTTGGATAATTTTTGGAAAGCTAACGTTAGGAAATGAGAATGTAACCTGTGTTGGCCAACTATGGAAGAGCTTTTTCCTCCCTCCCTCCCTCCCTCCCTCAGGAAATGTGTTTTTATGAGTACCCCAGATAGCCCAGAGAACCTCCTAAGCATTTGTACTGAAAGGAGTCAGACCCATGTACTTTGCCCATGGGAGTAATGGCTGGATGGTAGGGAGGAAAGCGTCTGTGATGGCACTTTGACAGGATTAGCATCTGCTGCAGAGAACCCTTTTTTTCTACAGGGACATTCCACAGGATGTGGAATGGAAAATCAGGGTTCTAGAACATGTGGGAAACCTTCATAGAGATAAAGGGCTCCTTGCAGGAGATAGTTGCCCTCAGCACATGGGAGAGGATGAGAATAGTGATGATGTGGAACTAGCATGCTTATCCATGCTCTGCTTCCTTATATACTGACTAAAGCCCTGTATATGGAATGCTTGAATACAACTTCCATAGTGTACAGGCTTCCCCTGAAAAGTAGCTGCAATAGCATATTCTACTCTGGGGGTAGGTACGTGCTGAAAATAGTACAACAAAGAGGAATGTTTTCCAGCAGGCCACTTTCTTTTTGGAACAGAAATGGTACTCTAGAGCATATCACCATCCTCTTGAAAAAATATTCTTGCAGTTCCTATTCTGAGATGCTTATCAAAATGCAATGAGTGTTTTATTACTTAGGCCTTTGCAAGAATCCAGAGTTAGAGAAGACTAACAAACTTTTATTAAACTTCAAGGTAGCATCAACATATGGGTGACAATAAGCTAATATGCTTATTATGTGCCTTGGGTTTGCTTAGCTGACACCTCCTATTGTGTGGAAAAAGAACATCTGCTAAGTTTGTTATGTCTCTCAGTGTGGGTTTTAATTAACCAGGCTAACTATCTGACTTCCATTTGTTCCAATTATATTGCCATATCCCACTTAACTTGCATTTATTCTGTTCAACGATAATTGATTTCAAGGCTCAATGGCCCAGCACATTTCAGAAGTTCATTCCAAGTTCAACAGCAATAACATCAGATCTCCATTGATTGAATTCTTCATCCATTAACAGATTGGTAATATTCTGTGAGCCCTCCTTTTTGCTCTGACAATTCCTCATGCTACTTTTTGCAATGATCTATTAGTATTTCAGGATGAGCCGCATCAGATTAACTTAAACAACACTAACATTGTTTAATTTCTATGAATCCAAATAGACAGGAACACTAGAATCTGCTTAAGTGATATCAGAACAACATCCACTTTGTTTAAAGTGTATCTTTATTTGGGCGCAGGAAAGAAAACTGCATTCTATAAAGGAGACACAATGCAGAAAGAAGGGATCTTATGAAAGCTGACAATAGATGGTTGAAAATTGAAGTTCTAGTGTCTAATATGACAGTCTTACGTGAGACATTCTAAAAAAGAGCCATGGGCAGCTTCCAGATGAGTCTTTTAAACCTCATTTACAGAATTTTATGGCAGGCCAGATGCTGTCATCTTCAACTCATAACCCGCCCACATTGTGCCACTACTTTCTACACGTTTTTCCCCATCTATTAAGGAAGAAAAAAAGGAATCCCTGCACCAGTAACCTAAAGCAGAGAGAATGCTGTGGAAAGTTGACCAGTTGCTGAACATAAATTTTGAAAGTAACAGCACCTGGAGGTTCACACTTTCCTTTGATCTCAGCTGCCAGCAAGAAATGTTGTTATTTCAAAAAATAAAAAAGTAGAAGAAGAAGGGCACCTCAGCCTGAGCCAAGAATAATGTCTAAGCATGCACTGGTGTCCAAAGATGTCACATTGCCTGCACTTACGGCGTGTTGCACCTTTTATGTCCCTCTCTCCTGTCTAAAATCAATTATTTATTCCACACAGATTGAAAGTTCCACATGTATGCATGAAATTGGTGGAGGTGGGAGCTGGCATGACTGAACAGTGTTCCTACTTGGCAATGTTTCTGTCTCTCTAGTACTGATCTCTTCCCCAACATACAGCCCCATCACAGGTGCCATTTTGAGGACCTATCTAAGGGGTTTTATTTTGTTCCTGCTGATCAGTTCCAGTACAAGTGGGGAACATCTTCAATTACTGGCTGCAGTACAGGCCTGGGGCCAAAACGCAATTACATAACTAAGCCCCGCTTAAAGCAATTGCTTAGGAGAGTATTTCAGCCTTGTAGAACTGGAGGCAAGAGGATGCACACAAGTTGGGAAACCACCAACTAATTAGGGGAAAATGTGGCGATGAGGGAAAGCTGCCTGGACAACCTCAGATGGGTGGATTCAGATCCTGAGCTTGCAATTCCCCACCATTGCGCTGCAGAGATAAAATTTCTCACAAAAATTACACACTATCCTTGATGATCCCTCCTAATTTGTCCTGTCCAGTTTGTGAGTGTGTACATATGCAATGCATATACAGAAATTAGGCTACCCTTTACTCTCCTATTAGTGTGATTTTTTTTATACAGTCTGGCTTAGGTTCTCAAACACCATTCTTATTATTTGTTCTCTTCAGAATGAGAAAATAAATTTAAAAGAATGGAAAGGGTTTGGAAGAGTAAAGAATAGGAACCAGATTATATTAAAAATGAGATATGTGTAAGTGGAAAAAATGATCATGTAAATTAATGGCATGTCTACAGGATGTAACTAAAAATTGCCATGGAAGGTCTTGATTTGTCTTCACTGATTTTATTTCCTTTGGAAGGTGGCCTTCAGTAAATACTGCAACTCAAGAGATATTATGGACCTCTTCTGCATTGCAACTGGTTTACCAAGGTAAATACATTTTCTGATGCAACTCTGTTCCTTAAATGGGCTAAAAACACTATTTTGAAAAGGTTTAGTTTCTCTTTTTCATGATTACAAATAGAAATATCATGAAGAACTATGGAAAAGAATTACATTTTCTTCCTTTCCTTTTGTTTTAAATAAAATAAACATTGTACCCATGTTTTTGATCTCAATAATAGGAACCACAAAGTAGCTAAGTAACCACAAACAATAAAATAATATGAAACTTAATTCAACAAAGCAGCAATGTTTGCTTTGAAATAACAATACTGTTATTTCATCAATGATAGCTAAACCCAAACCCCAGCCAGGAATTTCAGACAGTGCTGTGTGTGCACTAACTAGCTGTGATCCTTACAACAGCCTTGAAAGGTTCATCAGTATTTTTCCCCCATTTTGCAGATGGGAAGGCTGAGGTTGAGAAAGAGAGTGACTTGCCTGAGATTGCCTAGAGGCTGCATGGAAGATGCAAAATCAAACTTGGGAGCTGCTGCTCCATAGCTCAGTCTTTTAATCTTTATACTCCTTCAGCTGCAACTTAGAGGGCCCTCTGAAGATCTCGGGGTACAAGCACATTAATATAGAAGCACGTGGTTTTTCATTTCTGATGGACGCAAGCTGTTTGGAGTTTAAAATGTCATGACCAGCATTAGAATACATACTTAGAGGTTTAGAACAGGTCTGTTGTACAACATCACGATCACGATGCATGACTTTTGATAATAAGACTGCTGTGCCATCCTCTGGAATGAGAACTGAGGAGGGGCTGGGGCCCGTTTGCCCCAGAATGGCTGCTAGAAATGCAGCAAGTAAGGGCAAGCCAGCTTCACAGATGTCTTTTCTGTTGGCTTTCAGACGTCTCTGAATCGATGTGTGCGGAAATGGAATGTAGGGATGCAATCCATCTCAACTCACATCAGTGGCAGTCTGATTTGAAAGACAACACTCGGTACCCCTGCACTGAAAGTTCACGGAAAAGCGAAGAGGCCTGTGAAAGAGTTTTGCTATTTTTTGGACAGTTCTATTGACTGCACAGTTTGAAAACCCTTAATGCTCAAGTGGCAGAAGCCATGATTACTTCAATAGTGTCATTTTAGCTTAAAGATTAATAATCATTAATAACTGATGTACAGTTTCAGAAATGACTCATAATATTGTGATAGAGTATGTTAACCAAATTGCAGTGGTACGGTTGCTCTTATGTTCTTACAGTACTCTTAGAATATGTGCTATTTGTGTTTGCACCATGCTATTATCTCATATCAACCCTTTTAAAATTGCGCTTGTATCAAAAAGCGTAGCCCGTAAAGCTCTGCAAGCCTGAAAGATGGGTGAATCAATGCACTTGGCTGTTGATGCTGTATGAGCCAATGTAGGTCAGCCAGCGTCACCAGCCTGTGCTATTGAACCTTCTCTTTCCCCCTAGAAGTTCTGTTTAACAATCTGAGCCATTCACAAAATGCTGAAAGAAATCTGCATTTTTCACAAAGGTCCAACACAAATTCAATCTGTTATTGCTTAATGTGTTAAATCTGGGGTTCCAGGCTTAACTTGCCTGACAACTCTGAGTATTGATCCAGCAACAGTTTTTCCTGTACTAGATGTGTGTGCACTGATTGTAGCAAGAGAAAGAAACTCAGTATATATTCAAAGATACTCCAGGGATCCTGCAGCTGCCAAAGGAAATTAATCATAATGCCATCAGTCTCCAAAGCCTGTTCTATTGTTCCAGATTTTATGCTGATTTTTCTGGTTATTGTGTGTCATGTCAGAATACAATCATGTCTTTTCTGCAATTTACTGCACATACCTTTGGCATTTTGTAAGTAAATGGGTGAAGCATTCTGGAATGTTCTGGAAAAGATACCGGAAACTTTCTCAGTAGATTCTGATACAAATGTATTAATGGCTGCTCTCTTTGAGCCTTGCTGTTTAAAACTTTTTTCTTAGATGGATGAACTTTACCTCCAGAAACAGGCATAGACATGAACAGGAGTTACAGAGGCAGTGGGGAAAGCACAAGAACTGCTTGCCCTGACCAACAGCCAAATATACAGGAGAAAGCATCTAAGGGGACAATCTCGGGCAAGTTAGACACACACACACACACAAAAGAAAAATCCCATGACTCCCATCATGGCTGGGACAGGCTGAGAGCTGTACTTTTTCTCCTGTCTAAACATGCTTAGGATTGCGCCTTAAATTTCTTAAGTGAAAGACCCACTGCTTGAGGTGAGCCCTGGACCAGACAGACCCCTAGGATTGCTAATTGTCTATCCCTAATACATGCATTCTTTTTCATTAGCTTTGAAAGGGGTTTCATGGGGCTGTTTTGTGAATTTCCTCTCCTGGCTGCCTTTAACGGGGAATTAGACAAATTCGGGGAGGATAAGAGTATCAATGCCTGCCAGTGATAATACTTCTCTTCAGGATCTGAGGCAGTGTGCCAGTGCATGTCAAATACTGGGGAACACAGCCAGGAGGATGCTGTGGCACTCGTGTCCTAGTTGTGGCTTTCCCACAAGTAGTGGGTAGACCCCTGTAAGAAAAATAATGTTCGAGAGAGACCCTCGCTCTGATCCAGCACTGCTCTGCTTATTTGTTACACTAAAGGAAGCAATGCAAGATTTAGATCAAACTCCCCCCTTGGTATATTAAAACTAACTGTGGAAGAACGAACTGTGAGTCGGCTTCATTCCCTCTTTCACCACTTTCTGTACCACAGAGACAAAAAGTTTGAGAGAAGGAACCACCATTTTTCATAATATTCAAGGCACTTACCTGTCTCCGAATTTTATAGCCAGAATGCTACATGTAATGGAGCATTTCACTAATTTTACATGCAGGTAGGGGTTGAATGTATGATCCCACAATAAATACTGGATATTACCCTATTGTGTTGGTGCTCTTGTGGGATCCACCTCTTGCCCTGTGGGACTTTCGCCAGTCAGGTCAGCAAAGCTCACAAAAGGGACCTCTGTTGACTTGTCCTCATCTGGAAAGAAGTGTTTCTGGGGTTATTTTTAGAAATGTGAAAGCCATCGTGTGGAAGCAGTGGGTCTCATGAGCACAATAGAACCAGCAGCTTGCATTGTAGAATGCCCACAGATTCAAAATTCTCATTTTCATCCTGATCAATAGGCATGCTTAAATAGCTTCCCTGTGAGAGGCAGTAGAAGAAGCATATCCCGGGGCCATGTCTTCTGCTCCTTCTCCATGTGGTGGCACCCATTCATTGGATGGAGCTGTGAAAGGGATCCTGTGCAGAGATGCTTGTGGACAGGCCTCTTCCACACACAAAAGAACCTGGTTTGGCCAATAGATTTGGTCCATTTGTGCAGGAGACACCTGCACATATACACCAGGATTTCATAGGCCACCTAGTGAATGTGCAGCTGCTGGAGACTGTGGCCATTGGCTGCATCTGCAGCAGGTCAGTGACTTGAAATCATGCTCCCATTTCTCCCCACAACTCATGAAGGCATTTCTGTGAATAACTCTGTGTTACTCTTTTTAATGGCACACCTCGTCAGTCATTCAGAATGACACTTCTTCAGTCCTTTGCTGCTTGAAATGATTTAATAGTATTCAGTGGTATTCATTTATGCACTATCAATCTATCTATTGCACATGTAGCCTGCCTTTTCTCAAAAAGAGCACTCAAAGCAGCTAACAGTACAATCTTCTGATCTTCTTTTAAATAATTGCAGCCATTTCCCAGCTTTCTGCTCCAGGTTACGCCCTTTTATTTGATGTGTCAAACAAACATAGTGACTTGCCATCTACAAGGTGCCACAAGATATTGGGGCCATAGCCTGATCTGGTTAAATAAACATAGCTTTGAACTTTGTTTTCCAGGAATACAACCATTTCACTTTTCACGGCAGATGACTGCATGGTATCCATTGATCCTACCATGCCAGAAAACTCAGAAAGGCAGGTATATGTTCTGGTTACCAAAGCCAACTCAGAGGAATGGTGGTGTGGTGTTTAAACTACTGGTTGTATTTTATGCATGCCTAGTATAAGAGAAAATTCAGTGGGATACAGCAAAAAATACTCATTTACAGCTTTGAAGATCCCTTCAGATGCAATCCTATGTGTGCTTAGACAGGAAAAAGTCCTACAATTCCTAGTATTCCCCAGTCATCACAGCTGGCTAGAAAATGCTGGGAGTTGGAAGACTTTTTCTGCCTGAACATGCAAAGGATTGTGCATTTCATTTCTTTATTATTGTTATCATTCAGAAAGCATATAAAATACTGGCAGGAGTAGTTCATGTGAAAAAACCTCTTTTCCCATCAATTCAGATTCCTCTGGGGCTTACACTTCCTTATGTTCACAGTTTTCTTTAGTTCTTTACTAGAAGAAGCAAACGGAAACAGCTTTTGCCTGCAGACTTGTTTGGAGATGTGTTCATATTCATGCACCACCTAAGGCTTCTCTCCCCCACCCGCCCCACAAAGTTGCTCTTAATTTTCCCAGGTCTCTTAGGGTTCCCTTTGGCACTGTTATTTTCCCCCACCATAATTCTTTATGCTGAAAGCCATATTTTTCCCACCACTTTTTCCTAGTCTAATCCTTGGGGTCTCAAACAGAGAAAATGCCACTGCTTTCACTTAAAGTCTGCAGAACTTGTGTGCTTTGTCCGTACCGTTTGAATACAGCCGAGCCGCGTTGTGTGTTAATAGGGTGGGGTGGTGTATTCACAGAACATGCATGTTCTTTTCCTTGGCTCCACTAAGCACAGAAGGCTCTGCAGGCAGCGCTTCTCATCTTGGATGAGGCTTGACAAGCTCATTGTCTTTTGTCTCTTGCAGGACTCCCTACAAAGTAATACCTGTAGCCACTGGACAACAAACAGGTAAATATTGTTTTAGCCAGAATTTAGGTTTAGTATGTTGCTCAACTTTGTAAATCTAAATGTTGATGGGTATCGGAATCATATTTCACCTAATAAGGCTTTAAATACTGTGTAAGTTAGGTGCCTTTAAATCAATAGAAGTGAAGACAGTATTGTAGATTTTAGTCTCACTGACATGACTGAGACTGATCTTCCCTTTGTGCCATGGGAGCCTTTTCGTCAGGCCATTCCACAAAACTGCCAGGAGTCTTTCTTGCGATGCCCCCACGGAAAGCAGTCAATGGGGCTTTCCCATGCACCATACCTATAAAACTCACCTCTCACAGAAATTCAGCTGATCCCCATGCCATTATCAATAAAGACCTATTATTTGTGCAAGCTTTGGGGATATAGGTAAGTGTCTATTGATTGATTGTGTTGAATACTTTATTGTCTTTTATTACATATGCATGATTTTAGAAGCACAACATTGACGTTGTTTATGTGGCTGCTGTGTTTTATATGGGCTGTTGGCTGCCCTGGGCTCTTTGGCAGGAGCAGCAGGATATAAATCAAATAAATAAATGATAATGTTTAAAGCCTTCCAATGAATGATGAGTAAGTCCTGGAGAATGAGTCCCACTCACACTTGTTTGCCAGTGTTAAATTGTGGTAGCAGTAAAGCAACTCCTGCAGCACAGATGCAATTTAGAGATACTTCATAATTTCCCTAAACCAAATGAAAACAGTTTGTACTGAAATCTAATAGAATTTCATGTTGGCGACTAGGAGATGTCAATGAAAATCAATCATAGGTAGCTCTCTCTAGGTCGGGGCCTTTATGAGTTGCCCTCCCATGAGAAGAACAGTATCAGGGAGCAGTGGCATTGCAGCTGCCCTGGCCCATCCTTTTCAAGGTCTCTTCCAGGAGGAAGAGCACCCAGAAAAGATAGGTGGGGTGCAGGGGAGAAGAAGGAGGGGGAAATCTCATTGTACAAGCAGAGTTCCCTTCATATAACATTGGATGAGCACTATGTCAGAGATGTTACATTGGAGTAGCCTTATATTTTAATCTCAGATATAAAAATTCTCATCTTTAATTGGCAAAATACATCTACAGTAGCACCAATTATCATTAGCAGCTTCATATATAAATCTCTCAGTTTTCCATGCAATAAGAACAAAAGAATGGTCCAGTCTCTTCCCCACCATCAGACTTCTGTTTATTGCATCTAACCCTAGCCATTTAAATACTTCAGTGTCACACATAATCCACAATACCACGCACAGTGGAATGATTGGGGGGGGGGGGGTCCTTAACCATTTTTAAGCATGAATACCGGCTGTAGATGTAAACATGTAAAGTGTGAATCATCTCTTAGGCACTCCTAACAGACATGTTAAAAAAGGACAACAACCTGAAGAAGAAAAAAGAAACATTTCCACTGAGTGAAGGGGGAAGAGGAACATATTCAGGAAAGCACAGGGCTTAACGACTCAAAAAGTTTTGGAATGGCATCTGAAAATCATGAAATGAAGCTCTATCATTTTAGCAGGAAGGTTTTGGCAGGGTTGGAATTGGAGAAGGACCAAAAGGGGAACTACTTTAGCAGGGAAAGACCTAATGATGGGGAAACACTGCAAATACGGTATTTTCAGTATTTCCATGGAATGTAATGGGGAAACAGAATATAGAAGGCAGGATGGAGTGGAATATCTTGGAAAAGGGCATGTCTGGCTTGGAAAAGCACCTGCTGAGAACCCTGAGCCCGAGTCCTTGAATATGTGCCATTTTGTTGTAGGTTCCACTTGTTTTCAACTTTTCCACTTGTTTTATGTGAGGACAGAACTTCAAGCCATTATCATGTAGGGAGCTCCTTGTGGAGATGGTCAGGCAGAGTCACACACACTCTTCCTGTGTTTTGGATGATGTGCAGTCATTTCTTGGAAGTGGCTACATTACTTGCAATTCTAGGGTACGTCTGAAAGGCCACCATTAAGAGAAGTTCAGAGCACTACAAAACCCATCCTGGTGAGGGTCTGGGCATCCACTCTTGAGAACGGTTGGCAGGTTTTGCTCTTAACTCAGTGGTGCCCGCAAATAACCACACAAAGGAATGGCAGCCTGCTAAGAGATGGTAACAAAGTGTAAATGTGAGAGGTCTAAATCTGCTTATTGCCTCAAGTGATTCCCCCCCCCCCCAAAAAAAACCCTTAGACATTGGTGGCCAGATTTAAAACTCTGTTCATATCGTCTTTTTTTGGTTTTTCTTGAGGGCCACAATAGAATATGAAGACAGGCTGAGAGAATTTACTGGACAGTGGGAAGGCAGTGTTCATGTACTGAACAGGGATGGAGTGGGGAATTTGTTCGGTTCCCTTAATGATATGACATTACCTAATCTAATTTAAACCATTCAAACCAATATGCAAACTGCAACTCAGTTATCTCCTGAAATTGGCACTTCTCTGACTTTTGTAATGGGGTTCTCCAGTCAAAACATGCAAATGAAAATGCATATATTAGGGGAAATGCTGGTCAGAAATGTACCCTAATAGGAAGCTTGGTGGCAAAAACAAATTATGCATTATGAAAAATGTGTGTATTAGGCAAAGATGAATACTAAAAAGTATGCATTCAGGAAATGTCCCTCTGAATTTCTACATCAGCTTGAAAAACAATGAATGGAAGACTGGAACAATTATTAAAGTTTAAGACAAACTGTAGTTAAGAATGGAAAAAGAATTGAGAGAAACCCAAATTGACAGGTTTGTCCATCCCTAGTTTTTAAATATGCCCTACACACACACACACACACACACACACAGACTAGCCACCTGATTGCTGATCCTTGCTATGGGACATCCATGTCCCTTGTAATACGGAACCTAAAATGGAGACCTGATGGACTATTGCACAGAGGTGCACTTTGACTGTGTGCAGTGTTGGTTCCAGGTGTGCAAGGGACCTTGGGCAGGAAGCTGTTGGTGGCTCCACCTCTGGCGGGTGTGTTTTGTCCTTGCCACTGCTGCTCATTTGCTTGCCCCCTCCCTCTGGAGCCAATCTGCACGGGGCCTGGAAAGACAGTTTGAGGCAAGTGAAACATGCTGCTCTCTCTCTTCACCAGTATTACTGTTTGCATGCTCAGAAGGTGAGGATGAATAGCAAGCAGCAATAGCAACAGGGAACTCTGGGGATTTCTAGTGAATGCCCTGCAGTTGTGTGAGTCTCAGTGGGTGCCTAAAAAAGGCAGCCTTGGTGCTGGTCCCAATTGCATGAAAGCAGCCTGAAGCATCAGACTAATAAACCTGATCTGAAAAAACAAGTCATGGAATCTTTTAAGTTCTATGATGGGAAGTTGGGTATCTCTCTCTCTCTCTCTCTCTCTCTCTCTCTGTGTGTGTGTGTGTGTGTGTGTGAGTGTGTGTGAGAGAGAGAGAGAGAGAGCATGGCTCACTGCTTTTCCGTGGAGCACTGACTTTCTGTAATGTTGCCAGTTCATTTCACAGTCCCTGCATCTTACCTAGCAACCTCAGCTATCAGTAAAGCCAGGGCCTTCCTGGATAGCAAGTATAGTTATCAGATGATTGGCAGAAGGCAACAAGGACAACAATTGATCCCTGGGGATATGACTAGGAATGCTGGATCAGGAGAGGTTTATACAGCTGTCCCTGGCTGGAGCCTTGGGTGAGGCGCTGGGAACAGAGCTCCTTACAACAAGCCAATTTACTGAGTGGATGGTAAATCATAATGCCTCAGAGGAAACCCCCCCGGAAGTTTGTGTAATAATTAAAGGTGTGCACTATCACTCTTTTTGCCAGTTTTGCAATCTGATCCCAAGACTAAAGTGCCTAATTAGGTCAAGACATGACACATTTGGATAGGCAGGCGTGCTTTACTGCCAATTTCTCTCCCCACAGAGCAGCTTTTCTTTATATCTCCCCTTTGGATTGGCCCAGAAGACTTCAGCTTCTTCACAATTTTGCCAGGAAAAATAATAATTCAGAAACACTTCCACTGGCTTCTCGCCTTATTTTTCTTTTGAGTAAGACTTTGAACGTAACCCAATTAAGTGAACCAGCCACAGGCAATAGTACAATGTGAAAAAACAGAGCATAAGGGTCGGAGATGAGTGGCATGGGATAGAACCGTATTGTGCTTTGTGCTAGTCTGAGGCATTTATTTTGCTGGACTGCTACATTTGGATGAGCACAATTCTGTGTATAGGAAAGCTTTTCTTTTTGGCGATGTCCCCAGATAAGTTTCTAATTGCCTGGTCTGAGATCTGAATCTATTCAGCTGGTAATCCTCAGCCATAGTGACCCTCATTTCCCATAGGGTGGCCATGTACTATTTGAAGGGCTGCAAGAAGATTGCCTTCTGCACATGGTGGGCATGTCGTGAGCGGAGCCGGCTGGAGCCGGGGGTCAGACTAGATGGCCCGGGAGACCCCTTCTGACTTGCTCTGTTTCTATGTTTCTATTTGGAGGCATGCCCTATTTGAAGCCAATTTCAGTGCTGTCCATCAGCAGTTAGCACTTGAACTCACAGGTCACCTGGTCAAAGTCTGCCATATTTCACTGAGATGGCCCGTATTTCTATTTAAATTATAAGTGTTATTTATAAATTTGCTTCTCTAGGTATACATTAGTACAGTCACATTTTCTTCAAAGCACTGTGGTTTTCTTTTTTGGAGGGAAACCCATTTCACCAAGAAGTTATTATTTTGTTCAAAACATAAAAGATTCAGCACCAGCCCAGACTGAACAGCCAGCCGAGTTAACCAGGATGCTTCCAGAGAGGTTGGTCCTATTCCATCAGTTCTTCCTTAGTGGATGTATTCCTGGTAGGAAAAGAAGCAGTCAAGAGGGAAAACATGGGAAGACTGGAAATAGGAGATGGCATCACTCAGACTCCCCCCCCCCCCCCCCCCCCCGAAATTGTGTTCATGAAGCAATCTGTTTTTCCAATAAAAGCCTTCCCTGATTGTTTGATAAAAGCATCCCAGGCTGCTTTGTAGGTAAATGAGCAAAGGTTCTTTAAAATTAGCTCCTTAATCTTGATGGAACCACCCATTGATCACTATGGATCTGTGTGAACTGCAGAGCCAGGTGCTTTAGAGGTCCACGTGTAGAACTTCATTAAGGCCAATGCAACCCTGGTGGATGGATGGTTGGTTGGTTGGTTGTGAACTGTGGGGCCAGATCACCCAACTATGCATCTTTCATTCTGTCATTAAAGTTTCTGTTTGAGTTATTTTCCCAGTTATTTCTTTGCAAATATTTTATGTGGATGTTCTCTGTCCCTACTCTAGATCTAAAGCCCTACTTTGTCTCCAGGTATTTTGGCAGAGAGGGTAGATTGTTGAATTCCCCAAAGGCTCTCTGTTATGGCTGCTTCTGGGAACTACAGTTCCTAGAAGGAGCATGTAAATATGCACACATACAACTGTATCTGTGCATATGTACCAACAAAGCAAACTAGGAGACAACACTCAGGAAATAGATGGGCAGTTTCTACAGTTATCTAAGAAAGTTATTGGATCCAGACATATTTGGAGCAAACTCATTGAAATCAACAGGACTTGTGGATTAAGACTATCTTACATCTCATTGACTCCAATGGGTCTACTCTAGATATGACCAAATTTGGACCCAATCCAGTAAATACTGAACTGATTCCAAATCAAAGCAAGGTTGTCCTTAGGCTTGAAGCTGGTCTTTTAGCCTTTTGTTTAAACCAGTCTCCTTAGCCAAGTAAAAGTACCTGACCTTTCTGCCAATGCTGTTAAGATAATCTTGAGTACTCCTATCTGGTTAACCAGTTTGAAAACCCCTCCTCTTACATTGCAGAATCACAAAACTAGAAGGAATTCCAAGAGGACATCCAGCCCAACCTTAACCCCATCATCCTATTTTCCCCTTCCAGGTTGAGATTGCGGCAATTGATGCATAGTGGGATGTGCGTATATGAAGCTGTGAAGATAGATCATCTACCTGTCTCAACCACATTTTAGCAGGGCATACACTATGTTCCAAAAATCTATAAATAAGCAGACAGATTGAAAGCTAGACAAACAGCGACAACTTCCTGCACTGGAACTTGCTGCATTATATATTTCCTTTGGTTTTGTAGGATTAGCATACATCTGTTTGTTGGAGGAAAGTGAAGGCTGACATAATGTGGCCTTCTCAGGAGGTCAGATAATCGGCTTTGTTCCCACAGCGCAGGTGTTGCACCCCCAGCATGTGTGTCTCTTGAATAACAAGCACTCCTTCTGGGAAAAGCTTCCACTGACGTCAGACAAGACCTTGCTGAGAGCCCTGCACACACCAGAAGGAGCCTCTATGCAGGGGGAAGTGGGGGTTTACCCTGCAGCTGTAACCTATTCTTACATCTTCCATGTCGCAGTGAAGAGGGAGAAGATTCTTTCTTCTCCCCTCAAAATTTGGGTCTGCCAACAAAATTGCTTCTGAACATATTGCATGCATATGTCCAAGAACTTTGAAGGAATACATTGTGGCCCTAAAACGATAGTGAAAGAAAACTAGTATGTATGTGTGTGTGCATTATATTTTTAAGCTGTCCAATTTTTGTTGTTGCTAGTCGCAAAGTCGTGTCCGACCCATCGCGACCCCATGGACAACATTCCTCCAGGCCTTCCTGTCCTCCACCATCCCCCGGAGTCTACTTTTAGGTGGACCATTTAAGGTCTGACACTGAAAACTGAGAGTCCAGGGGGGTTCTGTGAATTGGTTCTGCCCGCCTGTCTTCTCTTCAGTCTTTAGAGCAAGTTACTTGTCCTTTGTGATGAGTTATACCTCCCATGGCAACCAGTTTTTGCTAGTGCCCTGGACAGTTTCTCAAATTGCCAACTGTGTCGTGGGTCCAAAAAAGCTTGCCTACCTATGACATAAGTGATCAGAAATTGGGATATATTTTCTGACTTTAGGCCATATGCTATTCTTCAGTGCTATCATTCTAAGGACAGCTAATGTGATGGCCTTCTAGATTACAATATTTTCCTGGGGCTACCTTTGGTTATAAGAGACTTGTGTACTGCATGACATATGTGCTACAGATATACCCAAACAACATCATTCCTTGTCCTCCAGAGTAGTGCTTTCCACTGAATCTTTGTTGGCCATAAATTCTGACTGAACTCTAGGGTTGTAAAAACATCTATCTTCTGTCTTACTGGGCCACAGATGGTGACGATACTGACCGCGAGAGCCTTATGCTGGAAAATTACTGCTCACTGGCAGTGAATTGTTCTTTGAGAACTATCACAGCTGTTCGCACAGGACTATTATTATTATTATTATTATTTCCTGCTTTTTTCTTTTTTTTAAGAATTCAAGGGGGCTTATTCTCATCCCCCTGCTCTCAATCTTATTCCCACAACAACATCTCTGTGAGATAGGTTGGGCTGAGACTATGTGGCTGGCCCAGAGTCACCAGTTGGCTCCATGGCTGAGCAGGGACTAGAACCCAGATCGTCTGAGTCGCAGTCCCATGCTCTTAACCACTACACCACACTGGCTCTCTGTTATTTTTCCTTAAATACTCGTAGTTCCACCACTATGTATTGCACGGATGCCTCCATTCCTTCATGACTAGGCTGCTGCAATGCAGTTGAGGGGTCTTCAGAAACTTCAGCTGGTGGAGACAGTAACACCCTAGCCAAAAATGAGGAATCACTCACCAACCGAGAAAGTGAGCACATGCACATGAGATCCCTTCACATGAAAAACCCAGCCTGCTCCCTGTCCTATTAAGTGTGAGCCCTTCTTCCTGACAAGGCATCATGCTGGTTGCCGATTTGGACAGCTTTAAAAGGGAATCACACACATTCATGGGGGGCACGGCCAACCAAGGCCATTAGTCATGCTGGCAATAAATATTCTCCAGTATTGAAGCAAGTATGCCTCTGTGCATCAGTTGCTGGAACATATGAGCAGGAGGGTGCTATTGTATTCGTATCATTTTTGTGGGCTTCCCAAAGCAGCCGGTTGGCCACTGTGTGCAGAATGCTGGACTAGACAGCCTTTAGTCTGCCCAGCCAGTCTGCTTCTTATGTTCTTCGTGTTTCTATAACTGTGGTTAGGTGTCTCCATGCAGGAGAGGTTAGAATTGGCATGCAATGAAAAGCACTGTATGCCACAGTTGACATCTGGAGCGATCCAGTGAGAGTGACAGATCTCTGGCTACCTAAAACCTTTGAGGGATTGCAAGCCTGTGCAGGACACACAGAGCTACCAAAACCAGATCAAACCACTTTTCTCCAACTTGCTACTTTTCCGTTTATTGGCCTTCATCTATGCCATCACTGCTTCCAGCCACCAGTACAGCACTACCACGTCTGATGAATGAAAAGCTGTAGGAGAATGGACTGTCATCACTACGCTGATGACACCAGATGCCAAATCTCAGAGGACTTCACTGAGTAGTTTCATGTGGCTAAAACACCCATAGGAGACTAGATGGGACCCTCTGAGCCTCCATAAGAACTGAGCAGTAATCTCAAAGCACTAACATCTTATGCTCCAAGAGAGCTACCAGGGTCAGACTCTTGTCCTTCAGTCTGAATATGAATAACAAAGGCAGTTACCATGGTGGAACCAAGCCTAAGCTCACCCCAAAAGGTATCTTAATCTAGTTCCTACAAGAGTGACATTGTGGGTTCCCATGCCTTTAACAGCTGTGTAAGAGGCAGCAGAAATTCAGCTGGCAAAGCTTTCCCCAGCATGCAGATACAGTGATGGAGAAAGCTTAATCTGTTGAATTGCCATTTCTGTGCATCCAGCTGTTGAAGGGCTACACAGGAAAAGCCCTGCCAGGAAAACGAAAAGTTGGCAACACTCTCCCCTCTCAAGAGAGTGAGGGGAGAGTGTGAGGCCAGTAGAGACTGTGCATTTTGCAAATTAAATATTTCAACCGACTGACTGAGGTCGTCAAAAAGATGTTCCCATTTGATGGATGGTATTGTGCAGTCCAAGAATTAAGTAAACAGTTAATGCAAATATATACGGGAAAGGGACCTTTGTCTCTTTAAGACAAGAGGAACTGTGAGCCATATATCTTTACTGTGCTGTGGGGTTATAAAAACATACCTCTTCATTCTTTTATTACATCTATAAACTTCAGGCTTCAGTTGACTGTTCCCTGGATTAGAACATCCTAGAACTTTAAGTGAGTTTTGACAGTGAGAGGGAGGGAAAGTAGAACATCTAGGGGTGGGTTTTTCCCTTTATTTTAACCGGGTTGTTTTTATAGGACCTTGTCATTCTCTCATATGCTTCAGCCACTGCCAAAGTTCTGAGAAGCAATGAATCTGGGATACACGGGGTTCAGAGTTTATACTTGCTTTGGCCTTGTCTAAGCTCCGTGGCTTGCATACGGTAAGCAGAAACAAATCTTCCATGCTATTTTTAATTTAAAGCATTATTTGTTTGGGTTCAGCTATTTGATTTTCAGCAGAGGTAGGGACCGCTTCTTTCTTTCTTTCTTTCTTTCTTTCTTTCTTTCTTTCTTTCTTTCTTTCAAGATAAGCAAAAGTTACTTGTTTGACTAGAACTAATCTATTTATTATTCTGCTTGCTGTAACAAGTACTCTCTATTGGATAGATTTGTGATTTCAAAGCTTTGTGTGATTATTCTACTTTTAGGCTCATAAAAATGAAAGTCAAATCTTTATAAAGGTTGAACAACAGAAAAAGTCTGATACCTTATGAAGTTCAACAGGAAAACTAATTTAGATGATGCATGCTTTAAAGAAAGTTACATCCCTCCGGAATAAATTCTGCAAGGTATTAATTCCTCAGGCATATGAGCATTCATACTAATGTCTTCAGTATGTGTTTAACATTATTTCAAAGCAGCATACATGTAAACTTTAATTTCTTATAGAAAGAGAAATGCACCGTCTTAAAACTGATTAGAAAGAGTACTCTTACTGAAGTGTGCTTTAATTCATAAGTCTCTTAAGATGAAGCTGACATAAATTTGCTACTTCAGTGATTCCTGGCTTGCTGAAATCAAGCTCCTTAACTCATGCACACATTTGATTTTGCCCTTGCATTGGAACAATCTTACCCTTAATATTTAAAAATAATTTAAAATAAAGTCTATATTGTATGTCAGATTTTCTAGGGTACACAATCATAATAAACTGTACTGTGTTTTGTGGTTGAAGCAATAGATGGCTGGTGACTTTTTCCGGGGAAAACAGCGGGTTATGATTGCTTCCACCTTGCCCTACTTGTGGCTTTCCAGAGCATCTGTGAGCTTCCCAGTGCTGAAAACAGATGACATACATCTTTGGCCTGACTCCGTGGAGACATTTCTTATTTGATTAAATCAGTTGTCTGTGCTTGCTTTGTTAACACTTGTACTGTTGAAGTAGGCAAATGATTCTGAAGTGCTTGCTGATGCATCTTATCCAGATACAAAATACAAGACAGATGTGCAGCACCTCCCGTGCACTTAACAATTTTCTAGACTATTAATGTTGCTGAAGTACAACCTTAAACACCTTTCTTCCATCCCAGGAATGGATGCAAGCCTCATTGTAATCCCAACTAATCTTAGGTATACAGATCCCAATGCTCATCAAGGGATGACTTGAACTGATTTCAATACAAGCATGCACATGTGAGCACTGCATCAGAACGCTTCATCAATACAACTGTCCTAGGGCCAAATCTCAGGTGGCTTTAACAGAAATCCTAAATCCAGGCTAAAGTATTTGTTTTGAACTGTGCACCTGGATAAAGTGTTCTGAGACAATATGGTCACATGTTTGCATTTAGGGGAATAACTCTGAAAGTCATCCTATGAAAGGAAAATGTTGCACTGGGCTGGGAGGTTCCTGCAAATGATGAAAATGCTAGTTAAGAAATTGGGGTGAACAAATCTGTCAGTTTGGTCTCTCTTAGTTTCTTATTTTTCCAGTCTTATTTGGTGCATCCCAGCTTTGGGAACTTTTCCTGTTTTAATTTAGGTTCATTCTGAAATCTGAGAATTATATTTCTTAAGTTGGCATGCAAATTTTTGTATGCATTTCTTTCCAAACATGCCTTTTTACAGATAATTTTACTAAATATACACAATACTGCAAGCAAATTTCCTAAACTCATAGATGTTCAATATTATGGTTTTCACCAACCAATACATTTTTGCTTGCATTTTCCCCTAATACACAATTATTTTGATCTGAGAACTTTGTTGCAAAATTCCAGAAAGTACAAATTTTGGGAGATAACTGAGGCTGGTATATCGTTTTAAAGGGAAAAAATAGATAAGCCTACATTAAAATGTGAACCAACCACATTTCCCCCATTCCTAACCAGAAAGGACTGTTTGTGGATTATGGAAACCTTCTGTTCTCAGTACTAATAAATAGGTCAAATGTTTAGTTTTATGAGAGATGAATTCCACTGGAATGGCCACACCCCTAGGAAATTTTAGACATCTTTCCTGTAACCCGTAAAGTAGTTATTGCCTTGTATAGTCAATGTAGTTACACTGAATATAGACTCTTTCTTGTAATTACAGTTATTAGCCAATGTGGTCTGAGAGCTACTGTGGTATAGTAGTCGGACTGAGACTGGTGAGATCCAGGTCCTGGTTCCCACTTGGCCATGAAGCTCACTGGGGACCTTTGGGGCAGTCACTGACTCTTAGACTAACCTACCTCACAAGGCTGTTGTTTTAAGGATATAATAGAGAGGGAAAAGACTATGCAAACCACCCTGTTTTCCTAAGAAGAAGAATAAAGACAGAAGATAAATATATTGTAATAATAATATCTATATAACATAATCATTGTGCATATTATAGGATATAGTAAACAGAAAACCCCTTAGGCCCCTACCCCAGAGAGCTTACATTTACAACGTTGGTTGTGAGGGACATTGAGCAAGGCAAGTGAGGAAAGGCCAGGGGGCGCTTATAATAAGTGGTCATTCATATTTATTATTTCTAAAAGATATTGCTAAATGCTGTACAGTGAATGATCTAAAAAGAACAACCCCTACCCAGGGGCATGCAGTCAAAGATTAATGTAAACAAATGCAGTGCGGCAGTATAAACATTTGCTGACTCTGCAAATGTGCCAATTAAAATGGAGGAAGAAAAAGCTTTCTGAGACCTAAATGAAAGCACTTCATATCAAAGGAGTTTATGAGTTAACAGTGCAGGAATGGAGTTAGTTGATGAAGTACAGGCAACATTTACTGAGGCAGGAGCAGGAGAGAATATTTAGATGATTTCTAGATCTGTTTTCCCCAACCAAGGAACCTGTCTGGTTAACCCACGGTGGCAGGTTTAATTAGCAGCTGGCTCCTATGTTTTCTGGCAGTGTCTTCTTCCTAGATCACCTAGCAGAGCCCAGTTTAATGTCTGCAAACCTTTCTCTCCCCCATATCATCATAAGACTCTGACTATGCAGGCATCTTGGCTACACCACACGGTCAGTCTTTGCCCCTTCCTCTCCTTGCTCCACACCATCCACAACCGTAACAACATGACATGACTAGGAACTCTGGGGATCGCCGAAGCTTGCATGCTTTGATGATCTTTGCATTTGCTTAATGACGGTTTTCCACTCTGTGGCTGCCCACTCCCCTTGCAGCCAATACAGGAGCCTTTTTTAGGGGGAGAAATATCTCTGCCTGCCTTTCAAGACTGCTAATCTCACCACCACTGAAAGAATCTGAGCAGCAACCAATCTTTGTTTCTTAATCTCCTCAAAGCAGTTGAGATAATTTCTCCAGTTGTGTGCAGTGGATCAGGGAATAAAGAACATAAGGAAGTTTAAACTGTATTGGGTAATTATGGAGATAAATAGAGCTACCATTGAAGTATCATTCTTAAGTATGGCCAACATAGCTCCTGCAGGTCTGAAAAGAGACTGTAGCTCCTCTATTCTTTTTTTTCCTTCCTTCCTTCCTTAAGATCCCTGCAGAGAACACAGGATCAACAGGGCTGGCCAGGCAGCAGGTTGGTGCAACCTGCTTCAGGTAGTGTCAGGAGGAGAAGATACGTGAAAGCAGGGACTGGTGGATGGCTGGGGTTTAAATTTTTCTCAAGTGTTGTGCTAGTGGCAGATGGGGAGACAGCACCACCAAGGTGCTTTCAGCCAGCCCTTTGGTAAGGCTATCAAAGCCAAACAAGGCTGAACAAGGTCACTCAGAGGTGTCTTTGTCGCCTCCAGACCAGCTTCGCCTTACCCTTGTGCCGATTCCACATCTGTCATGAGAGACCCAATTCCTGCAAACTGTTCATGAGCCCAGGCTGTGGTGCCAGCTAAACTGACACCTCCTTCAGCAGGGCACCATTTCCCAAACACCCTGGCCCAGTGCTGACAAGCTCTGCCTGCAGCTAAAGCCAAGTCCGCCCAGTGCTGATGAGAAAGCAACAGTGTTGTTTCCATATTCATCCTGCACAGACAGAAGCAAATTTTGATGATGAAATCACACAAGAGCTTGGAGGTATAGAAATATGGGAATCCATAGCAGTTTGTCTGCGCAGGCTCCTCTCCACCCAGGCACTGCTGGGTTACTCCAGGAGTCCCACACCTCTTTCAGCCCTCAGGTTTGCCTTCCTCTCCATCCTCTTCGCCACACTAACTGGTAAAAACTGCAAAAATATCAAAAAATGCCACATATCTTGAGGGAGGAAATGACATCAAAGAAAGAGATATAAAAGGTCATTGACAGCACTATGGGATCATTTGTACCCATGTCCCAATCAAATATACTATTGACTGACCCCTAAGCACATTACATGTTAGTCATTTCCCTTTAATCCTCTAATCCAGCTTCTTATCTAGAAAAAGAGTTGATTGGCTTGGCCACTTTTTTGTCCTCACTCTGGCTAGTACCAAACATCTTTTATGTGAAAGATGCTTACGCATTCAGTCCTTGGCATTTTAAAAATGTTCTTTCTCTCTTCCACACTTCCTTTCATACTTAAAGTGGGGGGACCCTAATAACATCTAGCTATTGATGAATAGGTGACTTCATATCAGCCAGTGCTTTTCACAGACTATGAAATACAAAGCTTGAAAGTGTGTTATGAAACTGTTCTGAAAAGTAGCAGTAAAATAGCTGCTCCCACATTGTATGCTGAAAATTACTTTCCAAAACTCCCCTGGAGCATGTGACTGCAGTACTTCCTCTTTTACCTGTAAGATTGATCTATCTATCGAGAGAGAGAATGAGAGAGTATGTGTGCTTGTCACTGATTTGAATACTTGATGAAAACATGGCAAATCCAGGACAGCAGGAAGTCTGGCATAATGAAGGTTATGTGGAGCCATCAGGACCAGACTTTGGGGCAGATGACCAGGGTAGTACTGAGCAGAATAAGCAAGAGGGCCTAAGTGCAGAAGGGCTGCTTACACACTTTGAAGTCTGTGAAGTCACATTATGAGCTAAAGAGCCCCCTCCCCCAGCCCTGGGTAAGAACATTTAAGTTCAGAGTCCAAAATAACCTAACTGCACCACTGGGTGCTTCAAAGTAATTGCTTCTTCTGGAGAAGAAAGATCAGTTTAGTTCTTTTCCAAGAATACCTTATGCATTAACTAAACGCTTCACCACTAAGGTGATTATTGTGTGACTAAAAGTAAGATTGCAGAATTACACTACTGACAATACCATTATATAGGTTATCAGTCTTCATGCTTCAGAACTTTTGTGTGTGTGTCCTTTTTATAGCATTGCACAACACTTCATTTAAGAAAAAATGTGACTTAATTAACAGTGAATTAATAGACCTTCTAATCTGCTCCACAGAAGCAGTTCTTTGATTGGATGAGGATGGCCCAAGCTCATTTTCTTGGCCAAGTTTATCTTTATACAGACTGCAATTGTTAATATGGGAGTTGTTCTAATCAGCATTGGAGTCCTCCATTATTTCTCATTATTTTATTTGTGGTTTTTTAAAACAGAGAAAGAAGAATTGTTCCAGAATTTACTGGTGCAGGTGTCTGAGCAATTCTCAAGGTAACAGCATCATATTATAGTTAAGCGATGACGCCATTTCTTCTCAGATAGTACATCAGGACATTTCAGGACATTCTTCAACAGCCTGCTCTGAAATAAGTCCATCCATTTTGGTTCCACTCTTCTGCATATCCAAGCTGAAATGCCTGAGTCATTTACAAGTGTATGCAGATAGTTACAAAGAGAAAGACAAATTCACTTAAGACTGCACTCTTGTACATGCTCGCTTGCTTGGATGAAAGTCCTGGCAGATTTGCTGTCAAGTAACTCCCCCTGCCACCCCCCCCCCCACCCCCACAACCTACCCAATTACACTGCACTTGTTTGTTCATGTTGCAACTGGAAAGAAATAATTCATCTATGCTGATAAAATCTACATTTGGTAAAAGAGATGCAGAATATCTACTTTCCAATAAGGCAGTTCAATTCCTTAGCATCTTTGTAAGTTACCTCCACACTTGCAAAGGAAAACCAGAATCAATTTAGCCAGAATCAAGACTAGATGATTATGTTAAGGGAGGGAACTGTTGTAAGCCAGGTTCTCCTGCTGCCTTTGCACTTCCAAAACACAGACTGCTCTTTGGCCAAAGCTCTTTATTCTCCAACGCACTTCCAGTAAGCACAACCAAAAAAAGCAAGTCTCTGAGCATGCACAGAGTGGTTTGTTGAACCCTTAGCAACTACTTCTGAGCATTCTCCTTTTGTGTTCCCCTCTGGGATGTCCTTTATGGAATCGGGCAAGTCTCTTCTGTGTCCATTGCCCCTCTAGCTGGTCAGCCTCTCTCCTGCTCTTGCATCAAGGGTCAAGGGTCACGCCAGACTCAGCTGGCTACAGGAGTCCCCCCACACACCCTCCCTGCAGTTGTAAATCCTGACAGTTCTCAAAGTTCACCTGAACACCTGGGGAAGGTGTCCTTGAGATAAGCCCCTCTGCTTCTTCCATTTCAGCACCTAAGAATTCTGGTTCCCAGGGGCCCTCCTCATCTGACGAGTCCATATCTGCCTGACCTTGGAACATGCGCCAAGAATGACTGCTCCTTTCATTTCCAACAAGATCACTATTTAAAAGCATCAGAAGAGCCATCCTGGATCAGACCATCTAGTCCAGCATTATATTCACGCAGTGGCCAACAAGCAACTGATGTGCATAGGCAAAAGGCAGCAATGGAGGAATAATAAGCATGTATAGCTTTCTCCTCCAGGAATGTGTCCAATCCCCTTGTAAGCCATCCAACCTGGTGCCCATCAGTACATCTTGTGCAAGTGAATTCCATAGTTTAGCTACATGACATGTGAAAGAAGACTTTCTTTTATCTGCCTTGAATCCCCTCCCAGATGTAGATTAAAATGCATGCCAAGATTAGCTTATCTATGAAATTTAAATGTGCACCTATAAAAATAACGATATGCATTCTTATTGAAGGCTTTTGTTCCCCCCCCCCCCAGGGTCTTTAAAATCGATGAACTGAAAACAGAAGTAGCTAATCACTTGGCAATGCTGGAGAAAAGAGTTGAATGTGAGTGTCATTTTATTATCACTTTGAGTTATATATGTTGATGGACATTTATTCTACCTTTATCTTTTTGAGGTGCAAAACTGTATCAGAAAAGGAGAAGAAAATACCTATAAAACATACCCTTCACTTCTGAAAGTAAAAAATCTGGCTTTGTATCTTACATTACTTGGTTAGAATAATACCCAAAATGATGACATACAGAATCACCTCTATTTGAACCCAGTTCATAAACAAATGCAGCCCGTTAAACTAGAAAGGTTCCTAGTTGAACTCCTGTATCTATTTACTTTAGAGGAAATCCCAGCAACGTCCATTGCACTTATTTCTGAGTAGGCATTCATGGGATTGTACTGTCTGGTCCCCAGATCAGCTTGATGTCCATCTTCACAGAGGGCTGCCGTCCTCACTCATGCTTCCTCCCAGATGTAGGCCCCATTCACCTTCTGCCTCCCATTTGCTGCAGCATCAAATAGGCCTGATTGCGTCCCTTCTGATAGGGGCACCCTGACGAAAGCCCCTGGCATCCTGCCTTCTTTTCACCACTGCATCACATGCCTCTCACTTCAGCGCAGCCAATGAGGTGCTCACTAGCTCTCTGTCTGTCAAGCAAGTGAAAGGGAGAAAGCGTGGGGGGGGGGGGGGATTGCAGCTGGTGAGTATGGTGGTGGGAAGGATTCAGGGTACTTTGCCCAAGGGTCCTCAAAAACTGGGAGAAAGAAAGAAGGAAAGAAGCAAGTTGAGTACCTTGCCCCTTGGGAGGAACAACAGGAGAAGGCTGCCCTGCTTTCACTTGCTTCTTATGGGCTTTCCCACAAGCAATTGGCTGGCCAGTAGTATAAACAAGATGCCCACAGGGACATGTCTGATCCAACACAGCTCTTCCTCTGTTAGAATCACATCCTGGTAGCCTAGCAGCCTCAGCATGCAAGGATGGGCAGTAAGGGCATGGGAAGGGAGCTAGTCAAAATGACGATGTTCTGCAGCTATGCGGTTAGAACGCTGGACCGCATCAATTAGGGGTGACCCACCATTTTGCCCCGAGGGCTGCATGTGGCAGCAAGTCAGGGCCGCAAGGCAGTAGTGGATGTGTCCCGAGCCCGCCCACAGTGGGTAGCACTTGGACTCACATGCAGAGTCACCCACAGGAGAACTTTAGCAGGATCTTGACAGGAAAGTAAAGCAAGAACTTCTTCAGGGGCATCATTCCAGTTGCTGAATAAAGTGGAGTGGCCGCTTGTGAATATCGCAAAAGGAGGAAATGCAGCACCAAAACAGAGGGCCATAATTTGCATAGCATGCATGTGTTGATTTATATGTATAAATGAAAACTTCAAATAATTATTTTTACTTAAATGGAAGCATAGTAGATTTCACTATACGGAGGAAGACTATGATGAGGTGAGCTGTGTGCATACCTGCTCACTCTACTGAGGAGCATCAGTTCATAGGGTTCCCTTTATTTAAATCAGAACTGGACAGAACAGCCTTTCAGAGGAGGCCTTCAAAGAGAGGACAGCCCTCTGGCAGGAATTCAAATGTAGAACTGCCCTCCCTAGAATAGGGCACCTGGCTACCTTGGGCAGGTGCCTGCCAGGGAGAGGGCCTTTTTGGTAGTGACCCCTCCATTATGAAACATTTTGCACAGTTTCCCCTGGTTCTCTCTCTCTGGTCTTTTCAGCCTCATGAGAAGCCCTCTCTGTCCATTCAAGCCTCTTAAATACTTTGTATCATTTGGGTCACTCAGACTGAAAAACGGTGCATTTTATCATGAGCTGTCTTGAGTTTTCTCGTCCTGTTTTATGTGGCTTTGGATACTATGGTTTTACGCTCCACTTTGTATTTCAATTGTCTTTATGGTGGTTTACTGTAAACCAACCAGAGAACTTTGTTATGGGGGAGCATACAAACGCTGTGAACAGACAATACTGCATAAAGGCATTTTTGCGTGTGAACTGGCTGCCCATACAGATTTGGCCATTTTCACCCCCGCCCCTCTCTCTGGTAGTGTGGGTTGATGTGGTGCAAGTTGCGAAAATTGTGGAGGGAGCTGTTTACACAAGTTTGCTCACGCACAGGGAGTACTGTACACAAACGCACGGTATATGACTGGGCATGACCTAGCAGAACAAAGGGCATCTCTGTCTCACTTGGATAATAAACTTGGAGAAAACTCTTCCTGTATTCATAGGATTCTGCTAAGACCCCTCCATTCCCTGTTTCCTTATCGGGAATTAAAACACTGCATGGATGTCCCTGCTCTTCATCGCTTGCCCAAATGTAGAATGCAAGTAAAAAGCTTGTCATGAGCTGAGCTTGTCATGGTGGCAGGACATAATATATGGAGCAGAAGGAAAATGTGTGGGGGAGGAGCTACCATGTCCTAGCCCTGCCCCTGGCCAGGGCAGGCGTGGGGGGCTGGCTTTACCCCCTTCTGAGATATTATGATTTTCCCTTCCATTAACACTAACGGAGGAGGAAAGAAGCATGCCCATTCCAGGGCTGGTGTGCATTTTCACCCTTCTCAGGAAGGTTCTGGGGAAACGAAAAGGCTTTGCAACATGTGGATCTCCTTCCATGCCCTGCCTGTCTCTCCTCCTGCTCTCAGAGTTCTGCAGAGTAATGGCAGCAAAGGCTTCTGCCAGGATGTGGCTCCTGTGGCTGATCTGCTCCTCCTCCTGCGAGCAGGAAGTGCTGCAGTATCCAAAACTCCCAGGGAGAAGAGGAATGTAGCCATGAACTTTTTAAAAAATATTCCCATATCATGTGAAGACTCAAACCAGAATCAAGTATGAAAATTATAGATGTGAGTCACATATTGTCACTGAATTACATCCACACAGAAAATCTAGGAACTATTTCAGAAATACGTTGCTTTCTTCTGGAATAGCATAGATAGCCATTTGGAAATGGTGCTTTTAGGAGTTATAGGGAGAAAATTAACTGTATCCAACTGTTTTGTTTTAGTCATGTAGTAGGAATGTAGAAGCATGGATAACAGTTTCACCATGTTTGTGTACAAACATAAATGTGTGCATATAATAAGGATCTGCCACCTTGTAAGTATTTAGTGTTTTATCACATCCAATATTTTAAAGTGTCTGATAGAGTGTTGGTCTTGATAAAAGGCAAGTCCAGTGACATTTCACAAATATCCCTTACAGCAGAGGAGTAGAATTAAAATAAATTTAAAATAAATGGAATTAAGCATGGTAAATGTCAGCTAGTTTTGGCATTAAAGTGACTTTTCTAGCTTGTAATAATCTATTGAATTCTACAAATATGTGTGAACCCAAAAGGTTGAAAATTTACCCTCTAAAATTACTAAAAAATTATTACTATTACATAATTTTGGTTGTTTGGTGTCTTTTTTGCACAATATCATGGTGAAGTCATAAGCAACCAAGTATACCCATTTTAATAAAGCTGAAACAGGCATTAACCAATGATCCAAGCATTACCCCAATAGATAGAGACCGAGGATGGTAATCAAGGGTTGTTTCTATGCATTTTCCCAGTATGCATGTTCATTGTGTGTACACCCTACGGGGAGCCATGGCCAATATTCTCGCTCCCTGGTATATGATGCACATACGGCAGGCAGAGGAGGCAGCCACGTCATGTGCACTCTGTGACATTGAAAGTCACTCAGATACAGGCACACGTCACTCAACATCCAGTTGGTGAAGGGGTCTGCTTGCTGGTTCCAGTCGGGTGTGGGGGTGCTACTGTGAATACCGCCCCAGCCGTGCTGGGGATCTGTTGCTAAGCTGCTTGCAGACATGATGCGGCCAACGCAGAAATATTTCCGGCAGGTTTGGATGTGGGACTGTTAGATGTACATCAGCCTTGGCATAATAGACACAGGATGTACCAAAAAGGACTTGGTGCATAATTACTTTTCATTTCAGTGTTGTGGAAGTGGGAGCCCAGTGCTTTTTCGTGGCATCATCTGCTGCTACACAGGAAGAGGGAGAGTCCAGAACACACTGTCACTGAAAATTATCCAGAAACCTTTCCTCTTTATCACTCTTCCAGTGTGGGTGTGTGCGCATAGGCATGCAGGGCGGGGTGAGGGGGAGGTTGACAGCATGAGAGGAACACCTACTTCATTAAAGGGATGATGACTCCTGAAGGAAGTTTTATGAAAAATGGAAATTGAGATGTGGATGGCGAAGCCAACTGCACATCATTCTGTCTTTTAATCAGATGTGTGCCATGAATCATGAGCTTTCATTTCTACACTCCTCTGCTTTTCCTTTCCTTTCTTCACCCACCCACTTCAGTGCAGTGACTGCAGCTGCAGCTCTTCTTTTCCTCCTCATATGAATTGTTAATGCCACTTCTGGAGCAGATCTGCTTGACTTTCCTGCCAGGCCACATGGGAGGAGGATTGTCTATGACATTGTGAGCAAATGAACTCCAGTTAAACAATTATAAGTTCCCTTGAGTTTCCTGAGCATCAGCTTGGATGCACAAGCAGTGAGCCCAGTGAACAAGTGGGCCATAAAGTAATCCTACTGAGAAGGATATGTACATTTTTAAAATGGCATTGAACCTTCAGCATTCAAACAGGAGAGAAAGGTGAGGAGCCACTTATGCGTTTGAAGCATGTATGAAGCCCCTTGGAGTTTGCAAAATCCTTTCCCTTTCGCACAACCTACGCACAAAGCAAACCAAACTTTCGGCTGTGTTGCAAAGAGAGCAGGATTTGCTGTGTTGTTTTCAAAGCTAGCTTTTGATTTGATATTTAAAGAATCACCTCATTTTTTTTGAAGTAATTGACAAGAACTGAAATTGCTTTCCAGTTTGGGGTTTCTTTGTATCAAGCATAGGATTCCCGCAACTTTCTCTTCCATACTGAGGAACTTTCATGTCCCCTATTCATTTAATGGGGTGTTTTAAGTGCAGCGAAACACATCTGTTAATATACAATATACAGTGCTTCAGATTAACATATCATTGCAGCGGCTTTGTCTGGTGCTTTCATCTGTTCACATTCTAAGAGAGGGCCTCCAAAAAGCAGCAGAACTGCTAGATACGGCACTCTGCACGCAATAGGTATTGTTGCAATTGCTTTTGTGATCTCCTAAATTCCTGTTGCTTTTAACGATTTATGATGTTGGCAGCACCTGCCTACAAAGGAACAGGTTTCGGAGAAAAGGACCGTTGAGTCACCGGCAATGCAAACTCCACTGTTCCAGGCCTTTTGAAATTCTGCACAATTACTGAAATGAGATCCTTCAGGCTTTGCCATGGTAACCCCCCTGTTGTTTCACTTTGTTGACAGTGGAAGGACTGAAAGTAGTGGAGATTGAAAAGTGTAAAAGTGACATTAAAAAGATGAGGGATGAAATGTCAGCCAGAAGCTCCAGGTAAGTTCTGCTTTTCTTGTTCTGGACACTGAGAAAAGTGATCTCCTGGAGCTGTTTTTCATTTTAAAATGCTCTTATGATGTGAACCTTAGAATGCTTGCTTAGAAACAAAACCCATGGGATTCAGTGGGGTTTACTCCCAGGTAAGTACACATAAGGTTGCAGCCTAACAAGCATATGAATTTGTGGTTGCTGGCCATCTGTTTTCTAAATGAAAGGCTTTTATACCAGAAGTGGGGGACAAAAGACCCTTCGGGTATTCTTGGATTACAACTCCCTTCAGCCCCAGCCAGCATATCCAACAGTGAGGGATGGAGAGAGTCACAGTCCAGCAATGTCTGAGCACCTACAGATTTCTCATCACCGATCTATAATTTACCAGTATTACTATCAAGAGAGGAGATGTTTGTTTTGTTTAAGATCATGTGGCAACTTAATAGTTAAAGAAGTTCATTCCAGATGACTGGAAAAATAACTTTCAGAGAGATTAACATCTTGGTTTCCTTATGTTTACCCATCCGGTAATAAAGAATTCTGGCCCTAGTTTTATGCATAGAACAAAAAATTCTTCTGCCAAGAAAAACATTCATTTGCTAAGAGACTCACTTATTTTAAATGGACCTGCTCAGATATGAAACATAATCTGAGAAAATATCACAGTATACACACAGCAACTCCTTTTGTTATGACCTTATACTATGAGAGAATGTGCATGTTATATTTTAACCCAGAAACGAGGCATTTCCTTTTCAGCAGAAGCCAGTCTACTAATCTGACATATTACCAAGTTTGGAGTTGTAATTAAAACAGCAGCAGATTCCTGCTCGTTATGGTAGGCAGCATCAGCTGGGGCGTCAGACTTCCCCTGTCGCTGGCATTGCTCATTAGGACCTGCATGTCAGCAGCTAAGACATGTTTAAAGCTGTTATTAAAAGCGGAGGGTAGAACATAGTTCAGAAGCTTTACAGAGAAAGAACTCTCAGAGCAAAGGCATGCCTTGCACTGGCTGAACTGTCATGGAATCCTTGGCATTGCAGTCTTGGGACCCAAGGCATGGCGAAAGAGCCCAGGGTGCATTTGTACTGGTCAAGTACAAATTTGCAGGTCACCAGTTGTAGAAAATAATGCTAAAGGTAGTAGAAAATCCACATACCCGTCAGCTTTTGTAAACCAGCCCTCTCAATGGCTGTCCAGCTGCATCTTGAATGCCTCTAATATGGGGAAGTCCATCACATTCCTTGGTCATTGATTCCATTGCCAGATGCAATGAAGTGAGGCAAGAGCCAAGCTAGTCCAGGGATCCTCATCATTGGGCATTTGCTCAGCTCAGCAGAGGGCATGTTGCCAAACCCTGGAACCCCTGGCCCTGTACCTGCCCTCTTTGTCTGCTGCCCTGCCTATTCCCCTGCCTTCTGTGTGTAAGGGGGCACTGAGAAGCAGCAATGGCTTCTCCTCTGAGTGACTGTGCAGATTGGGCCCAAAGGGAGCAGAGAAGGATTGGCATCAGTGATGGGAAGCTGCCCTGCAGACAACTTTTCAAAGGGACCCTCAATGTTTGGAGCCCTCCTTAAAGCAGAGTGCTACTCTATGGACCCACACTTTCAACTCTATATACGAGGGATAAGGCAGGGATGGAAAAAGAGATCCGAGACTAAGCATTAGCAGGGACCATTGGCAAGGAGACAGGCTGTGCTAAAGGGCAAGGTGGGGTGCAAGAAGCATCAGGCAGAGGGACCTGATCTGTCCCTCTTGGGCTTCCAGTACAGTCCTCCAATATTTTCCACACATCTGGTTTGCTTCCCCCAACTGCTGCTTGCTTGATTGTTTCCAGCACATGTGCATTTTCCCCGCAATTCTAAAAGGTTGAAAGGCCTTTCATAAAGATATACTGGTAGTAAGATATTTAAGTGACAATATGGAGGCATCTGTTCATTTGGTGTGTTTTTAGTTCCACCTCTTTTGCCTTTAGCACTGCCCAGCACTGGGATGTCACACTTGAATCGAGCTCCTTCTCTGTACTTAGGGGAGACAAAACTAGTTCATTCCACTCCTCCCTTTACACAAAGCATTGAACCAGAGGCCACAGAGTTGGTATTTCATCCAGCAGTTCAAATTTAGTCTAGCTGGTTGTTCTAAGTAGCTAGAAGAAGCCTTTATTTCCAAAGCTGCACATGCTACAAATGATGTTCCTTCACCCCTAATTATTACCTGTCAAGATACTAAATGGAGTTTCATTTTGGTTCAGAGCCTGCTTGTTCAATACACAATTCACCAACTACCTTGCAGTACTGTTATTACCATTTAGAGGATGAATAAGCCCAAGTGCAAAGATCTATCTTAGAACACTTTCGTGTCCTCTTTTAAAAATTAGTATGGAAATCTATATATCTGGTGGGTCACTTTACATTTTGCACTATCCTTTAAAGACCAGTAACAGCAACAAAAAACAGTTCCAACTTTTGCAACCCAGATTTCAAGCTTCATTCTGTAATGTGTAGAACAAAATCTCCTGAAGTCCTGGTCTACTGATATATCAGTACACAGTTATCTCCCACACTGAGGGGTATCTGAGAATGCCTATGAGCATGTAGTCCCCTGGGCACACGTGTGACACTGTTAGGACAGAATTACATATATTTTTCCTTATTTTGTGATTGTGAATTTGCTTTTTTTTTGGTTTCCTGGGAAACTGCTGCAAATTATATCCCTCAAAAGGGTCTTCACTGCAACCTTTATACCACAACACATTCAATTTCTTCTTTTCATTTAACAAAGATCACTGTAAAACATTCACTGTATTCTCAGTGACATGGTTATTAGTTTGGGCAAAGAGCACAGTTTAAAAAAAAAGTCGTTTCTGAAGCTTGCGTAATATTCTACCATCTCCAGTCATTTGCTGGGAATCATTCATTTATCCTCTTATGTAAATTGGAAAAGATAGGGCGTGCTCCATGTGCATGTGGCCATGAAGAAAGGCCTCCACTGAGCTTACTGTGTAAAATAACAAGACACGTTGTGTACCCCAGCTAACATGGCTAAGCAGTTTGCAGTACTGGCACATGCCAGCCTTAACAACGCAAAAGCAGCCCGATCATTTAACTGCTAGGTAAACACTTGCGCCAAGAGGTAGACAGGTCATGAGGTCACAAGATTAAGCAACAGGCCTCCTTTGCCTTCCACTTCAGGAAGGAATTTGAGTTGCTACCGTTTTCAGCATGGAAGTGCTGCGACTGGGAAAGCTGTGCCTTTTGTAATTGTCTAGCAACATTTATACTGCAAAATGCAGAACTGAAAAAATGTGTTGCAAAATAGCTGGAGTGTCAAAGAAGACACAGTCTTGCTTGATGAGGAAGTGGTCATTCTGACCAAGTGCAAAAGCAAATTGAAGGCTCCTTACCTCATGTCATGCGTTCATGTTTAAGTGGTAAGCAAAGGGGCAAATGAGGGATCCCAACGATGTAGATTTAAAGTGGAAAACTTTATATCACAGTGATAAAGAGGTTCCCTTGCTCAATGGACAGTGTTTGTAAATCATAAATCATGGAAACTAACTGGGCTCTTCCAGTCTTGGCCTTCATAACACTATAACATGTTCACTTTTGCTCATTTGTGCACTCAAAAAAGCAGGACATTTTGCAAGGTGGACACGAAAGAGATAAAGAAGGAAAGGATAGATTCATGTTTTCCAAGGAAAAGAAACAACTGATGATAAATTATTGTAATTCATTAGTATGATAAATCTTCTATCTTTGCCCATCATAAGCCAGTGTTATCCCATGACTTCCTGTTTCTGCAAAGTCACAGTTTTCTAACATGGGTTGTTTCTTCCTATCAGGGCATTGCCTTGCAAGTACATGGTCAAAAACCTTGTCTTGTAAAGATTGTGCATTGGGGGCTCAAGACCCCTGAAAAGAAAATATCTTTTCTAAACACTGTGGGTTTATTAAAGCATTTTTATGCACTTGAAAATAGCTTCTCCATTGTTGTTGGTGGTGTTGTTTTGACCCCTGGCTTAAGGCATATTGATGTACCAAACTCTGCTGTAGTAGCTCACTCTCCAAATGCAACATATATCAAGTTCCAAACCAAAGAATAACGAAGCCTCCTCCACCCCCTCCCCCCGAAGTGCACAGTGCCTGATACAGAAAAAATGTTTAAATAGAGAGTTAAGAAGTCACTTTTCCCTCTCTTCAGGTGAGTTCACTTATAGCCCAGCCACATGTATGGCATCACCTAGCCCCTATTGGCTAGGTGCTTTGGGTGCTTTCTAGTCGCAGCACAGGCAGGCAAGTTCTGGGCACTGACTACAAAGGAAGAGACTGAGCATGCTCACTTCTTGAGCTCTGCAAGTCTTTCAGACTGTTACAGATTTCCCTTAATAAACATATCTGTAGTCTCTCCATCTTTGTATTTCAGACTTATTTCAGTGCTAAACAATACATGAAACAGAATCTGATGTATAAACTGGCGTTGAGCTCACATTTATGTGTTACATATCATATACTTAGTGTAAAAATGACACAAATCAAGTGCTTTAACACTGCAGTCCTAGAGGTTTTCTACACAAGGCTGTTTATTGGCTGTATCTGTTTTCGGTTGCATTGCAGAATTGAGCTCTTGAGGTCTACACAAAAAGCTTTTTCTTTCCTGCCTTTTCACCACATAACCTCTAGGTGGCGCTATGGTATAGTGAAATGACATTATTACCCTAGTGGTGGGGAGGGGATATACCTTTTGTTTCACTTTCAAAAAGAATACTGCATTTCCTACTCTAGCCCCCACCCCTCGCTCTGTCCTGAGAAAGTGCAGTTTAAAAGCAAAGCAAAACTGGAGGGTCACAACATATCTAAAATATTGTGAGTGAAGAACAACAAGTACATAATAAATACTTCATGTAGAAAAGCTCACTACACGCTAGTGAGTAAGTCCCATTGAACTCACTGGAAATTACAGCTAACTATGTTTGGATTTGTAGCTCAACGTGCTTAAGTGTAAATAAACATCATTATAATAATACAGTGTTACTTTGGCTCATGAACTTAATCCATTCCAGGACTTTGGTCGTGACCCAAATTGGTCATGAGCCGAATCAAATTTCCCCATAAGGTTCAACGTAAATAAGGTTAATCCATTCTGTAACCATTCTTTAAATCAGAAAAATGTGAAGCAAAGTCACAACAACAAAGATGGCGGCCATCTCCCCCACCACCCCAAGCACAAGCACGGCCATTCCCCCCCTCCAGCACAACCGATATCACGCCTGTCATCCCTGCAGGCGCCCGTCATCCCGACACGCTGGGGGGGGGAGGCGGGGGGAGAGACAGGTGTGATCACGGGCACACTGGGGAAGGGAGAGCTGGGGGCAAACGGTGCGCTGGGGGTGGGGAGATGGCCGAGATCACAGTTCCCTTCGTGCACGGAAGGCCTGCCTGATCAGAGGCGCGCTCCTGCAGGAAAGACAGGCGGAATCTCAGCCACCTCCCCCATGGCTCTGCTTGGCTGCTCTCGTCTTTCCTGCAGCAGCGCGCCTCTGATGCATTCATGAGCCAAAGTACCACTGTATTAAGTTTCTTTGTTTCTTTGAAAACTGGATCTTTGCTCATTTGGTCTGGGTTAATCATGTTTCCTCTACAACATAGAAAAGTATACTAATGTATTAAAATATCCAATAAACACATCTGCAAGAGCTATAGTTCCTTTTTTGCCAATATGCAAATATCCTTCAAATATCATCTCTCTCTTGCACACACACAGACCCTGCAGATTCATGGTGACATTTAGGGACCTGACTTTGGCAGAGGCTGACACTGAGCACAACCTGCATTCTTTAAGTGGGGTCCCTTTGCTCCCAACTTAATAGTTCTGCACAGCTGCAGACATGTCTTGTTCTGCTGTGCAGTTCCCTGAGTGAAAATAGCTTTTCTGGTCTTGAAAATCAATTACCTTCAGGATAACTATCAAGTGAACCTGTTTTTGCAAAAATACTAAGTTTTGTATAAATGCTGAGGGCTAAATTTTGTTTTGCACACAGGACCAACTGCCCGTGTAAATACAGCTTTCTGGATGAAAACAAGAAACTGATGCCTCGAAGGGATGTACCATCCTATCCCAAGGTACCACAAGATACATAAAAGTTCAAAATAACATTTTAGAGAGCACATTGTACTGTCAGTTGATAGTATGCTTTCCATACCTGTTTATTCTTGAAATGTCTCCTACCCAAATGCTACCTAGATTTATCTATAGAGCTTAAGTTGCCATTTGCTTTCTGCCAAAGAAGGTGAGAGTCTGTTTCTTCCATGCTTAGATAAAATATTTAAATTGGCACATCATTTCTAAACAACTTTGCTATGATTTTTAAACATTTCATCAAATGGTTACTTCCAAGTATTTTGCTTAGAAACATAGTATTCAATACTAAACAAGGTGGCATTTCATTGTGCTAGAGTGGGGAAGTTACTTATATTGTTGTTATTACTTAAATAAATAACTGGGTTATTTATTTAATAAATAATGCAACATGACATCTTGACATGCACAAACATATAACATTTGCTGCAATATTTATCAGTAGCAGAATGTCACCTGTTTCAATTATGAGCCGAATAAATTTGTGAAGTACATTTTCTGACTTTTAGCTCAAGCCCACTGGGTCAAGAAAAGTCCTGTCCCTACACTCTCCCTACCTTTGCTTTCTCTCCAGGGGATATTCCTCATGTCTTCCTTGAAGGGGAGCTGGCATTGGCTTTTCCTCTGATTAACAATCTCTTAAAAACAACCTCCATATGTGGCTTGCTGAGAGGGGTTAGGATGTGCGGGGGGTGCATCAGATTCTTCAGCTGCATAATGCCCTTCAACACCATTTGCGTTCAAGCGTGCAGTCGGGTTCAAGGTGGACTTAGTTTCTCAGTGAGAATGTTTGGTGCCCTCTGGGATTATACAGGTGATGGATGCTCAATTTGAAATGTGGGAGAAGTGAGAAGCTTCAAAAAGGAAAGAAAGCGGGTAGGTGGATAAGGTAGCCACTGATCCCCAAAAGACACGTAACAAATATTTGCATGGATTCAGACAGGGGCAGTGGAAACACGTGTGTTGACCATGCACCTCTTATTCTAACATGGCTGCTGGCCATGACTGAGTGCTTGGCATTAGTGAAAAAGGATCCATGCATTCAGACAGCCGTATATAATGTCTTGTTATTTTGTGCTGTCAAGTTGTTTCTGACTGATGACAGCCCTATGAATGAAAAGCCACCAAGATATCCTTTCCATGACAGCCCTGCTCAGGTTTTCTAAGTTCAGGGCTGGGTCTGCCTTTATGGAGTCGGTCCATCTCATATCTGGTCTTGTTTTTCTTCTGCCTTCAGCTTTCCCTAGCATGATTGGGTTCTCCAGTGAATAGGCCATGCTGGGCCAGGTATATAATGCCAGGGCTCCTCCACTTGATTGGTCCAATTTCCCAGTTGATCTGAATCACATGCTGCAAACACAGCTTCCCACTGGGGTCCTGGCAAGCTCTGAAATGTAGTCATCATCCAGATGCATCCCTGGTTTGGCCTAGTATTTGAGTCTGTAACACTTATTTAATAGCAAGGGCAATATATTCTGCACAAGTGCAGAGTCTCCCTCTCTCTCTCTCTCTCTCTCAGCTGGTAGCTGCTCTTTGAAAACAATTACTTGAGCTAAGCCCCCAGCTCTGATTCATGAGAAGTCCTGGCTAAGGGAGAACTTGAGCTGAGTCACTGAAATGGCCGATCTAGAGATAAAGCAGATACTGCTTACAACAGTAATTCATAACCCTAGATTTTTTCTGTGCAGTACATGCTTTCTCAGGAGACCATAGAAGCTCTTAGGAAACCAACCTTTGACGTCTGGCTCTGGGAGCCCAATGAGGTAAGAATGCCAAATGAAAACCAATCCCTGACATCCCATCCTGTAGATGTAATTTTGTGGTCTGTTCATGAGTATTTGAGGACTGGCACTTGGACATATTTGTTGCAGGGACAACAATTTCAAAATTTTCTTCAGAGAAATGACTAATTTAAAAAAGAAGTATTTTACTAATGAGTGCAGCCTGAGGAACTCTAGAACTAGATGGAGCAGCAGACTTACGTTGAAGATGGTTGCCCAGTCATTTCGTGGACAGAATGATGGAAACAGGGCTGGAGGAGACCTCATCGTCCCTTGTTCAACCCGCTGCCTGGGGCAGAAAATCCAAAGCTAGAGCATCCCCAGCAGATGTTGGCCCCATCTCTGTTGGATACCTCCAGCACAGGAGAGACCACCACCATGCCAGCTAATTAGTCCCACTGCTCCTATGCCCAGAAGTTTCTCCTGATGTTTAGTTGAAATCGACTCTCCTCCAGTGTGTCATATGGGCAGGATGGCTCCATCTGTAGTAGCAGAGTTCAAGTCTTTGCCTCTTCTATATTAGGCAGCCCTTCTGGCATTTGAACAGTGCTATGATGTCTTCACTCAGACTTCTTTCCAGGTTAAACATAGCCAAACATAGACTTCCCTCAGCCATTCATCATTTTGTTCTAAAGATTTATAGACCACCCACCCAAATAGGTTCCAAGGAAGTATTTAAGCATAAAATCATGTGTGCAATACATTAAGAACACATCACTCCATTAAAATTGAGTGGAATTAAAGCAAAACTCATCGATCAGCTAAAAAGGTACAGCCAGAATGAACTATAAGCATGCCTCCTCCCCTAGCTCATCACCACTGCCAAAAAAATGATCATCCAGTGCCTAAAAGAATATTATATTCAACTGGCACCAGTTCGGTCTCCAGCACCAGCTGGGATTCCCTCAGGTGAACACTGGAGAGTCAGGTCAGCATCATAGAAAAGGCCACCTTCTTCATGTTCTGAGGACACTTTCTGAAGAGCCTTATCTGAGAAGGTGAATGTACAGGTAGGCTGGTATAGCCTACCCGGTGCCCCTTCATGTATTTGAATTACACACCTTTTAAGGCTTTGAAACAAGCACCATGACCACTGTTTGCCCTACTGCTGCCCATCTTCACTCTCTTCCTTGAATCTGTTCCAATTTGTCCATATCCTTCTTAAAGAATGGTGCTTAGCAGATAACTGTTGTATCACAAAACTAACAGGAAAAGTAGTACTTTCTTCTGATAATGTATAAGCATAGGAATGTATTATTCTATTCAATATCATGTGCATCAGCTAACTCTGTTCTGTAGTCCAGACCTTAGCACAGCTGCCCAAATCTAATTCTCTGCTGTTTTTTCCAACATTCCATTTCAAGACTCTGGCTAAGGTCAGACTCAGTAGCTTCAAATATCAGCCAGTTTTTAATCCCCTCTGCCCTGCTTTGTTTACCAGCATGATGAAGAGTTCTGGAGATTTAAAAATATACTTGTGGTTTTATGCCATTTTGGTTGGCCTAATAAAGGTTGGCCTTCCTCTGCATTTTGAAATTGGTTTTCAGAACAACTTTTCACCCCAGATTCTATTTGTCCAGCTAACGGAAACACATTGTTGTGTCACAGCTACTGTTATTTCTACTTTCATTTGTACATTGGCAATATGATTTGTGCTAATTGGTACAAAAAGTAGACTTCAAACAATCATATGGCCTGAGTGCAAGAAGTATGTGAAAGTGCTGCTAGATTAGATTATTTATCTGCAGTTCTAATGAGAACGCCGAGAGAGAGAGTCCGTCTGGCTGATCATCAATATGTTAACGCAACTCATGGAAAAGTGGAATATGTGAGATATTTTATTTTTTAAATGGATGTAGCTGGCTCATCTTGTTTTCCATACCTTTCTGACTGGCATGAGTTTACAGGTCAAGCAAGCCAGATGGAAATGTACCTCTAAATATGGGAAGAAATCTGAAATTTTCCTAATATTTGAGGTGGAATCCAGAAAGCCATGACAAGAGTCCCTTCCCTTATCTCCCTATTTCTGAGGGCTAGGAACCCTCCATAATGCAATGGGATGTGTGTGTCGTGAGAGCAGGAGGGAGAGGACTCCTGGAAACCTTATGCCGCATTTAGCATGAACAGAATTGGCATCGTGCAAAAGGGGCTTTCTGGACCCCAATTCCTACTTCCAAAGCTCGTGGCCTCATGTTCAGGTCTCAAGAAATAATAATTCCACTCCCTTCTGCTCTGGTCAGGCTGCATTTTGAGTACTGTGCCCAGTTCTGGAGGCTATCCTTAGAGGACATTGGCAAATTGGACCATGTCAAGAGGAAAGCAACCAGGATTATGAAGAGTCTGGAGCCAGGACCTATGAGGAGCAACCACAAGAGCTGGGTGGGTTCAGCCTTGAGAAGAGGAGATGGCCAGACATGCTAGCAGTCTTCAAATATCTGAAGTGTTCTGATACATACAATGGAGCACAGATGGTTCCCTTACCCCAGAGGGAACCAATGGGTGGGAATTTTAGAAGGATCAGTTTTGGCTAAGCATTAGGAAAAACTGCCTAACAGAATGGTTCACAGTGGAACTGCTCAGCAGGAGATGAGCTCTCAGTCAGAGAAAGCATTTAAGCAGCGACTGGCTGGCCATCTGTCAAGGGATGCTGCCATGCATCCTGTATTGTAGATCCCACTTGAGCAGAGGATTGGACTGGACTGGACTGGACTGGACTGGACTGGACGACCTCCAAGGTCTGTGCCAAGACTGATTTTATGTTGCGGGCCTATTTCCCAAAATAGCTGATTGACAATGATTCTGGGATGCCAACCCAGAAAACAGAGAAAGAGAAAGCTGCATTTCAGTGAGCTGCCTGATTCATCATACAAGCAGCACAGTGGTCATATAATGGACGCACAGTGGTCTGAAAAATGCCATGCATACCCTGCCTGCTCAGAACCTGTTCATAGCCAGTGTGAACTCAGTGAGGGGTTCAGTTATGTTGGTAGCACTTACTTGGGTTTGTATAGCATAAGTGCTTGCTGCTTTATAGTGCAAAACAATAGCATAACACCCTTCCCTAAAGTATCTCAAGAAAAAGTGTGTTTCTTTCCTCCTCCAGCTCCCACAATATAACACTTTAAATGGAAAAAAGAATATTGCTTCTAATGGCTCATAGGGAAGACAAGTACCTTCAGCTAAAATGTATTTTTATTTATTTATATGCCACCCACTAGTCCAAAAGGATTTTCTAGGCGGCTCATAATAAAATTGATAATTACAAAAGCTAAAAACAACAACAATAAAGCCAGGCATAATAAAATCACAATTTAAACACTAAACATTATCATTATATCAAGTAAGCAGGACAACAAATATCACCATAAATAACAGATCTCAAATCTATCAAAATACACGGAGAAGAGAAACATCTTTACCCGATGCTGAAATGATAGCAATGTTAGCACCAGGCAAATTTCTTTGGGGAGCCTATTCCATAATTGAGGGGCCCTTCTTCTATTCACCATCCCTTTCACCCCCTTATGGGATGGGTCTTTCAAAAGGACCTCCTGCCCTGATCTTAATGGGTGGGCTGGTATAAATGGGAGCAGATGGTCCTTTAGGTTACCGAGTCCTAATTCATTTAGGCCTTTATATGTCAAGACAAGAATTGGGTCTGGAGTACAACTGGCAATCAATGCTGTTTCTACAAAGTTGGCGTTATACAGGTGTGTAAGCTGACACTTGCTACTAACTGCACCATCCTATTTTGAAACAGTTGAATTCACCAGACCATCTTCAAAGACAGCCTCACATAAAGCCCATTGCAGTAATCTAGTCTGGATGCAAAATGACCAGCATATTTCGGTTTTCCTCAGACTCCTTTCCTGAGAACATCTGTTCAGGCGCAGGAGAAGAAGAAATGCATAGCCTATCGCTGTTGCCTGTGGTTGAGAAGGAGAAATACATAGCCCAGGATTGTTCTCTTAAAACAATAGTTTCCCTGTGTACTTTAGCTTCTGGAATGTGCAGATACACCATTCAGTTTCCTGCATGGAGCGTACAAGATTAAATTAAGCACAGGAAGACACCCCTTATATTAGGCAGGGCTCAGTTTCGCCTGTCCTTCTTTCCAGCTGCCATTGTATCCCAGTGCTGTTCTTTTGTGCACTTACAGCAGGATTGGATCGCATTTGCGGTCATTTTATTAGTAAAATGAATGTATGGGGTGGGGGTAAAGGAAGGAGTTTTAATTCGGGTGGACACTTATGAAGCAGAAGACTAAAGTCCTGAGAGACTTAGCTACACGGAAGAGACTTCAGTGTCCCTTCTGCTACATTAAGAACAATAATCTTGCCATTGATTTGTACAGAAGTAGGACTGAAACCTCTGCATTCACACAGATCTCTTTCTTATGGCTTCAAGAAGAGCCATCTAGTATGATTTCATTTAATCCCCATCTTTTGGGGCTCACACAGAATAGGTTGCTCAAGGCTGGCAATGAATTTCAGGGATTAGAAATTGAACCTGATTCCCACAGTTGGCATGCTAGATGCATCTGGTACTACTTTAAGCTACAGAGTATATTGGAGTATGCAATAAATGTATTTTTAAGTGCAACAGTGAGGATAATACAAAAATAACCCAAGAATTCTTTTCCCTCCTCTAGATGCTGAGTTGTTTAGAACATATGTATCATGATTTAGGATTAGTGAAAGACTTTAACATCAACCCTATAACACTGAAACGGTGGCTGGTAAGACATCCATTGAATTTTGTTTGGGGGCTTTATTGGTGTTTGTTTAAACATACAACTGCAAAATTTTACATGTAGATGCATGGGCTCAAAGTTAAAGAAAACTGTTAAAGATAAAGAAAACAATCCATATCAATTTCATCCTGTACTGGCCTTAGATGTTTGGGTCCCTTCTTTAAATGGAAAACTGAGTAAGCTACCTGATTGAGCCATCCAAATTACAAAATGTTTAGAAAGTGACAAAAGTAAAGTTATTTTACTCGAGATGCCTAATGGGTCACTCCATGCCTTACATCAATTGTATATCCTTTTTTAGTTGAGGCATTGCCATCATCTAGTCATGGTGTGTACCTGAAACACCACCTAAATGAACTGAAAATCATGTCGCAGTTGTATGTATTTATTTATTTTTTGATTTATACCCTGCCTTTTTCCTACCAAGGACTCAAGGCAGCTTACATCTCCTCCTCCATCTTATCCCCACAACAACCCTGTATTGCCTCCTGAATAACTATATGAAGATGAGATCATAACTTTGTGCTTCTCTGCCTCTCTCTTTCTGTCATGCACACACATGCAGATGGAGGGAGGGAGGGAGAGTGCTCAACAGAAATTAGGTAAGGGGGCAAGGAAGAACCATGCCGGATCTGTGCAAGGGTCCATGTCATCCTGAGTTCCATCCATACAGTGGCCACCCAGCTGCCTGAAGGACATCTACAAGCAGAATCTTCCAACCCATTTTCCCTCACAGTTGGTAGGCATACTGCCTCTTGAGACTGGAGGTAGCACATAGCCATCAAGTCTAGCAGCCATTCCCTCCCATGATAACCATCCCTTTCATGAATGTGTACATTAAAAGAAAAAAAAACTATCCAAATTGGTGGTCATCACTAAATCATCTGAAAATTAATTCCATAGCATTGTGAGAAGAAGGGCTTTCTTATACCTTTCTTAACACTTCCACTAGTCTCCTTCATGGGATGACTCCACTGGATACTAGAATTATGGGAAAGGGAGAAAAATATCTTCCTACCCAAGTCTCTTTCCACCATGCGTAATTCTGTACACCTCTATCACATCTCCCTTAGTTACCTTTTTTGTAAGCTAAACAATTCCAAATGTTATAAGTTTTCCTCAAGGGAGAGTCTCCCCAACCAGTTTTGCTCAGCTGTTTTTGGTGAGGGACTTAGCTAAAGTGCATGTGGAAGTTCTACTGTACATCTACTGGGTCACTGAGGCCCACATGTTTACTGAGAACTCCAAAAGTGTAGTGAGTGAGGACATCTTTGCTGAAGTCACACTGATTCTTTTTCAGGCAAGCTTTTCTTTCTATATGCATACTAATTTTTATCTTTAATAATGCTTTCAACCACTAATTTTCCCAGAACAGATATTAAGCTATAATGTCCTGGATTCCCCTGGATCTCTTTTTAATTGGCAATACATTTGCTATTCTCTAGTACAGAGTCAGATCTTAGGAACATGTTACAAATTTTTGAAAGAGCAGCATTTTCAGATACCAGTGCCATAACTCTCAAGGAGTGATTTCTCCTGAGGCTGGGGATTATTTATTAACTTGCAATTTTTGTCAATAAGGTTGACAGCTTCATCTTTTGTCAACACTATTTTCCTCAGTTTCCCTTCCTGAAGACATCTGTTCAGGCACATGTATATGTCTGGTAAAGAGGAAAAGAATTAATTCCCTTTCTCTGCAGTTGCCTTATTCTCCTTTAGTACTCCTTTTAGCTCCATTGTCATCCCAAGGTCCAATTGCCCTCTAGCTAGTTTCCTGCTTCCTGATTCTTTATTATTGTCCTTGATGTTGCCAGCAATACAATCCAAACAACAAATACAAAATTGTTGTTGATGTTGTTGTTGCTTTTATCGCTCACGTTCTGGTTCCATCTCCTTTGTGCAAATGTGTGTCTGCTCCTGTTTGTCTCATTTGGATGAGATTTCATTTTCTGAAGGAATTCTCCTTTTGTCTAATCACAATGCTCATTGACAGTGTTCATTAACCACGCCAGTGACCTCTTGAACTTGGTGCTACCTTTCCTAACCTGTGGCACACATTCTATCTGATATCCTATTCGTGTGATGTTGTGTAACCTCCAAGTATTTTGCAGGGATAGAACCCTCCTGATTCCCCCTTTCAGCTTTCTTTTTACCAGTTGCCTCATACTAGAGAAGTTTCCTCTTTTCAGGTCAGATGTGGTGTTCTGTATCAATTTACCATTTAAATGCATATTACATTATTATTATTATTATTATTATTATTATTATTATTATTAGAACATTTCTATGCTGCCCCTTGCCGAAGCCTCGGGGTGGCTTACAACACAATAAAATACAATACAAAAATAACAATATAAAATTACAGTTAATAATATAAAATAAATAAAAAATATAAACGATATAAAAGAAGTTATAAAAGAGAAGTCATAAAAGAAAAGAAAAGAAGAGAAAAGAACTGTGGTCATAGTTTTCTGTTGGTTTAGCAATGCTCCAATCTTGTACTAGAGTGTGGATGACTCCACTTAGGGTCACTTTCATCCTAGTTGGTTCCACAAGCAACTGTTCTAGGCACTGTCCTATGGGCACATTTTCCATCTCAGTATCACCCAGTATTCTGATCAGGGAGAAGATAGCATGTTCCCAGTGCTGAATTAGTTTTGCATTAGTTTGGGGGGAAGGTATTGTCACCCACAGTGTTTCTATGAATTAGTCTGCCCCTTTTAGGCTTTCTTCTCTGCTCAGAGCTATGCTGCCTTTGACGTACACAGCAATGCCTCTTCCAGGATGCCCTTTCTCTGTCCTTCCTATAGAGTTTATATCCAGAGATGACTGTTTCCTACTGGTGTCTCCATTCAACCAGGTTTTCATAATGCCCACTTTGAAACCTTTACAACTTTCATCTTTAAACACCTTTAAAACTTCTTTAAAACTTTGACTCCCAGACCAGCAGAATTCCATGAAAACCAAAAACAAAATCTCAATTTTGGATTGAATTTTATTCCTTCCTTAAGTTTATTTCCATTAAATTGAACTTAATTTAATTTCTGGAAACACAAGAAGATTGAATATGTACACTGAAAAATCACATTTCTTCATCCTGGAACTAGACAAAGGCTGGGAACTTATGGATAACATATGACTAGTTCCTTCCAAAGTTCCCAGGTTACTTAGAACCCTATTTTAGTCCCAGCTACCCACAAACATGCTTTTAAAGAAGTAAATCAAGTAGGAAGGCTCTTGCCCTATTCCTGTCTCAAGTTACAGGCAAGGTAATTATGTTGAATCAAGCAAACCTTCACTGCAAACATCTGTGGTGATGACTCAAATTCTTCTTCTTGCTGTGGTCTCATTATCGCTTGCTGCTCACTGGCTGATCTCTAGGTGGCTTTGCATATTCAGAGAAGATGTAAAAGTGGTTGCCCAGCTTCCTTTTTTGCATTTTAAAGTATTATGCAGAGGTAGAACCTGCACACCTGTCCTTGAAGAAAGAAATTAACATTCCCCCTTCCTGTCCTGCACGCACATCCTGGCAAGGTTCTGAGGTGACCATTTGGTTGGACTGAAAGCTCAGATTCTGAGAATGAGATGTAGGAAGGGGAGTTGGCCTATTCTGCCAGGGATGACAGCTTAGGCTCTGATAATAAGACAGTTTTTGAAATAAACTCAACTCCTGCTGCAGTCCAAGGCCCTGGGTACCTGTCTGTGCCTGCTAGGGAAGAAATTAGTTCAAGGGCAGCCAAGTCAACCACCCATGGGAACAAAGAAGAGCAACAACATCCAGAGGGGGGAGATTTAGAGATGTGGAGTCTATTGGATAGAGAACGCCTCCTGAGGAGGTGGACCCAAGTGGCACAGTCAGAGGGTGGCCCAGCTGGGGTCTCAGAGGGAGGAACACAGGGGTGCCCGTTTCCACAGTGCTCCTCCCTCCAGAGACAGGCACAGAAGGATTAATGAGCAAAGCGTTGGGTGGAAAGGGCCAGAGAGGGTTCAAATTTCACTTTGGGTATGCTCAGAGACTTACAAGTAAAAATAAAGACATTTGGAAAGACGCACTGGTGAGTTTGTTACTGCTAGGAGAGAGTGCTCAGCTCACAACCCCAGTGATTCCAGATGATTCTTTTTATCCTGCAGTGGCTCTTCCTCCATCGTGAAATTTGATTGGAGTGCTGGGTACATGCATTTCATCACTTTCCATTTGTGACTCTCCCATGTTTTCCCATCACCTTCCACCGTTTTTCTTACCATAGAGCCTCCTTTCGTGGAACAGGTACACAATGTCTTTGAACCGATAGCACTAGGAGTCCCTCTGTGACCAACCCATGTCACTGAAGTGCAAAAGGTGGATGCATAAGTCAAGAATTTGACTCATTTCCTCCTCTTTTCTGAATTTGTCAAGCAGTTTTATTTTTTATTTTTTTATTTATTTTTTTATTTATATCCTGCCTTTTTCCTACAAAGGGCTCAAGGCAGCTTACATCCTCCTCCTCCTCCATCTTATCCCCACAACAACAACCCTGTGAGGTAGGTTGGGCTGAGAGTCTGTGACTGACCCAAAGTCACCCAGTTGGCTCAGTGGCTGAGCGGAGACTAGAACCCAGATCGCCTGAGTCCCAGTCCCATGCTCTTAACCACTATGCCACACTGGCTCTCTACAATGTGCTTGATATATTACTGCTAATAATCAATGGAATTGTAGAGTAGCCAAAACAGGAAGAAGGCAGCACCACCAACACACACACCAACACTCTTAAAGACAATTCAGCATTAAATGTGTTTCTAGGGTGCAAGCGTAGCTTGCTAGCATAGCCAAGGGCTTGTGAAGCACAGAATGCAAGAGGCAGGGGTTAGGACATCCAAGGGTTAGTTATGGGAATTTAGTGCTATACCCTTGCTTTCCTTATCATTATTTTGTTTCTTTTTATAGCTGTGTATTCATGACAACTACAGAAGCAATCCATTCCATAATTTTCGACACTGCTTCTGTGTTACGCAGATGATGTACAGCATGATCTCTCTCTGCAATCTCCAGGTGCGTCCTTGCTGCCCACTTTAGCTCTCTCCTGTTCCACAATCACCAGAAACATGGGTTTGCATTCATACAACGCATGCCCTGTACCATATAGAGATTTTTCTCCCCAGCATGGCAGTTCTTAATTTAGTACATAATGTAGAGGAGGTCTTCCTTCACCTGTGTAGTTAGGCCAGAATAAGTATTCCAGAACTCGCTTGTTCTCTGGGAGAATTAAAAGCTATTGAAAGAAGGTTGACAGTCTTGGCATGTTCAGGTTCTCCTGCTCATGTAAACCAGGAACAGCTGATGAGAAGCGACAGACAGTGTGATTTTTATGGGCCCCACAACACCTTACTGTAGCCTTCACCCTACCTAGTTTGAAATGCAGAGTCAAAATAGAAGATGGGTGAAATGCATGATTGCACTCTATGCATGCATCTTTATGTTTAAAAACAAGTTGCTTTGAGGGTCTCAACTTGGATTGGGACCATTATTATTATTATTATTATTATTATTATAACATTTCTATGCCGCCCCTTGCTGAAACCTCGGGGCAGCTTACAACACGATAAAATACAATGAAATACAATAGCACATAATAAATTACCAATAAATACAAAATACAAAAAATACATTGATTTACAAATATAAGATTAAAATTATCAGTATAAATTAAGTAAATAAAAATATAGGAGGAGAAAGAGAAGGAAGAAGAATTGTGCAGGAGAAGCAGGAATAGCCCTCACCTTGCGGTATCTTCCCAGTAAGAATACCTCACCTGAGCTGCTCTTTGAAGCAAAGCTGCTCTGTGTACCTATGGCAGCTTCCATTCGGCAGCAAATGACATCAGCAGGGAAGTGGTGCCAGAATGAAAGGATTAAGTCCCTGCTCTGCTCATGCCACAGACCCAGCCTAGATCAGGCCCATCACAAGCGCCATTTAAAAAATAAAGCTATGCAGATGTATTTAGCATAGCATCTTTTTTGTCCTTCAGTGTGAGAAAAGTGCCTTGGCTACCCATTCTAGCCATTTCAGCATAGACAGAACTGCCTTAATTTCCTCTGGTACATTCTGTTCTCTGAAGGGGTCGGAGAGCTGTGGGGGCTGAAGGGACAAAGGAGGCCGGTGACTCCTCTGTCAGTGGGGTCCCTTATCCACTGAGGCAGCTATTCCAAGCTTTAAATGAACAGTCCATGGTGCTTAACTCCATCCCCTAAACAGAGGCACCACCACGGAGCACCACAGATGGCTCCTATAAATCTCAGCATAAAAGCTTGTTAAAGCAGGAAGATGAGTCACTTGTGCCCCCACATTTCCTTCTCTCCCAACAATGGCATCTGGCCCGGGTTCATCCGGCCCTGAACAGCTTGGTGTTGGTTGGTCTCCCCGCATTCCCACCCCATTAAACATGGGAAGTTGACCTCTGAACTGAGCAACTGAATCAGCAATGGTATATGGCTGAAAGTGACTAGAATTCTTTGAGTTAGGGTCAGGTTGTTAGCTCAAGCAAAGAGATCATCAAAAATAAACTCCAAATTACTTGATCTTCACATTTGTCTTCTGAGCTCAAATAGGGCATGAAGGGCTCAAATAAATGGCTTTTTAAACTAATACAAACCCTGATGTCTTATAAAATTAGAAAGCTTTGCTTTTAAATAAAGCTTCTCCACTGTCATGTGAAACTGAACTTTTTTCCTATCTTGTTGTTAATTATACATCAGAGACAGTCTTAAATAATTTGCTACTGCTACCAAAAAGAAAAAGAAAAAGCCTCTTCAATCTGGTATGCAATAAATGTAGCTATTAAACCTCCGTTCACTGAACCGATTATAACCTACTTTTCCAAAACAAATGTTTTTTTCGTCATTACAAAACCCATACAAAGTTATAAGTCTGCGTTTTCCCCTCCTGCTCAGGTAAAGCTTTCCCAGATGGATATCTTAATGCTAATGACTGCATCAGTGTGTCATGACCTCGATCACCCAGGATATAACAACACGTATGTATCCTTTTTGGCAAAGATTGCTGGCAGTATAATGTTTGAGTAAATGCAGACCAAAGCTTAGCCTACAATTCCTCATATTAAACACGACTTACACTGCGATCCTCTATGTGTTTGTTCACTGTGCCCAGGATGACTTACTCCCAGGTAAGTGGGCAGGATTTCAGCTTCAGTCCTACTGAAGTTAGTGGGGCCTGAGACCATTTAACTGTTCATTGTGCAGACAATTTCATGCTTAGCAGGTTGCCAAAACATCACAAATAAGGAGGATACGCATCACCACAAAAGAGGACACTCATGTACCTGCTACAAATTGCATATGTTCTTTGATCTTCACAGGTGCACATTTGGGAAAAAAATACTGTAATTTAAGTAAAAATGTAATACGTCTCACCATAATGGAGGAACCTGTGTCAGGTGTGTCTGCTCAATTTGCTGTCCAGGTCCAAACTGCAGACGGGCCGCTTCACGGCCCCCACACCGTTCTGCTGGTTCTTTATCTGGACTGGACAGCCCTTCACATGGAGGATGCCTTCAAATGTTAAAAACTCCTCTGCAAAGAAAGGCAGAGGCCACCTTAGTGCAAATACAATGAGGCTGGCAAATTGGGCTTTTCTCACAGGACATAATAGGAATGCATGCGAATTTCACTGTGTACATGCTAGCAAGAAGCCAATTGTGGCTTCCGGCTGAGAGTACCTTCTGCGCGATAAAGCATGAGTCTGCCTTTCACCCATGCAGTGTTTGCTACTCAGGAGTGCGTGAAGTGTCCCTTAGGCTGGAAAATAAAAGCCCTTGACAAACAGAATCAAGCTCCTTATACAAGGAAAATAATTGGTTTCCAGTGGCAAAGCAACAGTGCAGGCACTGTGTGTGGGACACAGAGACTTGGCACTATGTACTAGACTGAAATGTGGGAGGTGTCACTATCTGAAGTGCTGTATGTCCACAAAAGAGTCTTCTTAAAATGATCGCACAGAAGCAGAGAGAGGTGGGAAAAGTACTGAAGTATTAAAAAATGAGAGTCCATCAAAAAGTTATTTCAAAATTTTCTGCAGCTTATTAAATTGATGGGTGTGCTTAGAACTGGTCAGTTAATGTTTCTATTTCCCTCTTAGCTAGTGTAGCAGCAAGACTGAACTGGGGTGGGAGAAGGGACAAAGGACATTTCGGCATCAAATGCTGAAAATTCAGGAGGGGAAAGCAGCATGGCATTTTGCTGAAGGTCACACAGCAGCCTCAAGCAGGCCTTGAAAAACAGTGGTTGCTGTGACTCAGCCACTACCCCTTGGCAGTGTGTGCCATTTCTTGTCTACAGTCATTATTATATCTTGTATTTATTATCTAAATATGTCAATTAAATAAAAAAACTGAAAATATATTTCACCAGGGATTTTGTAAAGATGAGATTTCATGATACATCCAACCACAGTCCTAGCCTCACCCCCACCCCGCTTTCCCGAATTTTTATTCACTTTTCTGATAAGTAAACCTCTTTACTTATAATATATTGTACATATTGACAAGATGTTCTAAATGTTGAGTATGAAATAGAAAACCTATTGTAAGAAACACAGAATGAATGAATGAATGAATGAATGAATGAATGAATGAATGAATGGCATAGAACTAGACCCTAGAAAGGGACCAGTGCGCACAAGAAGAAACAGGTATGTCCATGCACACACAGAGAGAAATGCAGATAGATGCATTTGCTGCTTCAGAGTTCCCATTCCTGAATTTATTTTAAAAAGCAGACTGCTATTTTTGGTGATGAGACTGTTGTGACAAAATTGTAAGCAAATATCTATGTGTGCATATACTTTTCATGCATGCACAACCCTTTGCATAAGAATCATTTTGCATTGAACCTGGATATCATGGGTTGTTTTCAAGCATTTGCATGAACAGAAGGCCAATCAGGCAATGTGGATTTCGAATGTTGCCAGTTCCCTTCTCTAACTTCATCTCCCTGAGCCACATCCCAGGTCTTTTCCAACAGTCCAGAGATACAAGGGGCTGCAGTAGAAAAGAGGGTGGGGAAGCCACACTGGGTTTTCCACTTACATAACATTCAGCTGTAGTTCCAGATGTTCAAGGAAATATTATGGTGATTTCTGCATAGAAACACATTTCTTGTGACTTGAGCTTTCAAGAACTATGCATCTGGAAAGTGGGCTGGTTTTCAGATGGCACACAGGATCCTCTTGCAGGTTTTGCTACAACAGACTAACTTACTGCCCCTGTAATTTGACCCCCTTTTTAAAAAGCACGGAGCTTCAAGGACAAAGACGAATCTCACTGCTGCAGCTTAAGAAAGCTCAATAGAACCAAACTGTGCTGACGGTACAAAAAGTGTGGCCCCTCAGGACTGAGAGTGCATTTTTTCATATGTCTTTCCTTCACATTAGGTACCAGATTAATGCGCGAACAGAGCTTGCAGTGCGCTACAATGACATCTCTCCTCTGGAGAACCATCACTGTGCAGTAGCTTTCCAGATCCTTGCACAACCTGAATGCAACATTTTATCCAATGTGGATAAGGAACAGTTCAAACGGATAAGGCAGGTATGACTTTAAAAGCTGTGGCCAAGTCTGCTACCGTGTACATTACACATTGCAACTAGCTGCAGAGGAGAAAACCCGTAGGCTTAAGAAGAATCCCCTCTCACGCAGAAAGAGTGGAGGTGGGGCAGCCTCTGGTTTGGGGCATGGAGTGCCCCTCTCCTCGCAGTACAGACCCAACATGGATCTCCTCCCGCCGTAGACTCCACAGTAACACTGGAAACGCCGAATGCTAATAGATCTTCAGCATAACGTAGCATTCGGTCTCCCTTGCACAGGGTGATCCCTGGCATCTCCCCTGGCATCTCAAAATGATGCCAGGGGATGGTGCGCAACAGGTTCAATAGGAGCAAGTTGAAGAGCAGGGATCCCATGTGCAAAACAGTCCTTTCTCATTTAAGAAGCCTGAGTATCTTACCATCTTTATCTTGCATAGGGAATCATTACGTTAATCTTAGCAACAGACATGGCAAGGCATGCTGAAATACTAGACTCTTTCAAAGAAACACTGGACAGCTTTGACTACTCTGATGAGGAGCATGTGACCCAGGTAAGCAGAGTCTGTCCTGTCCTTTCTGCATGGTCCACAGAATGGCAGCATGAAGTAGCTACAGGAATGCCCCCCCCCCCTTGAGCTCCCTCCCTCCCTTTCTCCTTAGCAGATCACGGAAACGGTGATTTGCATTGAACATCTGGCTCTGCCCCATTTTAAAGAAAGCTCAGCAGTGTGGCCGTTTCAGAGGAATCCAACCTGGTCAAAATGGTGGATATTACACAGTTGTCTAAGGGTGCTTCCAGATGGAAGGCTTCTGGCATTAACCCTCAGAAGGCATGGTTCCTCTAGTCAGTGTTTTGCACTTTCTTACCACTCTGTGATAAGAAAATGCTGGGAGAAGTGGAGGGAAAACACAGTGGGAGGAAGGCTTACAAATGGAAAACTGTCATCTGGACCCTCTGTAAAATTCCATGAATTAAGGCAGGGTGCTTGTACAATAACAGTCTCGTTTGGAAGCACCCTGTGATCAGCCGGTGCTTTTCAGTAAGGAAAAATTAATCAGTGTCCTTCCCTGTCCTAACCTTTTTCACCTCAAGGGAATGTCATTTTATTCACAGCCATGATATTTCATCTGGTCTGTTTTTGAACCACTTGCGTTTAAAGGGCTAAATACACAATTAAGTCACTCGTCTTTTAAGAGTGGTTTGTAAAGGATCAGGCTATTAGATAATTTTCAGGTGCCTCTATCTGTCACATTCAAAATGTGAGTTTTTCCTTTTGCCTCCCTCCATCACACCAAAGGCTAAGGCAGTGGGGCAGATTAGTTTTCATAAGGATCATGTACCATCTGACTGAAACGGAATGAATGAAATGCAAAAGGAGGAATTCCTTCAAAGTAGATGTTGCTATGGGAAAATACCTTCGAGCTAAGCATGCAACTTTGCATGGAGGCTGCTCCTTATGGAGGAATCCAAATTAGCGGGGTGTTGATCATTCAGTGGCACAGCTCATGGGTTGCATGCAGAAGGTCCTAGACTGCATCCCTGGCACCCCAGCTAAAGTGATCTATAAAGAGTGAGAAGGACTTCTGCTTAAGACACTGGAAGCAGCTTCCAGCCAGAGTAGACACTACTAGGCTAGGTGAGCAGATTGGTCCAAGCCGCCTCCTATAGTCACTGGGGTGCTGTGTACAACCCGGAGCGCATGTTCTAGGCAAAGACAACTGTCTGTAGGCATCTTCTCACTGTGGTCAATAGCAGAAACCTGATTGCTTTTTATCCCTCTTGACTGCCCCCCCCCCCCCGGCTAGTTTCAGTGCAGAGATTCCACTGTTGAAGTGAAGAGAACAGTGCCAGGGAAAAGGCAGATAACACCCTTTCTCTCTTACTTACAAAGTTGTCAAAATGCTTTCCTGCTTTCAGTTGAAGATGATACTGATCAAATGTTGTGATATCTCCAATGAAGTTCGCCCAATGGAAGTGGCTGAGCCATGGGTAGACTGCTTATTAGAGGAATATTTTATGCAGGTAAGAGCACCCCCAGAGGCACCACTCCAGTAGTTCAGGTTTCACCATTACAGAAGCAGTGGCCCCGTACACACTATCACCGTGGCATAGGCTAACACACATGCTGGGCACCATTTATCTAGTTGCCCACCCGTGACAGACCAGGGGTCATTTGAGCATTGTTCCCCTCCTCAGGCAAGCCAGGTTCAGCTGAAACAACAAGCCATGCCCAGGCAAATAATTAGGCAAATGATGCCTGGCACATACTATAGCTTAATCTGTTGCTTAAACCACGGTGCTTGTGTGAACCAGGCCACTGCCTGACTGGCTAAATCCAACCAGATGGAAGGTCTCTTTCTCAGTATGGTCCGGGAAATGTGTCATCCTGGTGATGTGCTCGAAATAAAAGTGACTGTAATTGACTGGAATGCATAAACTAAAAGGGAAAATATAGGCACGAAATGAGACTGGATTACTGCTTGTTCTTCCTAATAGATTGTTCTCAAGTTAAGCCCGTATGTGAACAATGTAAAACCAAAAGGGGTGAGATCTGTTTGTGGGGAAAAAGTCAGTTGAATGAGTAGCACCAAGTGGGTCAGGTTTGGATTATTTTTATCTGTACAGATGGCTTTGTAACATTTGTGACTAAGTCATGGAAAAGAGAAGGAAGGAAGGAAGGAAGGAAGGAAGGAAGGAAGGAAGGAAGGAAGGAAGGTCTCTGAAGATTTCAAAAGGACAATCTCATTAGTACTGAAAAAGGTACCATATGGTGCCATGGTTATCATTTCTTACTGTGTTTCCATTGGAGACATTTGTAGGAGGAATCAACAACAACAACAACAGAAATTAAGGGAATGGCCAACTGGCCCACCCATATGCCAATGGAAGTGTGTATGAACAAGTTGTGGCAGTTGGCACTGGACCAAGTAATGCTTGATCATGATACAAAGCGGGGGAAGCACTTCTGGTACTTCTTGATTTAACATCTCCCCGGTACCGGAACAATGATTTGGAGCCATAATAACTATTTTTAAAAACACATCTGATAAATTCATTGCACAAGATCAGGCAAAAGGAGCAGCTTATGGGAAAGTCCTGAGATGGCCCTCCCTTCCTTTCATTTGCATGGTGGCATTTCTCCGGGCTGACCCATATCTTAAATCATGCATGCTCTGTAAAACCAAACATGTTTAAACTGCCCACCTTTATTTTGAGAAAAAACAGCTGTACAGTCCTGGGCACTGGTACTGACTGAAGTTCTCTCTTTACTCCCTTTTAGATGGGCACTGAAGACCTATTTCCCCTACAGGTCTATTTCAAATGGGTTTGGGCACAGGGCTCATTCTGCTGTAATGACAACTCAGCTGTTAATCTGGTTTGTTGTTCTGATTTGCCCTTATCATCTTTTCCTTTTAGTGTACCACCCTGGGGGCTGAAAGGCACGCTGTAAATACTTCAGTTCATAAGCAATATAAATTATACATAAATAATATCCATTAACTTGTATGTATTTGTTTATTTAAAAATGCCTTGACACATTGCTACATCTGTCCTAGAGTGACCGGGAAAAGTCTGAAGGTCTTCCAGTGGCACCTTTTATGGACCGAGACAAAGTGACCAAACCTACAGCACAGATTGGCTTTCTGAAGTTCGTCCTGATTCCAATGTTTGAAACTGTAACAAAGGTAGGGTCAGGCAGATAATTTAGTTTAAATCTTCTGATCAGCTAAAAAGGTGCTCCCCATTATTTGGCCAATGCAGTGTATAAAGGTAATTATTTTTAATGGCAGGCATTATCATGCAGGAAACATGCCATTCCTTACCTTATCCATAATTGGGAAAGAAAACCTCTCCGACAACATATGCATGCATCATCTAAAAGCAAAGTGGCTTTTTTTTATTTAAAAATCTTCATTTGATTATTTGCATTTTTCAGACCATTGATTTCAATAGGAATTATGTTCAGACAAATGTGTATCTAATTGCACTGATCTGACCTGACTGAATTAATTTCATATGGTTATTGTTTACCTAATTGACAGCTCTGATAAGTTATTAACATTCCAAAATGCCAACTAGAACTGAACTCCCCCACCAACAAAAAACAAAACAGTGCCTTATACAATGCTTCTGTGATTAATTTTCATGTAAAAATAAAAGAATTGTTAAAAGAGAAGTTTAGGGTATGGTCTTATCCATGTTTGGAAACAAAAATGTGATTCATTTCCCAGCATCCCTTCAACCAACATGCAAACTGAGAAATGCTGGTACTATAGGACTTTTTCCTGTCCAAACATGCATAGGATTGCCCCTCCAATTGACCTGCTTGGCTTTCTTCTAGCTTTTTCCAGAGGTTGAAGAAGTGATGCTCCACCCACTTTGGGAATCCAGGGACCGCTATGAAGAGCTAAAGCAAACAGATGACACTATGAAAGAGGTAAGCTTGCAGCTCTTGATTTGTCTTTCTCATATTCCTCCCAGACACATCTTCCCAGCTTGCATCCTTTTCTAGAACTGAGCTAATGCTTCTCGGAAGACACTTTCCCTTAGAAAAAGCCATTTTGCAAATAATTCTCTAAATACTATTGCTTTTGCTGCCACCCCAGCCCTGCCCCCTTCCCTCCCACACTAGCTTGCCCCACAAGGCCAGAATAATCCTAAATCCAGGGAATGAAAAATAGCAGCCAGACTGCCAACACAGCTGCTACTGTTGTTTCCTCTTGCAGTGGGAGGAAAAACAAACCCACATCTTGGGGACAGTGGGTGGGGTGAGGGAAGTTGTGTTATTGCCCCCTAAGAAATTGTTGGACAATTTCTCCTCTCCAGGGAGATATTCAGTAAACTGTTCCCCTTCCTATTTCTCTGCCCAAAAATAGAGTGGAGAATTTCATGCATTTATTTGCTTAAAAAATAGGTTTGGAGATGCTTTAGGAATTAACGTACAGCAAAATCACAGCTAGTCAGCCCGTCCTCCCCAGCATGGGACCTGCCAGCTGTGTTGCACAAAATTCCCAGTGTTTCCCACCCAGTTGGCTGCAGGTTGTGGTGAACAAGCACAAATGCCAGATTACGCCCAAATGTACAGATTAATTTGTACTGATGCTAGAAATTATTTCCTACAGAACATGACATCATAAAGCTAAGCTACTTCTGGGGTAGTTCAAAGAGTGCAGGCGGAAACCAAGGAAGCATTTTATTTTTCTCTGCCCAAATTCAATCGCTTTTAACAAAATAAACCACAATATTTCAGGGACTCTGTGCATTTTGCAATCTGTTCATTTTTCAAACCAAAAATCCTTTCAAAAACTGAGGGAAGTGTGTGGTAGCTGGTACTTCCAGAAGTATGTAATTTAGCCATGCTTACTAATGCTGAAAGACTTCCTTTTGGCATGTGTGGGAGACAGTGGCTCCCAGCAACAAGGACTCTGGCCCTTCCTGTCCTTGGGGATGCCTCAGATTAAACATCGCTGCCTCTGAGAACTGGGTTTTACGCTGTGAAATAGAAGGAAGAGGGAACTTACGGGAATACTACCACCTCCTTTCCAATAGGTTAAAGATCATAGTAAGTTGTTGCTGAAACTTGGTCAAGTTTTAATTTGGAGTGACATAACAATGGGAAAGCTGACCAGTACCAGTGTGTCTCTGATGAGCAATGAAACTGTACCTTATGGGCTTACTCAGAAGTAAGTCTCACTGTGGTCAGTGGGGTTTGCTTCCAACCAAGTATACATAGAATTGAAGTCTTACTCATAAGTGCCTTAGTCTTGTTGGCTGAAGGTGATGGGCATTGTAGTCCAGGCTGACCTACTCCCATGGGATAGTTTTTGACCCAAAGGGTGAACACAAGCCAACTTACTAACTCAGGCCTTTAGCAACTGCCTCCCGCTGTCCACGATGTCTCAAAGCCAGTGGTGGGCGAGTCCAAGTTTCTCCACAGGCAGCATGGAAACCAAGCAAACCAGCGGGAGAGGGTAGGAGTGACCCATTTCTCTCCTGCCAGCCTGCTATGCTGGATGCTGGCTATGAAGGAGGGTGAGGGCCTTCCCCCGCAGCCAGGGTAGACGGAAGCCAGGCGTGGACCACAGAGCTGCATCTGCCCTCGGCTGGCTCTGTGAAAAGTAGCTGCTTCTTTTGAATAGCCCACTTGAGTGGGCTTTTAAAAAATAAATCCAGGCAAGTAAGTTTTCTGACCACATGTTTCAGGCAATACAAAACCTTGATGAAACATGCTTTGTGACCCTGCACGTAAGCTAGGATTCTGGATAAAAGCATCACAGCACATTTAATGCTCAAGCCACGAATGGGGGAAAGAGACACACAAACAGAAGAAGACATGGGTTAGGCTTTACCTCTCCTTTGTATGGTACACTTGGTTCTGCAGATGGACGGGCAGCCCTTTTATCTCAGTAGCAAAGAAGAAGATGAGCCAGATCGCCAGTTTCCACCAACCAGGGGAGAGTCTAACTAGGTTTGTTTCCCAGGGTTATAATGCCTGACTCACAGGCATGTCACACACTGCTCACCCCAACCCGCCTTCCTGGCATTATTTCTGCCATTGTACCCCAGATTTCTTCAGAGCACTGATATCACAACTTGTTTATATGTTGTGGTTTTCACCCAATATATAATATCAGTGTGTGTGAAACCTGTGTGCTGTTTTGGCATTAGGAGGAGTGGTCTTAATAGGGTGGTAGGGAAGAGGACATGTCTTATCGGGGTTTTGACAAAACAGAAGGAGCTCCTTCAGTGACTTTCCTGCTTCCCTCACCTTCTCATAGCTTCACTTCATCTCTCTCGCCGTCTCTGACTTGCAAATGCAGTGCTGCTTCTCCCTTCCCTCCCTAGCTTTGACAAAATTCGTAATGCCTTTTTGACCCTACTCAACTGCCTCCTTTGCTCTCTTGAGTTTGTCCTTATCATATTCTGCCCAGAAGAGACAGATGCCTACTCAGAAGTAGATCACATTACCTTCCATGGTCTCACTCACAAGTACATCACGTTGCGTTCAGTGGCGCTCATCTGTGAGAAGGATGGCACAGGAGAGGAGAGGAGATGTGCTCGCTTGCCTTCTGGTGGAACAGGAGGCGGTTGCTGGTCCTGCTGGCTTCACTGGCTGGAAGGCAGAAGTGAACAGGAGCACAGCCTCTCCCTTGTGTCCCGCTTCTCCTTCTCTTGAGTTTTTGTGGGGGAGCAGAAGGAGATGTCCCACTTCCCCTTGAAGTCACTGTTTCTTTGCTTCTTTGCATTTGCCCCTAGCTGATGGGGGTTTTAAATCCCTGCACACGTCTCTTTTCCGGCTTGTCCTACTTCACCCACAACTGCATCTGTGTATGCTATAAGCTCAGGTTTTCCACCCAATGGAAACTGCACTGTATTCATTAGTGTGTGCCCTGATTGTGATACACACACACACAATGTATTTATCTCAGCTGTGCTTCCTCAAAAAAGGAAGGGGCCCTAGTGCTTGCTCCAGATGTGTTGGACTACAACTCCCATTAGCTCTAGCTAGCTTGGTCTGGGGTCTTAGTTCAAAACATCTGGAGGGCACCAGATTGGGAAGGTTACCATACTGTCAAGGCAAGCCAGAGACTTCCCACTGTGCCCCTGGGCATCCACAGGAATTTTTCCAGGGGGCAGGTGGAGTTACAAAGTCATTTGTGATTGCTCATCTTTCCTTATGTTCCATTAAAGCAGTACAAGGTCGCACTGCAGTACAGCATAATTGCAAAATTCTGTCATAGTGTGATTTTCAGGTAATACCAGATTTTCCTCACTCTAAAAAAAAGCCACTAAAATGCTTGCGGAGCACAAGGAGACGCCCTGGAGGATAACCACACCACGGTACAGGAGAGCTCATGAGTGCAGTATGACTCCCCCCGCTTCAACATTCCTGGTGGCTCTGCCCTGTACCCCAGACTTCTCTGCGGCAGAATTCCTGTTTCCTGGGTCCCTGTATTAGCAACAGATCTGCTGGGATCGCTGGCCGCCAAGGGAACTCCCTGTCCCAGCATTTGCTCACCAACTGGAATTCACTGTCTGACCTGTGGGGATTCATTAAAACGTTAGCCAGCTATCTAATTGCTTTTTCATATAACTTCACTGGTGCAAGAGAGTACAAGACTGCCTCTCGGGTTTTTAGCTCAGCCTGCTGATGGCTCCTTCTTCTCAAAGACCCTGTCAACTTCACCTGCCCCTTTCTGGTCTTGTGTTGCCAGAGAACACAGGTGTTTGGGTCAGTGTGTGTGTAAAGGTTGCTTCATGTTACACTAAAGTAAGAGCACCTACCCATAAAGTTCCTTCTCTTTTGGTTCTCTCCTCCATTTACTCACATCAGATTGCACTGCAATTTATTTATTTATTTATTTATGTGAAACAATTCTATACTCGGGACGGTTTACAACTCTTTACAATTTCCATTCCACCTTTTCTCCTCTTGTGAGGAACCCAAGGTGGCTCTATTTTATCCTCACAGCAACAACCTTGTGAGGTAGATTAGGCTGAAAGTGAGTGACTTGCCCAAAGTGAGCTTTATAGCCAAGTGGAAACTAGAACCCACTAGATACTCCGAGTCTCCAGTCCAACACTTAAGCAAAACACCTCACTGAGTCTCAGTCATCATCCCCCTCATCACGAGCACAATAATTTGTTCCCTAGCTTTCCCCTCCACCCTCGGGAAATTTAGCTGTTGCAGAAGAAATGGACCATGAGTCAGCTCCATCAAATCCAACCTCAAAAACAGCTTCTTAAATTTATATGCTCTTATGAAGCATAAACTTGGCCTCCAATCTTCATCTCTCTAAGAAGCCCAGGTACAAAACTGCTGTCAGACAAGGCCGGTGGAAGGGAGCCATCACAAAATTAATTGGAATGAGCGTAGCTTTTGGAATGGAAATGTCTGATGCCAGAATTGTGAGATCACTGGGTTATGAAACTGTTAGTAGGGCGCATGAAGTATGGGTGTAGTACTTCTATCCGTCAAAGAAACACAATGGCTGCACAATAGTAAGCACTGTTGCTATGGACTGAGCCATAGAGGGAGATCTGCTGGGCTCACAGCAAATACTTTTGGCATGGCTGGGTCTGCGGCAGTATTCACGCTTGTGGGGAGCCACACAACAGTCAGTGAGGCTGTTTTTCCATTCTGCTCTTAACTAGTTACAGAAGAATGAAAGTTTGACATCTGGAAGCAGGGAGAAGTGAAGAGGAAAGGAAAGAGGGGGCACATCAAGTTAAGGTACCTTTCTTTTTTTAAAGGGGGGTCTTTCCCATTGGGAATCATAGGACGCAGTCTGAACAACTGATGTCTGATAGTCAAAAAACTGAAGTATTAAAGACAGAAAAGTGTCTTGTGGCATGTGGTGTACTGAATGTATTGAACAACAGAATGAATCAATAATCAATGATGAAGAGTAGAGAAAGTAATTCCTGCCAGGGGAAGGGAAAGAGAGATTGAACCGTGCTGTTCCTCTCCCAAATCAAAGCAGGGTCTGTGGCTTTGGGAGGCAGAATCCAATCAATCCTATGGTCTCTGGACCACAGGATTGTTCTCTGCTTGAGAATAAACATCTCTTTCAGATAGAAAAGGATTGCATATTTTAAAGTAAAAATATCAGTTATCAGATGTGGTTCTCTGAATGGTCATTTGGGGAACGCAGTTGCTGTGGGGTCCTGGAATTTGGCCCCAAGATCCAGCCCAAGATGCACTCCGGGGGAGTTTAATGTGATTAAGAGCAGCTTGTACCCAATATTCCTTTTCAGGAGACACATGAAATGCCTCTTTCAAAAGGTTCTAAAGAGCTACCCTTGCCTGATCGCTAATGCATTCATTAGGCAAAATTGTGCTGGTGAGCAATGTAGAATTCTAGGCTCCATAGAGCCTTTTTTCAGGTCGAAAAAAGCCCGGCTCGATCTGATGAATAGGCTACCATGCCTCCATAGTATGTGGATCAAGAAGAGCTCCCCATGACACCACTGTCATGCCTTAGCGATGCACCAGAAGGTACTCCAAGTAACAAGAGGCACCATTCTGCAGCACATCGACCCACGCTTCTACCTACTCTAAGCCCACCATTTTCCTGGTCCGCTGTGTGGACTGATTCGCAGAGCAGCTATGCATGGAACTGGTGTCCTGCTTCTGCGCATCTGAGTTCTGCCAAAAATTCTGGGTGGATGAAATGTCATCCTCTGGGTCTAATGATGTTTGTATTTTAATTCCAGCATTACAATGGACACAAAGACCCTTTAGAGGTTTGCCAAGTTCAGCTAAACATCACGGGAATGCACAGCACTGACAAAGGATGAGGCCGAACCACTGAGCACTTTCCCCAGTTCCTTTTCTATAGACCGGCATTTATCTGCTGGATGTAAATGATAAGGAACCCTGCTGTTGTACAAGATTTTTTCTTTTATTTTTAAATTCATCTTTTAAATAATATATTCTTATACCAAACAATGGCTGCTGTGATTATTCTCTTGTGTAGACTTTGTGTAGGTTTTTTTAACTGCTTCTAGTTGCTTTCGGGGAGAGCAGGAGGGGAGAGTTCTACTTTTTAAAAAAAGTTCAGAAATGTTTATCTGTAGTGCTATTTTTCATTAAAGTAACAATTATAAATCTCATTATGGCTAGGTAGGTGACAAGCCTCCCATACACATTTGGGAGACTAATTTATGACTCCTGTCACCTTGCTGAAGCAAATGACAAAACATCGCTAGCCGGCTATCCAAAAAGAAGCATTTTACCATCTCCGATATGCAGCTACCTGTCACTAAAACACTTTTGAGAAGGAAATGGGAAGTGACAGGCCCCATCACATGCTACTCTTCAGCCCCAACACCACGATGCTGTTCTTACACTGGGTCTGGGTTGGTGACTGAGGGGCAGATGCTGCTACAGAGGACTAGATTTGGCCTAGCAGGTTCTAGCTGCCAAATCCTTAACAACCGGACATTTTCAAGGGGCTGCCTATATGGTCTGAAGGGGCCTGAAGCAGTCCTGCTGCCAAAGCTAAGCCGTCTGACCTGTGACACCAGCCAGACAGGACCTTGGGGCAGATGCTCAGCACCCCCCTCAACAGGATGTCCCTTTAACGCAGCTGGAATGGCTCACCACATTTTGAAGAAGTACAGTAATACATGGCCCTCTAAAGAGGAAGGATCCATAATAAGGCCATTATGTTGAAAATCTAAAAGCATTTAACCATACTGCCAGGTTGAGCACTGAACACTGCCTGGATAAGAGATAAGATTATATGGGAATGATAACTATTGCCCCCACCCCTGATGCACATGAGCTTCCAAACTCAGAGGCTCAGGTGCAGCCTGTGCCCTAAAAGACATGCGGCAATTTCAGCCTCTGCTGTGTATTCTCATTTTTATCTAGGCAGGTGCCTCCCTGCATCTAGAGGAAGCACCAGAGAGAGGGAGGCAAGGAGGCTGAAGCACCAAGATAAGTCCTCTGCCCCAGTTTCTCTGCTCCCAGCCCCTGGCATGTCCCTTTTCTCCCCTCTAAGGTATATTTGCAACTTCATGGGAGGGAGCAAATGTGGTTCTTCCTGCATGCATGGTGAGAGAGGCAGGGTGGGGCTTGGCCTTCCAGGTCCCGGCTCCGTGATCACAGGAACTTGACTCTGAATACTCTCTTGCGCCCCACAGTGGGCAATGTCAACAGGCCAAAGGATTCTGTCCTAAACCACTTAGGCTCCCCCAGGAAAGGAGGCTCTTTGTGTAATAAACAGCAGCTGCAATAAAAGCAGACATTTTCCCAAAAGTGATGTGTCAATTGTAATTTGTATTTGGTTGCATTTCCTGTACGAAATCTGCTTAAAATCCAGCCCCATTTAAGGAATGGCTTGTAGAATCACCTGCAATAGTTGGTTAACAAACATTCTAATAAGCTAGTGCTTTATTTGTTTACAGACTAATCAGCAAGAATTTAGTGCATGTTTTTGTATAACTGAGACTCGTCTAATGAGAATTTTACATCATCATCTATTATTATACCATGTACACATGTCATGTACTATGGTGGTGGACAACATATGACCCTCCAGATATTTTAGCCTTTTGCTCCCATCAGCACTGGGCAGTATAGGCAATGGTGAGGGGTGCTGGGAGTTGTAGGCTAAAATGTCTGGGGGACCACAAATTGTCTTCTCCCCATCTTGGAGGATCTCTCACAGGAGGGGACTATAGCTTGGAAACACAACTTGTTTTATATGCTTCAGATTTGAGATCCATGCCCTGAAGCCTCCATCGTTAGAAGAATATCAGGCTGTAGACTTGGGAAAGTTATTTGCCTTTGGACTTGAAGAACACCTACCAGTCTTAGTGGGTAGTACTGGACTAAATAGAAAGGCAGCTCGGTAGAAAGGCAGCTTTGTATGTTCCTGCATGGTAGGCATCTCGTGAGCAGAGCCAGCTGGAGCCAGGGGTCACAGTAGATGGACCAGGAGGCCCCTTCTGACTCGCTCTGTTTCTGTTTCTATATTGGACACAAGCTGATAGACATTTTTGCATAGAGGGCAGTTATTAAAGGCAATGCTGATGGTATCCACATTCACTGTCAGACAATGAGTTTGCACTGATGTGCCTACATATGCTTTCATTGCCAGGTTACAGATGGAAAGCTCAGGCATAAAGATACTAGCCTATAGATGCCAAGGTCTGCAGAAAATCCTATTACAGACAGGACTTAGATACAAATTGTCAGGCCTCCCTTAATCTAATGGTTAAATATCCACATTCAGACCAGCAGAAAGGTGGCTGCATGAAAGAGAAGACCGGGAACTTGCCTTACACATAAATCGTAGCTTTCACCAGTCTAGATGGACAAGCATTCAAGTATGACTTATATGCCATAGTGCAACCATTGTGTGCTTTCTACAGCATGAAAATAAACCACAAGACCTAACATGGGAGCTGGAGTTGGGGAAAGACAAGGGAGAAATCCAATGGTCATCTGGATCCCTGGAAGGTGTGTTGCACATGCGGGCTGTCTGTATACAAAGTTGTGTTAAATTGCTGTGAGGTGTTTGAAGAGGAGGCTATGCAAGGGCAAAAGAAGAGCCTGCTTTGTTAACTATTCCAGGAGAAAAGGTAAAGGTAAAGCTGCGCTAAGTGTGCTGTGGATCAGGCTGATGTACAGATGCTCTGGTTTCGCAGGCGGATCAGGCCAGGCTATGGGGAGTGAGGACAGCATCCAGGGACAAAAATGGCAACACAAGCAGTTTCTAAAACAGAGTTTTACTATAACCACAAACAGAGCTTGATTGCTCAGTGTTTGTGCAAAATTAGCAACATATTGCAGCTTAAAGCTTTTGCTAAGCCTTCAGAGGCATCTCAGCTCTTTAAAATGGCGGCGGGGACGGGACTGCACAAAACCTGGGGAAGCAGTTGTTGGGTGGAGCAAGGAAAGAGGACAAGATGTGGCAGTGTGGGGAATGCTGGAGGGTAGATTTGGAACCTAGAGGAGCACATAAGGAGCAAAAAAGCCGTCGCCATACCTTAGCTACAGTGCACAATATATGCATGTTCTGTGCTGTGCTTTGACTTTGAAACGGATGGTCTGGTCAACATGAAAGTCTCGCACATAACCATCTCTGTATGTTTTGAAATGAAAATGCACTGTCATTTCAACCTTGGCTTTTCTTAGTCTATTCTTTAGGCGGTTTATAAATACAGAGCAAGATGTATGGGAGGCACCCCACCCCAAGAAAGTGTCTCTCTCTCAAGCCATATGTCTGCAAGCAACCACTTGCCAAGTCTCCTTACAGTTTTTAAAAAGAAACATGTAGGTGGGTGTTCAGATGTTGCTTCCATGCAAAACAGCTTGCAAAACTCAGGCTTCCTCCACCAAAGAACCTCTGTGACTAACATTTGGTTCTCCAGGATGGAATAACAACTCCATCACCTTAATTGTGGCAAGACTTTTTGGCACAGCAAACCTTTACTCCTCTGTTTGTCTGTGTAATTATGTTAACAGATTCTCCCCATAATGGACAGAGCTCTCCATTATGTATTTTGGTGGATGAGTCACTACCGTGTCACATTTCTTATCCGTTTCTGTTGATAAAAATCCTGTTTAATATGCTCTGCCAGCCACACACGATGCACACACAGCCCTGCACAGGGTCACACAACTCTTAGTCTCTAAGTGAACACTTTGGAGGAGTTGCTCCTGATTTTCACTGGTGAGGAAGCAGGTCCCAAACATGTGCGATATGTCTTTCAAAGATACCTGCTCATTGACCGAAACAATGTATTCTTCGGAACAGTTGTGATTTCTTTTCTTTTTTCCCACCATGGAATTAGAATAAATCAGATATTATCTTCGGTGTTGCAGCATTCCTTGTATTTGTTGCATGTTGCTATAGCACCCCCCCCCCCCCATTAATGCTGCTTCTGGTGGGGGTGGTGGGAATGGAATGGTTTGAATGAATGAATAAGCTTCTGGGAAAAAAAGTGCAGGTCTGATTGAGTTGTGGCCATTATATCCATTTCATGTCAGGAAGGGACCTGTGTGCCATGCCCCAAAACCTGCTTTGGGTTCAGTCCTTGAAAAGACTCCAGCATGAAACCCTGGAAAGCCATGCAGTGTAAGGCAATACTGAGCTAGGCAGACCTGTGGCTTGACTTAGTATGTGCCAGTTTCCTATGGTTTTGCCTCTGAATACTGGTGAGTGGCATGAAAGGGCCCCTGTACATATTTGCAGCTTGAAGGTATATAATATAATTTTCATTACCGAATGAAATGATAACTGAAGCAATATTTGAATTATTATTTCATCAATAAATTATTATTTTCAGGGAAGTTTACAAAATACCTTAGTGCAATATACAAAATACAATAAAATACAATGTAAAACAAAGTACAAGAGTTCAAAAGACTGCATGAGGCAATAAACACACATGAGAAAAGTATATAAATTGTATGGATTATAAAAGTCAAATGCTGGTATGTGGAAATCAGCTGCTGCCTCTGCAATGTAATAGCTGCCTCACCTGCTCGTTCTGATCGGGCCCGGCTGCCTCACACATCCCCCTCTGTGCGACCTATGCAGCCCTCTGCCCTCGTGGTGCTGCGAAATGGCTGACGTGCCAGCCCAAATGTTGCTGTCGCTATGTGCCGTCAAGTTACCTCCGACTTATGGCAACCCTGTGAAGTAAAGCCCTCCAGAATGTCCTGTCCATGGCAGCCCTGCTCAGCTCTTCCAAATTCATGTCTGTGGCTTCCCTAATGGAGTCAATCCACCTCCCAATCAAATGCCTCAAGCGCCAAATCCGGCTTCTTTTCAAGCGAAGTGTGGCATTCTGCAGCTCTTTGCTATTGACCAGTCATGCCTTTTGCTGCTGCAACCAGTATCCCAGCGGGTGGCAGCAAGTGTGTTGCCTGAGGGGCAAGGAGAGGCCTGCAAATGGCCCCAGGCCTCCCAGACTTGCTTTTGACAGCCAAGCATTGCTAGACCTACCCAAAAATAAAATGCAAACTAGATGGTAAAGATAGGTGAGGTGGCTCCAGGAATTTAGGAATGCTGGAAAGCACAGGGTCCTGATCCAGTAAGGGTGACCTGAACATGAAGACAGGCTTCCGGAGATAAGGCAAGGGGAAGCTGCATGGGGAAACCTAACCTACAGGCAGGACCCAGATCTCCAGCCAAAGTACCCTCTTGCTGGATTTGGAATACACACGGTGCTAAACACATGATCAGTGTTAGCAGCCATGTGAGCATTAACCAGCAGTGCCTGGGGGTGAGAAAGGAGAGAGAAATTCTAGGTACCTCTTTAACCTTCCAGAATGAAAGTAACATTGGCTTCAAGGCTGGCAGAGTCCAGCTTTGTTCAATGAAGTCCTTGTACATAATAGGACAAGAAGATTACTGGACTGAGGTCAGAAATAGCTTGGATGCAATTCAGCCAACCATTTTTCTGTCCCATTGGTTTCATGTGATATACACAAACCTTTTCCTCAAACATCATCAATGAGACCAAAAAGTGCATAAATGTAGCTGGATCGTGTCCTTTGCCTGATTTGCTCCACATATTTAATTACATTTTAACTACTAGTATCCTTTTCTGTTTGCAAGTATTTTGGAAGTCTTTTTAAAAGAACAAATCCTTTTCTCAGTACAGCTTTCCACCAACACAGCCAAAATCTTCATGGATTAACGGCAGATTATTGACTTTACAGTAGTAGCATGGAGTGCAAATTGGAGCATGTTTCTGAACACTGATGCAAATCTCCTAAAATGGCAGTGGGCCAGACAGCCTGTGTCTGTGGGAGCAATTGGCAAGTCCCCAGTGAATGCGGCCCTTGAAAACGTTCCTGGCAACTGGGAACTAGGCAAGACTGGAAAAGTCCTGCCCATCTGTCAGGGAGCACTTTCACATGTCATCACAACCATGGACACGCTAGTGATGACATGCACGCAGTTAACTGGGGTTAATGCTCTGGGCTCAGCCAGACAACTGTTTGCCTGCTAGCTCTGTGTTTACGCAGCCCAGGCATACCCCTAAACTGTTGGGTGAATGCTGAGCAAGTGTTTGGTCTATGCCAGCCCTTGCTAGGCATAAGTACAGCAGAGTCCAACAGACAAGATTTAATATCTTCGCCACAGAGATGTGGAGAGACACGAGAGGCAGCGTGCCATTTTGGATCCCCGCCTATCTCCAAGCTCTCCGCAAAATATTCCTGGAAAGAGCTTGAAGACTTGTTTTTCCTCAGCTTAATATTCATCTGTCTATACAGTTACTCATATTTAATGTCATCTTGGAGATATTATGCTCCCCAAATCCCTGTCAGCGGAGTAGTCCTGTTGATAGTTGTAGTAAAAAAACAAAACCTACCACCACCAATTCCCATGGCATCTTAACAAATAAGATATTTTGTGGCACATTGTTATTAATCGTTAGGCATTAAATGTCTATACCACTCAACAGCTGAAGCAAATGCTTTCATAGAAAAAAGCCCCCTGAATGTGGCTATTAGGAGCTTTATTAATGGCTCCCATGGAAGAGGGATAATTAATCGCAGCATCGCAGTCTTCCACAGCTGAGGGAGAAGCAGGCCACCTGTCTCAGCTGTCATCAGCACCAGCTCTCCTGAGTGGGGGAACAGGGCCATTCCCTCTGCTCTGCAGAACTACTTAAATTTCCCCCTCTTCCTATTCTATTCCTTTTTCCATGAGTCATGCCTTCTTCTTGCTTGCTTTACTGTAAACATGCTAGCAGGCGTCTATCTTATATTGCCGGTTATATTTAAACCATTCCAGGAGTCTTTTTGACTGATGAGTGAGATAAAAATACCTTTAAAATAATTTTTATTTATTTACTTACTTGTTTATCCATTTAAAGTTTTTATAGACCATTCTATCAGCACACACTCTCAGAATGGCTTACAGTTAAGCCTGGTGTGAGCCCCCCCCCCCCTTTCCACTCCCATCAGCACCAGCAAACATGGGGAATGGGCGGCAACGCCTAGGGTTGTACTCCAGCTTGGGGAAGGCTGCAGTAACATATAGCTGGCAATCTCCCTGAATGCCTGATGATTCTGGGACCAAACAGGAGGTGGCCGTCACTTGCATGTCCTGCTTTGCAATGACAGGGCTTCTCCACATGAGCAGTTTAGTCCATTGCTTTCAAATCATAGAATAATAGAGTTGGAAGGGGCCAGAAGGCCATGGGATCCAACCCCCTGCTAGTGCAGGACACCAAGTTAAACCATCCCTTTCAGGTGACTGTCCAGACATTTTTTGAACGTCTCCAGAGAGGGAGAGCCCACAATTTCCCCAAGTAAGAGGTTTATTTATTTATTTAAAACATTTCTATGCTGCCCACATCGCAACAAAGCCTCGGGGCAGCTCACAAAAAATACAAAAAAATAAAAATAAAAAACATTTAAAACCCCCCCGGTGCATTCTCGGCTAATTTAAAATCCTAATAAATACAATAATTTAGCAATTAAAATAAGTTTTAAATAAAAAGGTCTTAGCCTGGAAAACAAATAATGACGGTGCCAGGCAGATCTCTCTGGGGAGCGCATTCCATAGATGGGGCGCCACCACAGAGAAAGCCCTCCTCCGGGTACTCACCTTGCTAATATCATTCACAGAGGGTTCCCAGAGAAGGGCATCTGTTGCTGATCTCAAGGGGCGGGAGGGCATATATGGGCGCAAGCGTTCCTTTAGATATCCAGGTCCCAAGCTGTTTAGGGCTTTATAGGTCATAACCAACACCTTGAATTGGGCCTGGACTTCAATTGGGAGCCAGTGGAGTTGACAGAGAACTGGAATTATATGAGAACAATGCCCAGTCCCCGTCAGCAACCTGGCAGCTCTATTCTGCACCAATTGAAGTATCCGGACCGTCTTCAAAGGTAGCCCCACGTAGAGTGCGTTACAGAAATCTAATCGGGAAGTTACCAGCGCGTGTCACTGTCGCCAGGCAGTCGTTCTCCAGGAAGGGACAAAGCTGATGTATCAGCCAAAGCTGAAGGAAGGCGCTCCTCGCCACTGTCGTCACCTGAGCTTCTAGAGACAGCTCAGGGTCAAGGAGCACTCCCAAGCTGCGAATCCTGTCCCTCAGAGGGAGTGCAACCCCATTTAGGACAAGGCCCAAGTCTCCCATCCCGAGGCCCGAGCCACACACCAACAGGACCTCCGTCTTGTCTGGATTGAGCTTCAGTTTATTGGCCCTCATCCAGCCCATTACCTCGGCCAGGCACCGGTTCAGCACAGCCATTGCCTCACCTGGATTGGTGGAAAATGAGAGGTAGAGCTGGGTATGGTATCATCAGCATACTGATGATTCCGCAGCCCACACCTTCTGATGACCTCTCCCAGTGGTTTCATGTAGATGTTAAATAGCAAAGGGGACAAAATGGACCCCTGCGGAACTCCATGGCATAACTGCCATGGCGCAGAGCCATAGTCCCCCAGCACCACCTTCTGAAGTTGGCCGTTGAGATAGGAGCGGAACCACCGCCATGCGGTGCCTCCAACTCCCAATCCCACTAGCCTATTCAGAATGATACCATGGTCGATGGTATCGAAAGCCACTGAGAGGTCCAGGAGAACTAACAGGGATGCACTCCCCCGTCTCTCTCCCTGCACAGGTCATCGTACAGGGCGACCAAGGCAGATTCAGTGCCATACCCGGGTCTGAAGCCGGACTGAAAGGGGTCCAGATAATCAGTTTCATCCAAGAGTGCTTGGAGTTGTCCCGCCACCACCCACTCTAGCACCTTGCCCAGAAACAGGATGTTGGCCACCAGTCTATAATTGGCAGCCACCTCTGGATCCAGGGATACCTTCTTTAGGACTCGCCAGACTACCACCTCCTTTAAAGGGGCAGGTACCCGGCCGTCTCTTAAAGAGGCGTTGACCACCTCCAGGATCCAGGTCCCATTCCTGTCCTTGGCTTTCCTAAGTAGCCAAGATGGGCATGGGTCTAGTAAGCAAGTGGTAGGACGTACTTGTCCAAGCACCTTGTCCACATCATCAGGCCGCAACAACTGAAATTCATCCATTAATTGTGGACTCAACAGCGTCGATGGCGTCTCCCCAGTAGAATCTGGTTCAATAGCAGAGTCAAGCTCGTGGCGAATCTGAGCGATTTTCTCCCTGAAATGCTTGGCAAAGTCGTGACAGCGGGCCTTCGAGGGTGGCACAAGATCTTTCTTCGGGCCCAGATGTATCAGCCCCTGCACCACCCGAAAGAGCTCCACCAGACGGCATTGTGAGGAGGCAATGGAAGCGGAGAAGAATTTC